>NC_138552.1:191554851-191937351 GCF_964273705.1 Natrix helvetica
TTTCCAACTCTAGGGGGCGGTGCTCATCTCTCTTTCAAAGCCGAACAGCCACGCGCTGTCCAAAGATATCTCCGTGGTTATGTGGCGGGCATGACTAAATGCCGAAGGCGCATGGAACACTGTTACCTTCCCACCAAAGGTGGTTCCTATTTTTCTACTTGCTTTTTTATGTGCTTTTGAACTGCTAAGTTGGCAGAAGCTGGGACAAGTAACAGGAGCTCACTCCGTTACGCGGCGCTAGGGATTCGAACTGCCAAACTGTCAGCCTTTCTAATTGATAAGCTCAGCGTCTTAGCCACTCAGCCACCGCATCCCTATTGTAAATACATACACATCTTAAATTATTGTGCATATTCTCAAAGAATCAACATACAAACAGTCTGACTTATAGTAAGAATGTCTATGGCAGCTCTTGAATACAATATGCTTTTGCCTTCTTTAATTTGTTTGACCTTGACCCCAGATTTGTTTTCAAAGAACCAGGATATTTTTTCTCCTCGTGGTCATAGCATAACAGTTGTTGCAGGCAGCCAGGCAGCTGTTCTAAATCTGAGTTAGGTTTGATCTATTTCTAGTTGGTGCCATCTTAGACCTTACCTCACATATTGAATGGGAACAAATACAGCACCAATCATCTTAGCTTTCATATTTGTAACAGTACGCAACATGGGAAAAGCATTTTGACTTGAAGCCAGTATCAACAGAGATTCAAAAAGGAAATGAGAGTTGACCCCTTTGCATAATGCCATAAGGATTGCTAAATATGGAAAGGAAAATCTGGAACTCCGGAACACATACTTGGAATGGAAAAAAGGTTCTAAAATTCCATCGGCAGCACCAAACAAGTTTCATTGCGCTCTTGACTAAAAATGGATTTTCACTTTTGCTGAAAATAGTATCCAGTAATGGTTATTTCAAGTCCATGTTTACGATCAGACTTACATTGGTACAAGGGTGACGTAAACATAAAACCAAAGTGCATTATTTTCTCATGCATCTAGCTTTTATTCACATCCTGAAAGCTTTGCTGCAAATTTTGACAATTCATTGTGGTAATTTCAAACGGGAGATTGGGGGGGGGGGGAATGAGAGCTAATAGCTAATCAAAAGCTGCTGCTGCTTCTTCACCTGGCAATTTTGAAAAATATTGGAAGGATGGTAAAATGCCGTAATACACCCAAGATATCAAGGGGCTGTAAAAGAGCTTTGGAGCTGCAGAGTGCCCACTGTAATCTCTGTTATTTATTTATTTATTTTTTAATATTAGTTTAATTATCACTATTGTTTCACCATTTTAAACAAGGTATTCTAAATATGTATCCATTTGTGTTATAATGATTCATTATATCATCTTCAATATATCCAACAATAAAGATTTTTTTGTATCCTATTCTAAATCATTCTATTATTTTAGCATTAATAACATTCTCTAATAATTTTCAATTCCATGTTTTTCCGTTATTAGTATTATCAATCTAAAATACATTTATACAAATTGTTATAATTGTTAAACATCCATTAAGCATAGCTATTATTACATCATTTTTATATGAGGCATATTAAATTTGAGGTAAATTTATTTTATGGCATTTCATTACATCATCCTGAAATCATCCAATGATATTACATCTTTATATTCTATTCTATATAGAATTATTTATCTTTTATAAAAAGGCTTTTCAACCTCATCTCCATCCTCCTCACTTACAGTTTATATAGAATTTCATATTATCAACCTAGTATATATGAATACTTTATTATCATTATTAATCATTTATTTGACTGTAGCTATTATTACTTTATCTTATACATAGTACTCAAAATTTAACTAAATTTAACTAAATTTTATTGTGACATTTCATTTCATCATCCTATATCCTTCCAGAAATAGTGCAGTCCAATATCTCTTGCCATTTGTAGAATCTGTATTCTAAGTGTTTTCTTGATAAGTGTTATGTGGACTTCTCTTGACAACTTGTTGTTCATTGGATATCTTATAAGAATTCGAAACCCTCCATCTGTTCCTTTCATCTGCTTGACTTTTGTTATCACTGGTGCTTCTGCCGAAATTACACTCATTGTTTCTGCCAAATTTTCTCCCTTTTCTTCATCTATGTTTTGACATCTGAGATAGAGTTCCAGTTCATCGATCTCTCCTTCCATATTTCACACTTATCATTTCCCTCCGCATTCGATTTGCTGTCAATGTCAACAATTTTCTTATCCCTTTCATGTCACTGTAATTTTTTGAACTCTGTCCTCAAATTTCATCGTTGTTTTATAAGTATTCTCAACTCTTCCCTCCGTACTTTCTGTATTTTGGTATTTTGTGTTTTGATCTATATATTAAAGACTCTTTTCAATTCTCTCTGTAGTTATTAAGAATTTTTGAATTTCTAACATAATTTTTTGCAATGTTAGTTCCTTTTCATATTGTGCCATTTTTCCAAGTTATGAACACTGTCTCTAAGACATCCAAGGCTTTTGCTAGATTTCAAACAAATTCAGTGAAGTTTTTCCCACTAACCCTTTCAGTAAACAAAGCCGAGATGTTGCCAAGCCTCTAGCCACTAGATGGCAGTGTTACATCCTTTCCCTCTATTATTGCCTCTCTTTTCTAAGCTCCGAACTCCGGAGCCGGAAAGAGAAAAAAAAAATTGTAACTATTACGATCCAGCTGAGCCTTGCAAGGAAAGAGGCTTTTAATCCACAACCACAAAAAATAAGAAAAGTATAGAGGAAGAAGGGAAAAAAAAGACCAGTCCAGTTTAAAAGTATGAGGCATTTGTAAAAAGACCGTCCATAGAAAACAAACAAATTTAAAGTGGAAAAGATAACACAATAGTTTTAAACCAGGGTAAATTCGCTGCTTATTTCCTTCTGTCTTCAATTTTATTTTAACTCTGAGTCTTTTGGGTTTTCTTCTCCAATAATGAAGATTTTTCTCACCATTTCGGCACACTGTCTCTCCTGTACTGCTTCCATTTCAGGGGCTTGTCCCAACCTTCTGCAGCCATATTGGCTGCTTCTCTTGTAGCCGGCAAAAAGAGCTTTTTCCTGGATCAATCAGGGGCATTGCGATGCCCCTGAGATCAGCAGGACATGCCCTTCACTATCACCGTTTCTTTAGAACGGTTTAGATCCAAAAAGGATGTCCAGCAACAGAGATATCGACAGCAATCCTGGAGCCCCAAGATTGCATGTCGTGTTGTAGCGACATCAAGCCCCGCCCTCTAATCTCTGTTATTTTTGAGTGGGCTGGGTTGCAATCTATAACGTCCATATACAACCCATCTAAATGGGTTGTGATTTATATTACTTTACTTTACTTTACTTTATTTCGTATTTCTAGACCGCCCCCTCTCCCAAAAGGGACTCAGGGCGGTGATATTATCCTTATAGAACACAGTTTTTTTAAAAAAAATGAAGTTAAATTGTTTTGTCTCTGATCTCAGTAATAGAATTGAAAATGTTTAATTACTTCACAAGGCATCTCAACATTTTTCAACTTTCAATTTCCAAACATGAGGGGTATGCAAAAGTTGTGACATGCCTTGGGGATTGTAAAGACATTTGGGTTACTTTAACATAATTTAGATGTGCTTGGTAAGTAAATACATAAATATCAAAAGTTTTTAATATTTTGTTTGCTGCATTTAGTCCAAGGCACGTTTCTTCTTCCATTCTGTTCCTATTTTATTCTCTGTGAGGCTGGTGAGATGGATGGGCAGATATGGACTGAAGCTGGCCTATTCCAAAAGTTTCATAATGAAATAGGAAGCAGATTCTGGATCTTTCAGGCTTATTTTGTACCCTTAAACTAGTGGTTCCCAACCTTTTTTAGCCATGTCCCACCTAAGCATCTCTAGAATCCTGATTCCCTGCCCCCGGTGACATATAATTCATACTATTCAAAAAGTGTACTCCTACTCACGCGGAGGAAGCCTAAAAGTCCATTAGCTTGGTTTAAACAAGGTTCCAAAGAACATGGCATCCATGAAAGAGAAAAATAAAAGAACGAAAGACAGTAGATTCTATGACACCACCACCCCCCACTTGCCCACTCGGTTTGAACCTGTAGCTTAGTGGGGAAATGCTTTGGTAGTTCAAGTAGGTGGAGGTGAATCACACAGGCCTGGCAAGGCCTATGCATGCGTGCCCCAGCCCCAGATTGCTCTGAGAGGAAAAGTCTTGTATAACACAGTCTGGGAAAACACAGACTAAAAATAATTGTAAATCTAACGATTTCTTACTTAAACCTGGGTCCTGGTTCTGTATTCTCACTGCTGGGTTTCCCCCAGTAGCCATCCACTCTGTCTCCCCACAGATCAGCTCTCCCTGCAACCACCCAGCAGCAAAGCCCACAAGGGGGGGGGGGAGAGAGAGACTGCCAATCCCATGAGCCTTTGTAGGACTACATCTGATTGGCTGGCGGTTGCTCTCTCCTCCCCCCCAGCTGGGTTATCCTTTTCAGACCAGGCCCTAGGAAATGCACTTTAACAAAGGCAACAATAGGTAAATGAAACACAGCTGTTTCGTCACAAATATATAAGAACAATTAGTGGGCTTTCAAAAATTCAGTTAATAGCTCTTGTTTGAATTGCCCCCATTAAAAATCAAATTGCCCCCCTGTGGGGTGTGCGGCCCACATTGGGAACCACTGCCTTAAACTATTTCATCGCACAGGCAATCCTACAATATCAGCACAAGGATCAATAAGTTAAAAAAAAAAGTACAACTGCAATATTAACATTTTAAACCTACTTACCCAGCCTTGGCAACACTGATGGTTTGCTGCTCCATGGCCTCATGGATGCTTGTTCTGTCATGTTCCTTGATGCTGTTAAACTCATCTATGCAGCAGAGGCCTCCGTCGGCCAGGACCAGTGCACCAGCCTCCAAATTCCATTCTCCAGAGTCTTTCACAGCAGTTACAGTCAAACCTTGAGAACACAATCTTCCCTGTAAAAGCCTGGTAGGACTACAAGCAGCTGCTTTAAAAATGCAACTGGAAGCAGCTTGTCTATGGAGCTTCTGTCATCTAGGCCATGGCTGTGCCAAAGGACAACCTTTTCCAAGGGGCAACTGGACTTTCGTGTGTGTGTTTTAAGACATTTCACTTCTCATCCAAAAAGCTTCTTCAGCTCTGGCTGGATGGTGGGGAATGGAAGGAATTATACTCCTTGCAGACACGTGGTGATTTGCATTTTTAGAGAGTCATTTAGGCCACCTGGAGGTTTATCTGTATCATCAGGCTCAGCTGAGTATCCCTTCCCTTCTGTTGAGAAAAGGCTGTTCAAAAGAGGCCATCTATGTCAAAACTGAACAGTCCTCCCTCAACAGAGGGAGGGGGGATATGACATCATCTGTCTCTGGTCTACAACACTCCTTTCAACAGTTCCAAGGCGGCTCCCACATGCATTTTGCACCACTCAGGTGACCCTGATGACACAGATAAACCTCCAAGTGGCCTTAATGACTCTCTAAAAGAATGTAAATGACCAGCTGTCTGCAAGGAATATAATAGGAAGATATGACAAGGAATCATAGGGAGATGATGGAACAGATGCAGATGTGAGACTAGAAAACCCCCAGCAAATGACAACAGAAGATGAACAAAAAAATCAGAAAATAGAGGAGAAACAAGGAGCTGAGGAAAGAATAGAGGAGATAAATTTTTTAAAAAATGAGACAAGCAGATAAAGATATGGAAGAGATAGTAATAATTCTTAAAACGGAACAGATAGATTACTCTTTAAGAGTTCAAAATATAGAAGAGAATAAAGAGAAAGATCTCCCGAAAGTGATGAAAAAACTACAGATGGGTGTTCTAGAGTTCTAACAGCAAGAGATAGGTATTGAGGAAATACTTAATATTAAATAAGCTTGATGTAAAGAGATACAAAATCCCAAGGGAGAAACATGAAAGATTTACCAAAAAGTCAACAAGAGTTGAAATTTTAAAAAGGGCAAATGATGATGGATAGATATAGAATACTTCTTAATATGTGGCTATTTTTTTAAGAGTTAGAAAAAAAGAGGTAGAAAGTAGAAATTGGGTAAATAGTATTATGTATACTGATATATAATAGAATGTATTACAATTACAATGTATACACAAATGCTGGAAGTTGAAAGATTATGAATATGTATATCTAAATAGTATCACTATTATTAGTATTGCGCCTAGAGCAGTGATGGTGAACCTTTTTCGCCTCGGGTGCCAAAAGCACATGCGTGCGCGCTATCACACAAACTCGAGTGCCCACCCACATAACTTAATGCCCCCCCTCACCTGTGTGGACCGCGCATTTTTGTGCAAGGCTTCCTCGCCACTCCCTGCTCTGGCTGCTTCCCCTTGGCTAACACCCAGTGAGGGGAGAAGTTGCTTTGCCACAAATGGGCAGAGATTGGAGTGGGGGTGGGGGGATGCTCAAGTGTGCTCCTGTGTCAAAAAACCTTCCCTTATCATTCTCCTGTGTAAAGATTGGGCCCTTTTTACTATGGCAGGTGTGAGTCCAGTTGCTAAATTCCCCCCTTCTATTAAAGAGGATCCTGGACACTACAGTCAATAGACAAATGAGGAAGGGAGCTGCTGGCACAGGGGAAAGACAAGCAGCAAGGAAAGAAGAAAAGGCAGCTTTTTCCCCTCAAAGTGGCTGCTCTGTTTCCCCCCCCCCCCCCCGTAGCACAGAGGATCCTGCCTGGTGGCTGCAATCCAAAGGGAAATGAGGAAGAGAGCTATCTGCATGAGGGAAAGACAAGCAGCAAGGAAATAAGAAAAAGCAGTTTTTTTTCCCTCAAGGTGGCTGCTCGGTTGCCCTTTTCTCCATTTCAGCACCACTCCATGGAGCCTGCCCTATCCACCATCGCCCAGGTCCTCACTTCTCCCATGCATTTCTTTGCCTATTTAATTTCCCCTCCGTAGCATTTTTCCATTGTTTTTCTTGCCGTTTTGGACAGGAAAACAAAGTTTGTGGGACTAAAAAAAACCCCTTCAATCAATCAATTCCAACTTTGTGAGATCTCCCCCCTCCCAAAGTTGTAATTGATTGATTGAAGTTTTTTTTAGTCCCACAAACTTTGTTTCTCTGCACGATGGCAAGAAACGCGATGGAGCTGGAAATCAGGTAGGCAAAGAAATGCTTGGGAGAAACGAGGACCTGGGCGATGGTGGGTGGGGCAACCTCGATGGCGTAGCACTGAAATGGAGAAAAGGGCAACAGAGCAGCCACGTTGAGTGAAAGAAGCCTCTTTTTTTCTTTCCTTGCCGCTTGTCTTTCCCCCATGCTGGCAGCTCTCTCATTTTCCTTTGGATTCCAGCGATCGGGCAGGATCCTTTTTAGTAGCAGGGGGAGGAGGGGGGAACAGAGCAGCCAGCACGAGTGAAAGAAGCCTCTTTCCTTGCCGCTTGTCTTTCCCCCATGCTGGCAGCTCTCTCCTCGTTTCCCTTTGGATTCCAGCGATCGGGCAGGATCCTTTTTAGTAGCAGGGGGAGGAGGGGGGAACAGAGCAGCCAGCACGAGTGAAAGAAGCCTCTTTCCTTGCCGCTTGTCTTTCCCCTTGTCTTTCTAGCAGCTCTCTCCTCATTTCTGGTTTGCATTGGGCTGTTTTTCGCCGTTTGGAGGCTTCAGGGAATCCTCTGGAGATTAAAAAAAACTATTGAAAATCAGCTGGCCAGCGGGCACATGCGCACTGGAGCTGACAGGGCAATGCCTTGCGTGCCCTCAGAAATGGCTCCATGTGCCACCTGTGGCACGCGTGCCATAGTTTCGCCATCACGGGCCTAGAGTATATTGACCAGTGGTGGGTTTCAATTTTTTTTAGAACCTCTTCTGTAGGTGTGGCCTGTTTTGTGGGAGTGGCTTGCAGGCCATATGACCAGGTGGAAGTGGATTGCCGGCCATGTGACTGGGTGGGAGTGGCTTGCCAGCCATGTGACCAAGTGGGAGTGGCTTGGCAGTCATGTGACTGGGTGGGCGTGGCCAACTTGTAAAATGTGGTGAAACTCACTTAACAACGCTCTTGCTTAGCAACCAAAATGTTGGCTCAGAAACTCTGGCATTTGAAGCACGCAAGTCTTAAAGCTGTCAAGTTACAAGAACCTTGCACCCCTAACCCTTTAGAGAAAAAAAAACCAGGGGTGTTCAAACTTGACAGCTTTAAGACTTGTGGACTTCAACTCCCAGAATTCCTCCTCTCGTTCTTCATCTTGATGATGTGCGGACGGGTGGGGGGAGGGAGCTGGAACCGGTTCTAAACGGCACTGTAGATTTGTGGAACCTCTTCTATAGAAGAGGTTAGAACCGGCAGAAACCCACCCCTAATATTGACCCTGACAATGTACTGTTCACTAAGCACTTAGGGATGTTAAAGAAAAAACTATAATTAAATTATTTTAAAAAAGAAGCTTCTTGGATGAGAAGTAAAATGTCTTCAAAGAAAAATAAGAAAGTCCAGTTGCCTCTGAAAAAGCAACTTTGAAAGCAGAGTATTCTTGCTCTGAATGTCATCTCAGTGTGACTTTCCAAAGCCCATGCTTAAACTATAGGAACATAAAAGCTTTACTAATTCTAGGCGAACACAAATTTGACATTGTTGGCATCTGCATTGTTAACCAAGGAATTATCTCACTCTGTCTTCATGAAAATTCTGCATTTTATACTAATGCTAATCACATATGTATTTTTTTTAAAAAAGCATTTGCTTGAAATATACACAAGAGACAAATTAAAGCAAAATTACAGTATTTAATTTGTACATTTACCATTTCAAACATGAAGCCACCCTACTGGTATTAGAAGGCCCTACTCCTTTTTTTAATATATCACTGATAGTTCATCACATGCAAACTATCACCACTTTTACAGTTCATCACATGGAAAATAAAGACACTCTCATTTCTTAAAGGATATTAACAATTGATTTTAACTAGACCAGAAAAAATATATTTTCATATTCACACTGCTCTGGCAATTTGGTTTTCAGTCTGCTAATTTAAAAGTACAATTTTAGTGCTGTTGTATTTGTTTTGCTGCAGAGGTAAAATTGTATTTTATTTCCAATACTATACTATACTGAAGAATACTATTCCCCACTTCAGCATTCTCCAGATCTGCAGACTTCATCTTCTAGAATCTGAAAGCCAGCATGACTATTTGCTGAGAATTTTGGGAGTTGAAGTCCATATATTATAGCTGGTGTGTACACAAGCTGGAAAAGGCTAAAACACTGACAATCTGCTGCAACTTTACTTATGCTTAAATATATACTTATAGATTTAAGGTAAAGGTTCCCCTCGCACATATGTGCTAGTAGTTCCTGACTCTAGGGGGCGGTGCTCATCTCTGTTTCAAAGCCAAAGATCCAGTGCTGTCTGAAAACGTCTCCATGTTCATGTGGCCGGCATGACTAAATGCCGAAAGTGCATGGAACACTGTTACCTTCCCACCAAAGTGGTCCCTATTTTTCTACTTGCATTTTTATGTGCTTTCGAACTGCTAGGTAGGCAGAAGCTCGGACAAGTAACAGGAGCTCACTCCGTTACAAGGCACTAGGGATTTTAACGGCCAAATTGCCAACCTTTCTGATTGATAAACTCAATATCTTAGCTGAGTCACACTAGTATGACCAAGATTCATTCCTAACAATGGAACAATACTACCCAAACATTTAAAGCCACAAGCCACAGCATAAAGATTTTCTCCAGAAATGTATGAACCACAGTCCTGATGCAATTCAATGGCTAGAACCAATCAATGACAGAACACTAAAATTCTGAAATAGTTACAATTTCTGGATGTTTCTGAAAGGTAGCATAACAATGAAGTTTACTGCAACAGTTTGAAACATGACCAAGCCATCAATCACATGCATAGGGCTATGAAAGGAAGGCTACAACTAGGAAAACATTCTAAGCTGCAAAAATGCATTCTTGGTTATGATCTCTCTCTCTCTCTCTCTCTCTCTCTCTCTCTCTCTCCCTCTCCCTCTCCCTCCCTCTCTCTCTCTCTCTCTCACACACACACACACACACACACACAGGTCCATTGATCCAGAAGCAAAATTAAAGATGAATTGAAGCCTTAAAAAATTCAATGCATCTATCAGAGGCTGAAGTCTAATCCCAAACACACACACGTATAGGTAGTCCTCATCTTACGACTGCAATTGAGCCCAAAATTTATGCTGTTAAGTGAGAGATTTGTTAAGTGAATTTTGCTGCATTTTACAACTTTTGCACATATGTTAAGTGAATCACACCAGTTGTTAAAATTAGTAAGATGGGTGTTAAGTGAATCTAGTTTCCCTATTGACTTTGCTTGTCAGAAGGTTGCAAAAGGTGATCACATGACCCCAAGACACTGCAACAGTCATAAATATGAGTCAATTGCCATGCATTCAAATGGTCCATTGCTGGGAGAAAGTGGCAAGAAGGTGACAAGCAACAGGGAGAAAGCAGAACTATTTAATTCATTTTTTGTATCTGTCTTTACACAAAGGGATAAAACAGTCCAACCTATCAAAAATAGCACTACAAAAATCAGATTAGGAACACAAATTGAAATAGGGAAGAAAATGGTAAGTGAGCACCAATCTACCCTAGACGAGTTCAAATCACCAGGACCGGATGGATTACATCCCAGGGTTCTGAAGGAACTGGCAGAGATCATCTCAGAACCACTGAACTATATCTTTCAGAGATCCTGGAGCACCGGGGAACTGCCAGAGGACTGGAAAAGAGCTGATGTGGTTCCCATCTTCAAAAAAGGAAAAAAATAGATCCAGGAAACTACAGACCTATCAGCCTGACCTCAATACCAGGAAAGATTCTGGAAAAGATAATCAAGCAACGAATTAGCGAACACCTAGAAGTAAACAAAGTAATAGCCAAAAGCCACATGCGTTTGTCAAAAACAGATCATGCCAGACTAATCTTATTGCATTCTTTGACAAAGTGACAAAATTAGTGTACCAGAGGAATGCCGTCGATATAGTTTACTTGGACTTCAGTAAGGCATTTGATAAGGTAGACCATAACCTACTACTAGATAAAGTAGAAGAATGTGGGTTAGACAGCATCACCACCAGATGCATTCGTAACTGGCTGACCAACCACACTCAACGTGTAGTCCTCAATGGAATTGCATCTACATGGAGGGAGGTATGCAGTGGGGTACCCCAAGGCTCTGTTTTAGGACCAGTACTCTTCAACATCTTCATCAATGATTTGGATGAGGGAATAAATGGGGAACTCATCAAATTTGCAGATGACACCAAGATGGCAGGAATAGCCAACACTCCAGAAGACAGGCTTAAGATACAGAACGATCTTGACAAACTTGAACATTGGGCACTATCTAATAAAATGAAATTCAATGGTGAAAAGAATAAGGTTCTACATTTAGGCAAGAAAAACGAAATGCACAGATACAGTATAGGAGGTATCTTGCTCAACAGTAGTAACTGTGAAAGGGATCTTGGAGTCCTAGTGGACAACCATTTAAATATGAGCCAGCAGTGTGCAGCTGCTGCCAAAAAAGCCAACACAGTTCTAGGATACATAAACAGAGGAATAGAATCAAGATCACGTGAAGTGTTAATACCACTTTATAATGCTTTGGTAAGGCCACACTTGGAATACTGCATTCAGTTTTGGTCACCACGATGTAAAAAAGATGTGGAGACTCTAGAAAGAGTGCAGAGAAGAGCAACAAAGAGGATTAGGGGACTGGAGACTAAAACATATGAAGAACAGTTGCAGGAACTGGGTATGTTTAGCTTAAGAGAAAGAAGGCCTAGGGGAGATGTGATAGCAGTGTTCCAATATCTCAGGGGTTGCCACAAAGAAGAGGGAGTCAAGCACCTGAGTGTAGAAAAAGAAGCAATGGGTGGAAACTAATCGAGGAGAGAAGCAACTTAGAACCGAGGAGAAATTTCCTGACAGTTAGAACAATTAATCAGTGGAACAGCTTGCCTCCAGAAGTTGTGAATGCCCCAATACTGGAAGTCTTTAAGAAGATGTTGGATAGCTATTTGTCTGAAATGGTATAGGGTTTCCTGCCTAGGCAGGCGGTTGGACTAGAAGACCTCCAAGGTCCCTTCCAACTCTGCTATTGTATTGTATTGTATTGTAAATCATGTGACCACGGGGAATGCCACAAAGGTCATGTGTGTGAAAAATGGTCATAAGTCACTTAAAAAAAATATTGAACGGTCACTAAGTGAATTGTTGTAATTCGAGGACTACCTTATATTCTCTTTATTGCAATCCATCA
Organism: Natrix helvetica; assembly: GCF_964273705.1. Lineage (NCBI taxonomy): Eukaryota > Metazoa > Chordata > Lepidosauria > Squamata > Natricidae > Natrix > Natrix helvetica. Next base: position 191,567,130 of record NC_138552.1, read on the forward strand.
CTATCAGGTCCTCTGCACTAGGGTGGACAAACACTGCTTTACTAACTACTAACCAAATCTCTCAAATTAAAAACGAGGCACTTTTTCACGCAAAATAAAAGAGGCGGCGGACAGGAGGGAAGAGTTCTCGGTCTTGAGGCGACAGGCAATCCCCGGGCCGGGCCTGTAGCTCACGCCCCCTTCCCTCCAGCGAAGTCCCGCCGGCGCTTCTTTGGCGAAAGCCGGCGCCGAGCCCGGCAGGTGGAGCGCCAGCGAAGCTTCGGCATCCCGCTCCAGTCACGGAGCCCTTCTTGCTCTCTCAGGGAAACCTCGGCAGCGGGAGGAGGGTCACGGCTCCGCCCGTAGCCAATCCGGGCCCGCGCTGCCAGTTAACCGAGGAGAATGGGCTGGAGTTTGGTGGAGTAGCAAAAGCTGCAAAACAGCGCGGAGCGCTCTCGGGGTGGAGGGAAAAAAAGAAGAGAGATAGAAGCGAGCGCCCGCCCGATGCCTCCGCCAAAGGCGGCGGGAGCAGAAGGGAGGAGCAGCGGCGAAGTTTCCTAACTCCATCCCTCCATCCCTGGCCAGCGTCCGTCCTCCCGCGCAAGGCGAGCTCCCTTGCACTTTCCCAGGCGGCAGGAGGGACGCGCTCCGACTATTGTTCGCGGGTCCTCTTTCCCCGCGCTTCCTCTCCCCTTCCCCGCCCAACATGGCAAAGGTTCAGGTGAACAACGTCGTGGTGCTGGACAACCCTTCGCCTTTCTACAACCCCTTCCAGTTCGAAATCACCTTCGAGTGCATAGAGGACCTCTCCGAAGGTGAGTCCCCGCCGAGCCCCCCACCTCTTTTTTCCGGGCTCCCAGGCTTAAAACTTTGCAAAAGGCCTCGGCTGCGGGAGCGTCTTTCCTCGGGAGTGGGGGAAGCGTTCCGCCGGGCGGGCTGCCTGGAAGAAGCGAGCCGGAGGCGCTAGGTTTTCCCGCACTCCAGCCGCGCGGCTCGGGACCAGGGGCGAGCGCCCGGGAGGAAAAAAGGGAAGCCGCAAGTTGCAGGGAAGTTGCTCGGGTGCTGGGAGCAGCCATGTTGCCGCCTACGCGAGAGGGGGGGGGGGCTTTTTAAAGTGCCCGCCCGAGCAGGACTCGCCGAGCCGGGAAAGGGGCACCGAGGCAAGGCTCCCGCCAGCGTTGGCCTAGCTTTGGGTGGGCTTGGATGCCCCCCGAGCGTGGTTTGCTCTTCTCTCCAGGGACTCGCGGTTGCAAAGCGTGGAAAGTACTGGCAGAGGAGTAACCGTGGCGCTGCTTTGCCTCCGTTAAGCTCCTCTTTCGGAAGAGCGCTTCGGTTATCGGACCTTTTGCAGGTCGGGAGTTACGCGAGCAAATCCAGTTTTCGCCCTCCTCGGTGGCGAAATAAAACCACCCAGGCAATTCAAGCCTTGCAAACTGGGACTTAATTGGCGGGCAAAGAGACCCTTGCCTTCTCTTCCCCCTTTGGATGGAGGCGATGGTATTGGAGAATTAGTGCTGTAATTTGAATTTGAAAGTTCAATTACCCACCCCACCCAACTAATTTTCAGTAAGTGCCACTGACGTCAACATTAGGTTGTAAAGGCTTGATTTGATCGAAGTTAAGTTTAAGGATAGGATTTCTTATTTTTGTTTTCAAGGGTAGAGTTCAAAGAGATGGGTGGTTTGGAAGGGGTTTTGTTACTACTGTTGTGGGGGGGGGAGGAAGGGGGCTTTTAATAAAACCTAAATTTTGAATGTTTCATTTAAAAGTCTTTTTCTCCAAATGTAGATTTGGAATGGAAAATCATTTATGTGGGCTCAGCAGAAAGTGAGGAATACGATCAAGTTTTAGATTCAGTTTTAGTAGGCCCTGTTCCTGCAGGAAGACATATGTTTGTATTTCAGGTAAGCCAGTTCTTAAATGCCACACAATAGTTGCTCCTCTAAATTATTTGGGGGTAAATAGGAGGCAGGAATATTTCTTACATTTACTGAGTTTACACATATATCATGGTAAAAGTATAATAGAAATAATTTTTTCATGATCAAATGTCACCAATTCATTGGTCAAATGGAACTGAAATTTAGAGCTGCCATTTATTTAAAACAGTTTCAGCCAAGGTTAGATAACCATCTTTACCTGACATCTAATTTAAATCATATATATGCCTGTGAACAATAAGTGACCCAAAGGAAAGGAATAGAAGAGTCTGTAAGTGGAGTAGAATCAATCTGGGGAGGAAATTTCCTGACAGTTAAAACAATCAGTGGAACGACTTGTCCCCTGAGGTTATGAGGGCACCTAAGAAGACATTGAATAATCATTTGTCTGAAATAGTATAGAATATCCTGCTTGAATAGGAGGTTGGACTAGAAGACCTCCAAGGTTCCTTCCAACTCTTATTCTGTTAAATATTTCTATTCTGTTAAGATAACCCTCTTATTTGATCTCTAGAGGTCGAAGAATAGTAAATCTCTCAAAATGGGTTATTCTGTTAAAAACATTTTTTTTCATAACTATGGTGGGCAAAGCTAAGCCTCCCACTTGTTTTTCCTTGCTTTGACTTTAAGTGAGCCACTTTGTTTATTGAACATGAGAGGCAGGAGAAGAGATGGTTGCAAAAGCAGCTAAGATATCAGTGGATCACAAACTAATCTGGGTCCCTTAGGTTTTCTACAATTGTCCAGCACCATGGCTAGTGCCAGACAGGACAAAATTTTACTCATTAAGGTCCTATTAAAAGGGGCTGCTCTTAATAGGATCTAGTTTGCTGCTAGAAGAGATAAGGGAGGCTTCTTGGTAGATTTCTAAGTTCTGCAGCTTCCTATTACTGGAAATCAACTTTCAGAAAGAATAAATACAATAATTATTTAAGGCATTAAGTCCCTGAGTTAGTTGATCCCACTTTCGACTAAATTTTTGATTGGCTTTTATTTTTTTACTGGTAGTTTCTCAATATTAGTTGTCATTGGTTATTATCTGGTTCTCTAGAACCAAAGATGGGGAGTACAGTTAGCAAAAGTACTATGAGCATCTAATTTTATCTTGTAGTGGTTTGGTTTAACTTGTTTGTTGAACAAATTGCATTACTTGCTATCTTCCTAGTGTATAACTAAAAAAAAAACCATTACAAAATCATTTAAGCACACATAACTGGTATATTTTAAAAAAATGAATCCCAAAATGCTTCTATCACCATCCTTCATGTTGCTTTTACTCCGCGTTGCCAATAAAAATATATATATTTTATTGTATGATTTTGTCCAAAACTGTGAATGTACATTTCTATCAATTAGCAGAAATTGGAGGCAATTTAAAATGCAGTGTATTTGCTCTTGAAGAAATTAGATTTCGGAAGCAAAAGGAAACTTCTTTTAAATGTACTTTTATAAAAGAGGTGAATGAGAATGAGTTTCCATATAAAAATGCATGTTATATAGTATTTATCTCTTTTTGAGTGGGAGGGAATTGGAAGAGTCAGAGATATTTTTAAACTTCAACATAAAGTGATCAGGTTAATTCCAGATACTTTATGTGAAGTGAAGAGGGAATGATCTTTTAAAATTTACATGGCATTTGTCAGTTTATATTAGCTAGATGTTAAACTATAATTTTAAAACTAACACTGTAAATACCATATTATGATATAGTTGTTATGGAACCTGTTGATAATATACTTTAGTTGTATGTCTGAAGTCTGGAAAACATTTTTGAGATGTATCACTTCAAAGATGTGTGTGTGTGTGTATGAATATGAAGTTTAGTTGGAGTTCATCTAATCTTTAGAAGTTGCCTTTTGAGATAAGGGATTAAGGTAGGTAACTTCTTAATTAAATGGCCTGGTTAGTGACATATATACTTACTTGTGGTGGTATTCAAAAAATTCTAAGGTAAAAGAAGGCCAGTAATACACTTAAGTCTTCTAAAAATTAACTGGTCTGACCCCAGGAAATGAAATAATGATAGCGTTTGAAATCTAAGTTATGTAACTTGATTAATCCTGTTCTTTTTTATTTTTTACTATAGGCAGATGCTCCTAATCCAGGACTTATTCCTGATGCAGATGCTGTAGGTGTAACGGTTGTCTTAATCACCTGCACTTACAGAGGCCAAGAATTTATCAGAGTTGGGTATTATGTAAACAATGAATACACTGAAACAGAATTGAGGGAAAACCCTCCGGTAAAGCCAGACTTTTCTAAGGTAGGATATTATATACTGTGTAAATCCATCCATATGTCCATTTTTTTAAAAACTACAATAAACCAAAATAGAATTGGTTAATCAACATTGCTTAAAAGTAAGCAACAGTTAATAGGTAAAAATTAAGCAGCTGTTAGTCATCTATTAGTGATAATGTTGCATTTTGTACCTCTGGGGCCATTTCTTCCTCCAGGATGAGCTGAGGTAATGTTAGTAGACCAGTGAGAATAGCCCCTCCCCCCAAATTTGGCCCTTGTCTCTTACATTATACTGTGATGAAAAAAAGAAAAGAACTACTTGAGAAAGTGTTCCTCCAAACTAGAGACTTACAAACTGTTCTGGGCACTGAGCATTCAAAGCATTTAGCATTTAGTGAGTATCAGCACTTCCGGGCTTGGAGGTGTACATCTGTCAAAGGTGGGTGAGGGCCTGGTACGCTGGTAGAGGCTGGGATTAAGATTCTAAATCCATTTGTCACAAATCCATCCTGGTTGGTTTAGAGTACAAGCGCCCATAACAAGGAAAGCGCATTGGTGCAGAGTAATTGAAAGAGAACATAAAGGGAACGAAGCTGTTGCAGCTAGGACATGAAGAGAGAGGAACAAAGGGCACCAGCCTTCTCCTACCTGCTCTTTAAAACTCTTCCAGATTTGTTTTAGGGGAAACCCAAACCAACCTTCGGGTTTCCTACAAGCAGACCTATGTGTCTCCCCCCCCCCCCCCCATTTGTTCTGTGTGTGGAAGAAAGCATTTTTTATTGCTGTAAGAACTTGTATCCTAAACCAACAAGGATGGATTTGTGGCAAATGGAGTTTAAATCTTAATTCTATTCACAAATGACAAACTTGAGTATATATGCTCAGAGAAATCTCATTACTTCATCTTTAGTGTATAGGTAGACCTCGCATAATTACCTTAACAAGTTTAATAATGTCTCAAAGTTACGATGGTTAAAGTTAAATGTGAGCTAGACATCAAGCCCTAGAACATAAATCAACTCAAGTTAGTCTAGGAATGCGTCTAAATATCCATATGTTCCTTTGTAAATATGCCCTTAGCCTAGTGACAGATGCTGCTTATTAACAATTTGTAGCAGAAAGCATGATAATGGAGCAGGTTCTAAGCTTGGCCATATCATTTCTGGGTAGGCTTAAAAGGGCTTCATTTTGGGAGGATTTTTTAAAATTCTTCACTACAGGCCAGTCATAAAAATGTCCTCCTTTTGCTGTAAATTTAGTATTTCATTTTGCCGAACAAAAATGTCCCAACTCTTAAGTTACCCTTATTGAAAGGAAGAGTGTATTGGATATACTATTTGGTATTATACAATGTAATATCTACAGGTAATCCTCCCTTAACAACCACTAGTTTAGCAATTGTTTGAACTTACAGTCACATCAAACAAATGGTACTTACGACCAGTCCTTCAAGTTCTGGTCATTGCAATGACTCCAAGACCTTGTGATCTGATCCCAAGATCTCGTGATCTCTGTTAGTGGCCTCTTTGCCAGCTTCCTTCAAGCAGTGTAAATGGGGAAGCTTGCAAAAGGTCCCGCAAATGGGGATTATGTGACATTCTCACTTAACTACCCATTGTGTTCATAAAGTTCTTTCATCATTAATTGAACTGATACAGGGAGTGTTAGTTCCTACTGGGAAAAAATGCTAACCTGTTTATTTTTGTAGATCTGAATCACAAATTTAACCTTCAGTGAAAACATAAGGGGAAGCGGGGCGGGGAGACGACACGACAGTTGGCTTTGTTTTTAGAGCAAAACAGAGGGTTGTTTCTCTGCTACCCACATTTGCATCAGTTGATTGCTATCTTATCGAAGAGCATAAGCCTGTTTTGAGTAGTCTGCCTTTTGACGTTTAAACAGCTACATTATTTTTCTCAACCTTGACCTTTCTCTTTCCTGGTTTATATTGCGCACGTCATCTAATACAAAAGAAAGTCTGCATCTTCTAAAACATTCATCTCTCTGTTTTCTAGCTTCAGAGGAATATTTTGGCATCTAATCCCAGAGTCACAAGATTCCATATTAACTGGGAGGACAACACTGAAAAACTGACAGATGCCGAGAGCAGTAACCCAAACCTCCAGTCACTCCTTTCTACAGATGCCCTGCCTTCGGCCTCAAAAGGGTGGCCAACATCTGAAAACTCTCTAAATGTCATGTTGGAATCTCATATGGACTGCATGTGACCTTCTGCGCTATGTTATATGTTGAGCTCTAAACACGTACACAGAACACAACCATCACAGAAACTTTTTCTTTGGAATTACATATTAAACAAATGTGAAAATTGCTTAAAGAACACACACCCTGTAGAAAGTTTATAAGGAAAAGTATTTGAGTGGATGTATAAATAAAACTATTTTTAAGTAACTGCCTGAGGTTTTTTTTTTTTTAATCTAGTGTTAGATACGCAATAAAGAGATGCAAACTAGGCATAGGCAGGGATGATAACGTTTACATGTTTTTAGTTGTAAATTATAGGTGGGCTTTAGTGAAGCCTACATAAGCTTAGCTTGAACGCAATGGTCTTTTTATGCTTTAGAAGCTTTGAGTGTGAATTGTGTGCATAGTGGGCAGAGCTGGCCCAAACAAAAGGTGACAGCTACCTGCAAACTGCAGGTGTTAATTTTAAGATTCATATGAGACCAGTCTAATGCAACTTAATATCACTCTTATCGGTGATAACAGTGTTATATGCAGGCTGCCAAAGGGGCCTTGGGTGGGCAAGTGCCATAGCACTCTTGTCAGATTATGATGGTTACAGCAAGTAAAAGTAAAGAATGTGACCAATGACTAAAACTTCAAAGACTGTCAAGCTTTAAGCTCCCAGGCAATGTCGGAAAAGGCACAGCTGCTACTGGGATTATATAGTATCTCAAACCAAAAATAGAGGATTTTAATACCATTAGCTGGCCTAGGTACTCCAGACTTTTTTCCCTGATGGGGTGACAAATACTGTTATAGGAATTTGTGGTTTAAGAAACAGAAGTCGCAAATCTTTATAAGTACAGTACAATTATCCACAAGGACGCTGTTCTTTAACTTGTAACGATTGGCCTCCTCTCTCATTCTAAGCAGCTAAACTTGGTGCATTAGACTTAAATGTCAGGCTTTGTTGTTGGCTCTTGGATGAAAGATTTACGTACAGTTGGTAGAATGTAGGACTTGCAAAGAATAAAGGTCTGAACATGATCAGTGTGACTCCTCTAGATGATGCCATTCATATTTAAGAGTATATTTGTTACAAATCTATATAGGTAAATTATTACATTAGTTGGTTGAGACTATTGGTTAGTGTGTATGTATGTGTGTGCGCACACACCTATTTTTTAAACCCTGGTAACCGCCTGGACTTATCACTGGAGATTTTTTGGTAAGGCTTCAGTAATGGCTTATCATTGCCTTATGTCCTTCTCAAGAGTTGAAAGTGGGTGGGCCAAGGTCATGTTGGATTAGAACGCCTGGACTCCCAGTTTCCAGTCTGGTGCCTTAACCACTAGACCAAGCTGCCCCTCTTGGCTAATCTTAGAACACTCCTATTCTTTGAAAAGTTCCCTTCCCTGAAGATAGAAGAAAGTGCTAAAATTACTATGCCTGAAATTATGTCTTATGTGGAATCTCTACACAAGAACAGACATGAGTTTGGAGATGGCCACATTTCTGGTCTGGGACTCAACTTTCTGTCCTTTTTAGCTTTTTGTTGTTATCTAATATTCCAAAAAAGGTTGCAAGGCATGTCATATGTTTTCCAGGTGAAAATCTAAGAGGTGACAAGGCCAAAGGAAAGTTAAGATTCAAAATGGCTACATTTGATATAAATTGTTGTATCTGAAGCTCAGGATTCAGTATGTATCACTGCCATACATCTCATGATTTTCCATGCAGCTTACTCTACTATAAAGTTTAGCAATGTGAAAAGGGAAGTGCCATATAACTTATCACACCACCACTATTGGAATTCAGCGAGCAAACTACTAAGATTAAAATTGATATATGAAGGTGGCTGTGCAAAGTAAGGAGATGGGAAGAAAATGAATTTTGGCTTTAATGTGGAAATAAGACTTAATGATTTAAGTAGGAATTTTAAAGATGTGAAAATGTTAGTGTGTGAAACAGCATTTTCAGTACATACATTAATTTCTTCGCTGCTAAATATTATTTCTGTAGAATCTATCAAAAAGGTTAGCATCCCCTAGTTTCAATAAAAATGTTTAGGAAGAGGGAAGGAATATATCAAACTGACCAATTCCTGAGCTGATTGTCAAGAATTAATGATTTAGTAATCAGCTCAAGAATTGGTCAGTTGACATAGTCAACTCTGTTAATGAAGTCTAGGCTAACATCAGTTGCACAAGCTATTATTCTGCAGGGGACTTTGGTGCTTACTGAACTAGTAGCTTGCATTCCTAAACAGCCTCATAGGTTTAGTCAATTCTCCATCCTTTAAAATAACTATCTACTAAGAGGTCTGTTAGAGGATGTAGGATTTTGCATAATTTACTCCCAAAACATTCAGCAATTCAGACAATTTTAACAGTTTATCTTTGGGAACATATTCTAAATTATAATGTCCCTTTCTGAGCCTCCATCTCAGTGATGGGTCCAGTACGGTTGGAATGGGCCCGGCATCATCCACATGGACGCGCGCAGTACGCGCAAGCATCTTACTGTTCAGCGACACCTCTGTGACGCTCCAGCTGCTCAGTGGAGTGTCACACAAGTGTTGTATGCGCTGTGCGCATGCGCGGAAGACTTTAAAGACAGGTAAGGAGCAAGGGCAGGCGGGCACTCCAGAGCACCATACCGGAACTGTACCCGGTGCTCCGGGCAGGCTCCGGTATGCCCGTACTGGGGTGTACCGCCTGCAACCCACCACTGCTCCATCTCATCTTCAAGTACCAGGATTTTTCCTTCTTTTTGGCACCAAGGGAGAATCACTTTTAACATAAGGGCCTTAGAATTACACACCTGACTTTTGATGCATTTATCCATATCTCTTAAGATTATAGTTTGGGTACAAAGACCCTTGTCTGCTAACAATTTCTGTATTGGACTTCACCTTCATTATTCGTTGACTATATGAAGACCATATCCATTCCTCTAGAGGAAAATGGAAAAAACTGTGGAGCTTAGCAGTTTCTTCTGTTCACATGTCAGCTATTAGAAATTACCAAGTAAGGCTAACTTTCAGAAGAAAAATCCCACCATTTACCCCCATTATCCCTAGATTGTCCTTCCCCAAACCAAATTATCTTCAACTTGGGTGAACTTCAACTCTGTTTTTTAGTGGGAATTCCTAGGAGCAGTCAGTGGAAAAGAAGCTCTGCATGTAGTTTCCAAACTTTGACAGATTATTTAATGATGCTTATAAAATCCATTGGGAAGGCTACCACCTCCTAAGTAAAACTTTTATATACATTTATAATGAATCTGGTTAGCACATACTCTTAATTCTTTCTGAGCAGCAGTGCATTTCCAGTGTTTCCTAATTTCTGCTGCCTGAATCCACCCCCCCCCCCACTTTACTTTGGAGAACTTTGCCTTGGATATATCAACCCATTATTCTGCCTGTGAGGGCTGCAGAGGCAGGATGATGATACTTTGATGTTTCTCCCGTTGTTCTTGTATTTGGGTTTTTTAAATATGTTAAGATGTGTGAACACATTTATCAGAGAAAAACTCTGCCATTGTTAACTCAGGGTTGGTGAACTGGAAAATTGAAGGCACTGCGAAAAAGAGGCTAGAGTACATGAGTTGCTCTCTCTTGTTTAGAAATGAAAGTTCCCTTCCTGAGCTACCAAATAGTGCTGTAATGATTATGCATAGAATCACTCCTTAATTACAAGCTAACTTGAAGATGCATTATTAGAGTGGGCACACGCATTACAATTCAAATATAATTCAAGGAGCATCCTTTGTCATCTGCCTCCCCGAACATAAATCACTGAAATAGGAACGGTTTTCTTCTGCATGGGGGAAAAAAAACTGCCTAGAGCTGCACTTTTGCCTGCCATCAGCACCAGCTTCTTTCTCTATCATTGCGTTTGCAGCCAACCGTGGAACTAGAGATGACATATTAGATCACAGGAATATCTGGGCTTGCTGAATGTGGAGGAAGCTAGGCAAGGGTTTTTGGAGATCTAGCAACATCATCTGGGTGATGGTAAAAAAGAGGGAAGTTATGAAGTACCGGTGGGGGCATGAACCACAACAGGAAGAAATGGGATCAGGGACAACTGTGATTGTCAACAGTAAGACAAGCAGATTGCCTGTGCTAGTCTGTGAAAGGCTACATATTAGTGGAGAATTTGAGAAATTTGGCTTTTAGCAATAGCAATAGCACTTAGACTTATATATTGCTTCACGGTGCTTTATAGCCCTCTATAAGTGGTTTACTGAGTGAGTATATTGTCCCCCAACAAATTGGGTCCTCATTTTACCGACCTTGGAAGGATGGAAGGCTGAGTCAACACTGAGTTTGGTGAGATTCAAACTGCCAAATTGCAGTCAGTAACTTGAAGTAACCTGCGGTACTTCATTCTAATCACTGCGCAACTGAGGCCCTTACCCATTTTCTAAAAATTGATATCCATGCAGCGTTATTTACCTGCACTAGTAGATCCAATTCCTGCCGTAAGTACAGATCGTGGAGTAATCTTTGCTGCATATTTCAGAAATTGAGATTTACCAGTACCGGGGTCTCCAACCAATAAAAGATGTGATTCACCTGGAGGTAGAGTAAAGATGCCCAAGTTTTCTACAGACCAAATTTTAGATGAGAATTGTATTGAAGAAATATAAAATGCAGAAATATAAGCCCATATGTAGTCTATAGTTGATAGGGAAACCATGGAAGTTTATTTAGATGAATCCCCTTTTCTTCTTCATGCAGATTACTGCATGATCTTACTAAACACTAATACATACATTTTTAATTTAATTAATTTAATTTAATCGTAATATGGGAAAAGGTAAATGTAAAACTGTGATTAAAATGACAGAATTGTCTATCCTTTTGATTCTTTGCAAAAACATTTACTGACAATCATTTCTAAATGGCAAGGTACAAAAACAAAAAAAGAGTTGACAAAACAACGCTTATTCAGAAAAGAACCTTAATTTCCAAAAAAACGTTCTGGATATTCTACACTTATACAGAAATGATACCATTATTTTAAAGATAAGTTTTAAAATTTAAATTTATGTTTATAGGCATATTAACAAAACCCTTTGAGGATCACGTCCACAATCAAGAGGCAGATAATGCACCTTCTTGTAAGCAGTAATTCAGGCATTCAATATCAAAGGAATGAAATAAAATAAAAACTGGCCGAAAGTTTATCATAACCAATTTAAGCAAACACTCTAGTTTGAGATAAAAAAGCTGCTCCTTTGATTACAAATGGTTGAAACTGATTAATATTTTCTCTGTTTGAATATTATTTGAATATATCGTTAACTTTAAAGTAATGATAAAAATGTAGTTTTACCTTTAATAGCTACTCTAAACGTTTTCAAACAAGTGGGGCCTTGTCCTATGGAACAGTATATTTAAAGTTCAAACTATATTATGTATCTTTAGCACTATGTACAGAAGAATCCCTGTTGAGCCCTTTCTTCTGTTTCAGACCTTTCTAACCTCTTGCATTTTTTCAAGGTGTGTATCACAAGGTCATCATTCTTTTGTCCATTTAAGGGGAGATTGTGTATTGACACATCACAGTTTTATTTTTTTAAGATCTAAAGATATTTTGGATGTCATTATAAATGAAATTCAGACTATGGCATTAACTATGCCTAAAATATTGTTCAGATTAAACATACACAGAGCCATAACAAAAACAATTTTTCAACAATATGATATTTATGGCCATTAATTTCAAATGCAAAAAATTGCTTTGGGTAAAGTTAAGGTGCAATATTAAATAAGAGATGCAAATTCTGTTAGGGGAAAAAAAAAGGAAGGCAACATATCCATTTTGTATATATATATTCATTTTATAATAAAGCATACTTTAGTTCTAGAAATTGTAAAAGCTATGTATATTCCATTTTTTTAATCTTAATTCTGCCTGTAAGCATTATTATTCCTATGCCTTGTCAAAACATAAAATAGAATCCTTAACTTGTTTAGTTCCCCAAGAATGTACACAACGAAGAAAACTAGTCTAATCTAAATTTAAAAATATTTTTCAGGCCACTGTCTAACAAGGAGAGAGAGAAAGAAAAGAGTTCTATTACGGTGTAAGAATAAGAAGGAAGAGAATATTGTATACCAACCTCTAACTCGAGTGCCGGTATTATCTGTTCTCTGTACCCCTCCCGCAAGCACCATAGCTACAGCCAGTTTCACAAGATATAATCCAAAAATCTGAGGACACAAACTTGCTAAAATTTCATTCCTCCCTGGAAAAGTATGAAAAGAATAATAGATTACTAATTGATTTCCAGCGATCTTGCTGATTTTTCGAACATCTATATAATTTTTAAGGCAACGTTGCCGCTGTTTCCTTCTGCAACACTTTTTCAGTTTCTCAATATAGACAATACTATAATCTGGGGTGTCCCATCCAAATACTAACCATGCCTAATTCATCTTAGCATTTATATAGAGGGTTTAGAAATCACTGGAGTTTCCTTAAATTTCATTTTGACTCAGTTATAGTAAAAATAAACTGCTAGATCCAATACTTTTTATTGGATAGTTTGACAGAGATAACAGGGTGAAAGTGTTTTTTTCTTTAGGTTTATTCACTGATTTATTGAATCATTATTTCCAGATGTTTAGAATGACAACTCCCATCATTCCTAACCACATTTTACCTTAACTTGGTCTAATGAACTGGATTCCAGTGAAGTGGGCAGCATAGAAATTTAATAATAATGAAAAGTAATTGAAAACATGTGGCAGATAACACATTGGGTAAAGCTTAATATTCTAAAAGGGTAGAATTAAGATTCTAAGAAAGATTCCCGAGATTATTATTGGTCCTTAAGAGTTCTACTCCAGATGCAGAATTGTTACATCAACAAAAGCTTCCTTTCTTCATTTAATTGGAAAAAGGCACATAATGGAATAGGTGTCTCCAGCGAAATGAACTGGAACTTCTACAACAACTCTACATGCAATTTAGGAAGATACATAGAATTTTAGGTGGGAGAAATAATATATAAAAATGTATTGATCATATACACAAATGCCAGCATCTGTCTTCTGTTTCTTTGATCACAACTATGAAAAAACAATAAACAAAGGCTATTTGCATTCTATCTATGCTCAAGCTAGCATCTCAATTCCACAATAGCAGTACATGGTACGGCATCTTCCCCCAGTTTAAGGCATTCCAAGACTACAATTTCCCTCATTCCTGGCTAGTGCAACTAATAAAGGGAGCTGCAGTTCAATGAATCTATACCGTACTAAATTGGAGAAGGCTGCTGTTTGATGTCTCTTTATACATCAACCCAATACACATAGCAAGGTTAAAATTTAAGATGCCATGCTTTAAGCTAGTTAAAGCTAATTTAAGCCACCATTCTTTTTCTTAAAAATTACTATTCTTATCCCTTTTTCTCATTTAATTTAAATATTATCTATGAAGCTCCCCATCAGATTTTAGAGTGTGTGGAATACAATTTGATTATAAAGGATAAAATTGGTGCATTTCAAAAGCAAGCTGTCAGTACAAATGTTTTTATTTTTTCCCAAACCTGCTAAAGGGTCATTCCTGTGTCTTTCCCAAAAATCTTTAAATTCTTTGCGAACATCCTCATCAATTGTGATGCCCGTAATTTGCTCATTATTCACTTGAATATAATTGGCCTTTAAAACAATCTCTACATCACAGCGGGAATCCTGGTGAAAAGGCTTCCATCTTTGCATCACTACTCCATAAACTGTAATGTCATCACCTAAGGAAGACAAAAGCAAACAAACACCAAGAACTGTCATGAAAATTTGGCACACATTAGTATAGAAGCTTTGCCTGTCTGTAATGTACATGTCATATTGTTTCATTGCTATTATTATAATTATACTGATGTTACAATGTGAAATGACATTGTGTTAAGTCAAAACTCACGTAATTATTGGCATTTGGGGACATAATGGTCTCATAGATCATGCTAAGCCGTGTTAATTTAGCATATTATTGTTTACTGGCTATAGTTTTCTAGACATTCCAGGATTCTAAAGGAATTCAAAAACTTTTTGAATAAAAATGCTAAGCTGTTCACCATATATGCTACTTCTCACAAAAGACAGGAATCCTTCCATAAGGGTTAGAAAAAAGGCCAATATAACTCAAATCTTTAAAAGGAGATAGAGAAGGAATCGAGAGAATTACAAAGCAGTTTCTTTGAAACCTGTTTTGGACGAACTGAAGGAGTGCCTTCTCTTGCATGTATCTACCCAGACCTTACTATCTTCTGAGGAGTGTCTCCACACCAAAGGAGGTGAAGAGGATGTTTACAAGGTGGACAGCCTTTTTTGTGGTAGCACTATTTATGCAACACTTCCCAGGGAATCTCAAATGATCCCCATGTTAGCATGCTACCATCAGCTTTTAATTATATTTGGTGATGACCAGCTTGCCTAACTTTGTTTTTTTTGTATTTTATTTTATTGGATATGTTTTAACACAAATTGTATTTTCTCTCTTTGGGTGTGTATGTGCTTATTGTAAATCCAGAGAGCTCTGGCTATTGGACTGTTTAAAAAATTAATTGCAGGAAAATGTTAACAAGAAAGTAAACACTTAGAAGAATTTACAATCCATTCCTGCCACCCACCCCACACATTTGCATGCAATTAAATTTTTATTTTCTTTTAAATCTATATTAAAACATAGAAAATAAAGACTGTTAACTGGGAACAGTATTTTGAACACATCAGCCCAAATTCTGTGGAAAGGTGTTAGCATAGAAGAGCGTGTATTTCAATGTCTCCATTATTGAAGAATAGTTTTTTTTTGAGACTTGGAAATTTTAAACATTAATCATCATATCATTTGAAGTTTTGATCTAAGACAATGGCATTTCATGTTATACAATCAATAAAATTGTAACAACAATGAAACAACATGACATGTACATTACTAGTAGAGAAGAACACGGTTAAATGTTAATTTGAATTCTTCTTTAAGTATGAATGCCTAAAAATGAAGTTATTTTCCAAAAGAATCTGTCATAGAACTCACCAGATTTGCAACCATCAACTAAATCATCTTCAAGGACCACCATCATAGAACGGGGAATATTTCCAACAGAAAGCCTTTGAGCCTGGACAAGATAAAATGTATTTATTTTATTGTAAGGTTAGCAAATACTTACAAGTTTCAAGGACTACAACTAAATTTATGTATGCTACCAGATGAGAACCAGTGACCAACTGTATTGGCCATGAGTCCAATTTTACAGAAAGTATGATGAACTAGAAATAAATAGTGATCATCCTGTGGATATTCAGACAAGCAACTGTTTAGAAATCTGCTTTCATTTGATCTAAATTTCCATTAGAGTCTATCTTATATAAGTTTCTTCAGAATCAGATTCCAATGTTGGTCTGTAACTCTAATAAAAATTGAATGGTTCATTCAGAAGCAGATGCCCTTGCATTTACACTGCAGTTAGTAGCATGCTTGCCCTCTGGGAGAATAACTAGAATGGAATCCTTTCACACTATACTCCCACAAATCTGCTTTAAAAGATTTGATTCTTTTAAAAGATTTAAAAGTATATTTATGGGATACAAGAATATAGCAAAAGGGGAACAAAAAGAGCCCTAGATGTGACTCTACACTTCCATCAGCTAAGTTCCCTATGAAACATTTTTCGCATAATGGAAAAGGCAACAGTAACATGGAGAAAGGATCTTACATGGCTTCTACTATTTATCCATTAAATCCCTCAAGAAATGTATAGCCAACCAAAACTGTGTGAATACTTTTTTTTACAACCTGCTCTTGAATCTTTATCTCTTGATAGTCTTTGCATCTACTGGGAGCACAGGATGTTCCAGAGAGACAAGTGAACTTTGAGGAGGTGCAACCTTCTTTCCCAGGGCAGGTTGATAGACGGCAGAAAGCATAATATTGTTCAAAGTCAGCCTTGACCACAAAGATGTGCTTGCATTTGTTGCACATGTAATCCCGCTCAAATTCCAGGACTTTCACTAGGCTGGTCCGAATAACAGTGCCAGTGACTGACAAGAAATGCCCTACGTCTCTAGTCTTTGGGATGTGGTCTCTCGTTAGTTCTGGGCATACAGGTAAACCTGGTAAAACAACAAAGAGAGATTATTTCATTGGCAGTTCCCACTAACTTTTAATTTTGATTTAGCAACTTGGCCTCAGGAATTCTTGGTTCACACATTTCATTTAAGTGTGGATGGTCAAATAAAGGGGACAAAGTACTTTCTTTAGATAACATGCTAAGATTTAAACGATCATTTGAAACTAAAGAGGCTGGCTACACATAGCATGCTGAGCTAAAACCAAATTAAAAAATAATGGATTTGTATAATCTGTAAACTCAATATCTAATCAGATGTTGAAGAAGTTTGCTGATCGTTTTTTATGTATCCCTTATTTAAGGATATATTTGTCAAAAAATTTAGAAACACCACCTAACAATATTTTTGTGTTCCTACCCAAAACCTCAACAGCAAACATTAAAGAGACTCAGCATCAGAAAGGAACTTGCTATCATATAAAAACAATCGACACAATATAGAATTTTTATTGGGTTAAATCATCTAAAATTACTTCATAAAACAGAATTTTTTAAAAAAATCTTCCATCAGAACTGCTGCTCCTTTTTGAGGCGACCTTATATTTCTATAGATTCAGATAGATTATACTCTTTATAAAATTAAAAAGGGAATTTTGTTTCCCATATTTTCCCTGTAACGTCCTTTCCCCTCTATTAATTGGCTTAAGCCAGGAGTGTCCAAACTTGGGAACTTTAAGACTTGTGGACTTCAACTCCCAGAATTCCCCAGCTGGAGTTGAAGTCCACAAGTCTTAAAGTTCCCAAGTTTGGACACCCCTGGCTTAAACTATGTGACCTATTTTAAAACAGGGGTTAATCATGTCAGGACAAAAAGAGATACACTGTTTCAAAGAACTACCAGCCTCTCTTGCAACCCCCCCCCCCCCTTTCAAACAAGCATTTGGAATCTAGAAATAAAATATAAGCAGTGTGGATATTTTTTTATATCTATTTGTCTGTGTGCGTCCATCTGTCTGTCCATCCAATTTATTTAACAAATTATAAGAGATATGAAGGCTGACTAGGAAAGTGTTGACTGTTGTGAAGGAAAGAAATTAAATCACTGAACTGAAACTGGAAAAAGAGCATGCCATCAATGGTACTGTAGATATAAATAAAGATATAGGTATATAAATAAAAAGCTTGGAACTGGGGAAGCATGCTGAAAATTACCACTGAAAGAAGAAAAAGAAGACAGTGTGTGTGCATCAGCATAGAATTTCCATAAATCACCCCAAACTTCTTGAGAAAGGACCAAGAAAAAGCATCTTGGTCCCTATTCACAATTCTATAGTCTGGTCAGCAGTTTTGCTCTTGGATTTGAATTCTGTAAGTCAGCCTTTTCCGGCTAAAAATTGTTCCAATTATCTTCAGCTACCAATACTAATTGGAAATTATGAAAGTTATTGTTCAGGTTTGGCATGTGCAATAAGGCTATCTTAATGAAAAGCACAGTCTTGCTATAAAAGTACATTTACATAAGCCACAGAGACTTTTTACAAAGCTAACCAAGATTTTTATGTATCACAAGAAATGCAATTTACCTGATACTCTGGCATGGAGATTCTGTTTAATGATGAATTCCTGGGCTTGGGAAGCTGACTGACAAACTGTCGCAGCTGCTCTACGCAATGCATTATCAAAAATGGGAAGCACTTCATTGGGGAAGGCATTAAAATATTCACCAATTTCCATGTTGGTTTCAAAAAGTGTCAATGCATCAACAATAACAGGGTAATGGGCATCATCATCTTTTTCCCTTAAAATCTGCAAGACGTCATTTTGGTGATATGCCAGAATATATGATTCAAATACTTGTCCAATCAGGTTTATTTGCTCTGTAGTTAAAACCATCATGAATCCTATAATTAGAAGAGATACAAGACAATATTAAATTAACTTAATTAAATTATGCTTCTAGCACATTGCATAAAACTAATTTGCTTCATAATTATGTTTCAACTCTTCCCCTGAATCCTTGCTCTCTATTTTGCTTCCTTTCTTGGATAAAACCTTTTTATTGTCTCCTGGCCAGCACATTTCAATGATAATACTTATGTCCATATACTGTATGTATGTATGTATGTAAATGTATGTATGTATGTATGTATGTATGTATGTATGTATGTATGTATGTATATGTCTGTATGTATGTATTTATTATATGGCTTACAAATTTGACTCAGAATAGCTAAATGCAAAATCTGTACAAATAAATAATAATCAAAGATAAACATACTAGAGCAGCTCAGAAGTCAACTCATCTTGGGTTCAGTTGGCATATTAGTACTTTCAAACAATGTTTATTCGTGTACAGAAGAGCAGAACTTCTTCAATCTTCTCAGGGTCACAGTAAAAGTGTTCTTCTCTTTGAAAAAGGCTGCGTCCAGATGAATAGCTCCTGATGGTAACCAAGAAAAGGTCTTATAGCTTATCATTCTTGCCGAATTTATTTAGAGAAGAGAAATAACAGAATTGGGGGAACTATGAATGAATTATTATTAATAGCTGGATCTCCTGCAAAATTCTGTGTAGCGATGTGATTCTATAAGAGAAATCTAGTCTGGAAGACCTTCAATTTTTAAAAGCTATTTTTTACATTTCTGGTTTTTAAAGCGTTGAACAGTTTCATAAGAAACAGTACAACAGAGCAGTAACTCCAGAGTAGGAAGAAAACATTTCTTGTTAACAGAAAAAAATATCAAAATATTGGAAACATTCCTAATTTGCAGAAAAATAAATATATGTGAAACAGTGAACAGAAAACATTCCTTACTCCTAAAGAATTAGGCAAATACAGGGTAGCTCCAACTGTTGCTTTTGGTGTGATTTCAATTAGAACTTCATAAAAAGATTCCTGGGCATTCTTATGAGCATTAAGTAGCTACAGAGCTATATTAATTATTGTAACAAGCCTTCCACAATCATCTGTCCATCAGAGGCAGAAAAACAGCTTGTTAGATTAACTGCAATTTCAGACCCAGTTTTTGTTTATCTCTGTTCCCTCTAGTCTCCCTTTTCACTTCAATTTTTGGATTATCAACCTGCAACATTTATTTTTGTTTTTATTAAATGTACTCATTTTAGTGCTTTATAATTACCGATCTAACCAGCTACTTATATTATGACAGGCATATTTAAAACCAAATAAAGAGAAAACAGGTATTTTCCAGGAAATCCAGAAAAGGAGACCTACCAAACTGGTAAAAAATATATATATTCTGAGAATAGTCCTGAATGCAGCAAAGTATAGAACAGCTAAATAAATAAGAATTTGATGTAAACATTTAGAAAAGGTAGGGCAGCATCGTGTCTCAAAAGATTTTTTGCTCGTCCCCAGATTTTTATAGTTCAATCTTCAGGTGAGTGAGTGAGAGAGAAAGAGAGAGTGAGTGTGTGTCCAAGGCTGCATTTGGCGCAAGTGAAGGTCGTTTCGCTCCAATTTTTAGCCTTCTGAGCTCAAAGATACTTCTCCCCCCCCCCAACCCCTCCCCTCTATCCTTGCGAGGTGGATAAAATAAGGACCCAGATTGTTGGGCGAAATATGCTGACTGTGTAAACCACTTAGAGAGGGCTGTAAAAGCACTGTGGAGCGGTCTATACATCTAAGTGCTATTGTTATTGTAGAGAACCCTGTTGGAGAATCAGAAGTGACGAGGGCGGGGCTGAAGGAGGGGCGGGCAAGCTCCGAGCGGCTCAATTAAGAGGCAGGCGAAGTTTGGCCCTCAAGTTTCACGCCGGCGGGCTTACCCGGGTCGGTGAAGGAGAAATAGGGGGCCGCGCTGCAAAAGAGGAGCAGCGCGAACTCTCCAGGGCGGGACGCTTCTCTCTCACTCCACGCCACTTACCATCCGCATGGCGAAGCTTAGGGCTGGCGGGAAAACCTTTTACCGGTCTGGCGGCAAAAACGAGCGGCAGGAACCAGCCGGCAGGAGGAGGAGAAGGAGGAGGCGGGACCGGCGAAGATTGGCTCCTCTCCTCCGGCTCTGCCGCTTGGTGACAGGCGGGGAAAAGGCGGGCGATTTCCCTTTTCGGACTGCTGGATCTGTCTGTGCTGCCCCTGGGGGCGAGGGTTGCGTGCGGGGGGGGGGGGGTGGCGACGATTGGCGGTGGCCAGGCCTCGCTGAGTAAATGAAGCCCTTCGAAGAGAAAGCGAACCAAGCTTGCCGGCTCCGTTCTCGGGAGTTCACTTTTTTGACTGGGTTGTAATAAACTGCTACTCCATGAATAAGCGTGAGGTGGAGCAGGTGGGCTGCAATATTGAACTTTAAAATTGGAGAGAGGGAATTGAAGCCGTCCTCCAGTTATGCAACGGGAAGGCACCGGAATTGGGAGGAGTGGGGGGCAGAGAGTTGTTTCTCTTGCAGACCGGAAAAAAAGCAGAAATTAATTATCGGTGGCTGTCTCTCCCACTCCCCCCCCATCTGTATTATCTAAAGTATCTTATCTGTATTATTTCTTTGAGCAGTAAAATTCGGTGTAGGGGTTAAGGTACCAGGCCAGAAACCGTGACTTCTCGCCTTCCTTGAGCCGGTCATTTTCAGAACTAGGAAAAAGCAGGAAAGGCAAAGCCGCTTCTGAAGTCTTGCCATGAAAACCGCAGGGGCTTGTTCAGGCTGTTGCTAGGAATCGCTGTCTAGACCAGGGGTCTCCAACCTTGGCAACTTTAAGATTTATGGACTTCTCAGCAAAACTGGCTGAGAAACTGGGAGTTGAAGTTCATAAGTCTTAAAAGTTGCCAAGGTTGGAGACCCCTAGTCTAGAAGGCACACACATGCTAAAAGTACTATAGTGGAAGACAGCTTTGTCCTCAGATTAAGACAAAAGTGAAAGAAAAAGCAAAATGAAGTGTGCTGGGAAGTCCTCAGGAAGGTTAATACTTGAATCCTGTTTTGGAAATACCAGCAATGATCCTCATGTCCCAGTATTTTACTTTTTTGTATCAACTGAGTTGGTATCAGTTAATAAACACATATGCAGCCCTAGTTAGAAGAGCTGAACATTTTTCTATGTCTGAAGGGAATTGTCTCTCGTTTTTTACACTGCTGTATATACTTTACTTGATTTAGTTTATGATGTTACAGCTTACGCACACTTAAAAAGAATTGCATTTATTTTGAAAAGAGGCAGTATGGTGGAAAAATTACTGCAGGATATAACCAACATTTCTTCATGGGAATCAGTAACCAGGATTTCTTCATGGGAAATTATGTCAGTCTGAGTAATAGGCTCATATGGAAGGGATTGGATGACTATGAACAAACAAAAAGCCTTGCAAATATTTTGGACCTTTTCTGTACCATTGAGTGTTGGTAGTGAGAAATGTACGGATAAGTCTGTTGTCCTATAATTATCCTTGTAAAAACCTCCAGATGTTTCCTACTTCTAACAGGTTTTTCCATTACAGTTGTACATCATTTAAAAGCCAATGATTACAAACCAAAAATGACATCTTCTGGTCCCACTGGAAAATGTCAAGTAGGGCGATTGTACAGTAAGATATATCTAGAGGAAATATTGGAGTAGGTCCAAGATATAGGAATAGTTTGAGCATTCTAGCTTTGACAGTCAAAATGGCTGAATATTTAAGTCAAACTTTGAAACTAACATTTCTCTTTTATTCTCAATTTATAATAGTGAGAGATTCCTTATCATGTCTTAAAAAGTTTGCAAAGTAAAAAGGAAATACGGGAAAAATAGATATTTCAATCTACCAGTATTTACATTTGTAGAAATGAAGCTAAGGGTACAGTAATGAAATGTATGCTGCTTTCTCATAATAAATCATATGATGTATGCTTTTAAATATGCAGTTTAAATATATAAAATATTGTTTTAGAAAGTGACACGTTGATGTCACACATGTTGCCTTGAAGGTGCTGTATATGGCTTCAAAATATGACATTTAATACACTTAAAAGCTGTGCATTAAATTAAGTTGCTCTTATAAAAGTAAGCTTCTAGAATAACCAGAGGTGCTTCCAGGAATTAAAACAGTTCTGGAGACTAATACTTCCTTTTGCAGCATCACCCATTTTTTTTTATTAATTTTTTTTATAAAAGGTAGCATAGAACCTGTTGCACAGCAAGAGCACTAGCATTCCAACTTGCTATATTGGAGATCACAGTATTAGCAGATTGCTATTCACAGAACAATTTTTACATGTATAGGTTGAACGTTAGTGAGAAAAAAAATGTATCGTTTATAGCAAATTGTTGAAAACAAATGACTAGACTACAAGGAGGGTAGTTCATCTATTTATTTGCCATTTCATATTGAAATGACTGGGCTTTTTAAAGCTCACTTTCAGCTTCCTACAAAATAGAATCTATGAAATCTTGAAAAAGTTGCCTTGCAAAGTGTGTTGGCATGGTGAGGCGCTCATCCTTGAGGCATTAAAGCAACTGTACCTGGGGAAAGCATGTAAAACTGCTTTGAAGGCTGTCTCCCATTGCCTGAGCCATATACAGTTTACTTTGGTGCTATAACAGTTTAAGAGATGTCTGAACACATCCTGGAAACAGCTTTTGCAGTAGCCGTGCACACTTTCCAAAGGATGTGACAATATATTGTGGAGAAAAGCTTGTAGTGATTTGCTTTGCAAAGCTCTTTTGAATGTTTTCCATAATTTTGATATAGAATATGAAAGCAAGTTTCTATGCATTAACACTTTGGATAATACTATTTTGAAGGTTAGTTTATTAATTTGAAGACTGAATTTAAAATTGGTATGGGGAAATGACTTGTGTTTTCTGATAAAACAGTTTCTGTCCTGTAGTAAGTTGCTGCGGCAGAGTAAAATATACAAATGAATGTCTTCTCTCATATTCTCAGTATAGAAAAGAATACTAAAGATTTCATTGATATTACACTAGAAAAAATGAACAAGAATACTAAAATACTATTATAGTTTTGAAGTTTAACATTTGACTTATATCCCATCTTTCCTTAGGAGCCTATGATGATATATAAGATATCATTCCTCCATTTTCCTCCCACAACAACCTTATGAGGTAAGCTAGGCTCAGAGAAGGTAACTGGATAGAAAGTCACCAAATAAGTTTCCATTGTTGTGGATCTACTTCTGTTTGGGATTGCCTACTAGTAGTTCTAATTCAACATGTTAACTACAGAATTCTGGTGCCCTCCAGCCAATCCTTTAGTATTAAGGTAAACAAATCATACAATTTTAAAGAAAAACATAACACAATAGTATTTTGGATCATCATTGCAAAATTATCCAGTATATTTTATTATATGTAACAGCCAAGAAATCTTTATCTTAATATGGCTTTCTTCTAATGTAAAGGCTGTATGTACCTTTACACAGACATAGACTATTTGCCAAATACTGCTTTAGATTAGCAGGAAAGCATTAGAACACTGCTTCCAGTGAAGCATTCAGGATGAGTTTACAGGAGATACAATTTGAAAAGTCTGATTAGGACATTTTATATGAAAACATACAAATTTTTTGTACATATGCTACATATAAAATTTACTATATTATTGATGGAACCATTGGTTGATTATGCTGTTGCATAATGGGAAGATGCAGTCAGGCTTTAGCAGAAATAATGGAGAGCTATATTTTTGTATCTAAGAATAAAAACTTTTTAAAATAACCACACAATCTCCCTACTCCCCCTTTATGCATACAAAGATCAAATCTTAAAAGTACATTCATAAAACAAAGAAAAGCTTCTCCCTGAGATTACCAGTGTTAGTTTTATTGTGGTAATCTTGGGAATAACATCAATAGTATTAACAAAATATATAAAAACCAGATTTGCCAGTATATTACATCTTTTTCTCTCAGAAAACCTGCACAATTATAAGACAAATGTAATAGAGTGGAAAATCAGGCTCATTCTCCAGGTGAAATTACATGGTCATGGCTTAATTTTGTAATGGAAGAGAAAAATGTTAACATTTATGCTGGAACTCTAATGAAAGATTTGCATGCTTTATTATGCATAATTATTTTGTTTAGCACTATTTTTTTTATTAATGCCTGAGTTTTTCCAAAAGTTAAATATCCTCAAAATGCAGCTTTCCATAAATTTCACTTTATTAATAACAGCATTACCTAATATAGTAACCCCAAATGTTAAATGTCTAAAGAGAATTGTTTCTGCATGTATTTATAAAATATTTATGACAAAAGCTGATGAATTTCAACATTAAAATATCCATCATTATTCTTACTATAATCTTATCACCACCTTGCTTTATATATTATTATAATTTAGCAGTCTTCCCCACTTTTAGAATAAATCACAATTTTTAAAGTCAGTTCTTTAAGTTAATTAAAAATATATGGATTTGAACATATTTTGCCATTGTCTGATTTTTAAATTGTTAACAATTTATTTTAATATATAATAACCATGCAATTAATTGCATTTGAGAGAAATGGGATGCGAAAACCTTCTCTGAAACTAAAGAAAATACATATTTATAGGAAAAGTGGAGGAAAGATTACATTTCTTGTATGAAATTTTATTATGCAGTAATTACAAAGTTTAAATACTTTTCAATTTTAAATAAAAATAAGTGTCATTAAGCACATTTATATAACTATGTCAAGTGATTCCAACAAGTATCACATAAAATAGAGTGCATTTTCAAATCAGAGAGACAAATACGTTCTCATTCACAGTGTTTGACATATTACAAGGAAGCTTGTTTCACATAAGGGTTTATTTTAAGGTCATGCTATTATGAACAGTACAGTCCACACCATGCTGTGCCATTCAAAATAATCTCTCAGAATGTGAAGTAACGAGCGAACCATTCTTGACGTTGTGGATCTGGTGAAGCCATTGGGGAAGCTTCAGTCTGAGGAGGGCTAGATTCATAGAAAGAAAAGACAGATTTAACCCACAACCAAGAGTCAAGGTGCAAACTGCCTGGAAAAAGCATACAAAAACAGCACAGAATCAACTTTTATAATTTCAAAGTCACATTAGTCTATGAGGTAGTTTAATTCCCCATTTTCAACCTTCGGTCATCCACTCCATTGGAGAGCATCAGCAGCATAGACAAGTCACTAAGTCACACAACAGGGTAGAAAAATAGTGTTTTGGTGAAAAAAATTGGAGTTGCTGCTTTTGTCAAAAAAAAAAAAAAGCAAGAGCAAGGGAAGGCTTGTTTTTAAAGAGCATCCTCTTTTAGCATCCTTTTCTTCTGGTCAAGTTAGTTGTCAAATATGATGCAAGCATCATATTCTTAGGTCATGCTGAATTATCTGGCACTGAACAATTACATATTTTAAATATTACATACTCAGAGTAAATTATTGAAATTGCATGCATATGGAATCAGATACAATAGAACAAGGGATTCAATACAAAGCAAGCTCTTTTTTTACCCACAATTATCGAGTAAACTTGTATGATATAATCACTACATATATTTTTATTGCTTTAGTATAATTACATTATGTAGCTAGAACATTAAAATAATCCCTACCGTTTATAGGACAAATCAGGGAACACAATAATTTGTAAGGGAACTCCGTCATCATAATTCATGAATTCATGCACATGCTTGTTAATGGCGTCTGAGCATACATGCATTTTACATGCAAAGGGAAAATAAGGAAGATTACATTTTATGGGATTCCTAAGTCAAGTTAAGAAATAAAATGTTATAGTGCAAACTTCCTATTCTTTTTTCTGCCCCAGCTTTGTAAATTGCATTAAAGCAGAATAAAGAAACATTTACTTTTCCATGATATCAAGCATTATATAATGATATTTCAGTTAGATAATAAAACATATTCCAATTGCAATGCAAAGTGGAGCTTGATATTTTAATGCTGAAGCGTAACATTAAATGGTATGTAATACATGCACATGCTATATTCACATATACTCAAAGCTTGTTTATCGAAAAATATTTTTTCTGTGGTGAGGAAAATCAATACAAATCTAATATGGTAAATATTTTGTTAGAAATACTGTTACAAAATATCATTTTGATTTGGGGGATTGTAACATTCTCGAAGGGCAGGTAGAAATAACAAACATTTAACACAATTGTTCATAAAGGTAAAAGCACACAACACATTGATAATAATATAACACTTTGAAATTTTAAGGGAAATAAGACTTATTGGGGGAATCATATTTCAACAAGCTTTACAATAAAAAGGGATACTATAAAGAGGTTTAAAATAGAGTGCGAAAATTATGATTCTAAAATAATATCCATACTCCAGTATTCTTAAACCAAGTGGGTGGGTGGGTAGAGGGGTCAACTAAAAAGAAATCAATTTTTGTTTTCCAAGTTAGGAAAAAAAATAATCAAAAACTGGTGAGGCTCTGCTCACCTCAAAACCATCTTGGGCTCTTTGGGTGGTATTGGTTGTGGAAGTGGTCTGCTGCTGTTGAACTCAATATCGTGGATGGATGAATTAGGAATAGGGTCCAGGCGGTTAGCATGTCCATTGCCCACTCCACTAGATTCCAAAGCACTTAGATTGGGGACACTCACAAACCTGTTTGCTGATCTATCATTCTTCTTCTTTTGCTGCATTAAAAATAACACATGTAGGGAAGGGAGTGTACAAATCAGGAAATTACTGAGATGTTTTAAATTATTCTTTATTCATGATTTGGGGATTGCTGCAATACGATGCTTGACTTTTCAATAATTTTAATAGATTTAGTTTATTTAGCTTCAATTCCCGAAAAACAGTGGAAACTACTTTTCTATTAAAAGTAATACTGTGTTGTTATAATTTTGAATCTCCCAACCAAAAAATTGGAAAGTTTTAAGTGTATCAGAAAAACTGATTTTACTTTCTATTTGCAGTCATTTTCTTATATAACCATGGTTCCTGATTGCCATAAAATGAATTAAATCCTGCTTCAAAATATTTTCATAGGAAGTGGCAAATTAAAAAACAAACAAATAAATAACTAGGATTATAAGCTAAGTTTTGCCCAGTATGTTTCATTTGTCAGGGGAAAAAAAACTTGCAACAAAAATATTTAATTTCCATTTATTTTATTTTTTCTGGCTTTAACTGTTGAGAGAATATAACAGATGTTGCCATATTGGTAGCAAATTCTTATATTCTGAGTAAAAATAGGGGAAGAGTTGAATAAAATGCTTCCAATAGCCATGCAGTGCCTCACTTAAGTGAATTCTTCTATAAAATAGTTCTTCAAAAATTACAAATCTTTTGATTGGATTAAGGGTCTTAATTCCACAACCTTCAGATTTTCACAGAAAAATCTGCTCCCTATTTTCAATATCATTCAAGTTTATCTGTTCTTTGTTACTTTGCTGAAGGTACTGATTTAGAATCAGAATAATCTGAAACATAATTATGGTCTACCAGGTACAACTAATTCATTTTCTATATTCTTGAACATCATATAGATGGGAAAACCAATTTATCAATTAACAGCAAGCCATGATAAATATCACCTGTTAATTGGAAAATAAAAACCAATTACCATCCCTAACATGGATGTTATGAGTTTGGTCAGATGTTTAAAATAGCTAATTTAGCTAGTTGTCAAGTTGCCAGGGCATGTTTATATCAAGGTTAGGGTCAGGCGAAGAAGAGGCCCAACCTCAATTACTCTGGCCATAAACTATTTAATTATATTAAAATAAGTAGGCCTATTTATATACATAATAGATATTCACTAAATTTTGTTAAAGAATGTTTAACAAAACTACTTCATATATGCCAGTGATGGTTAACCTTTTTGGCACTGAGTGCCGAAACTGGAGCATGCACATGCGCACACCAGAACCCAGAAGAGAGCAGCTGGCGGGTGCACATGTGGAGTCAGAAATTAAATACTTATCTATACTATTTAATATGTTTTTTTTCTTTTTTAGTGTTTATAATATAGTCGAGATTTTGGCATTAAGCTCAGTCTCAAGGTTTTTCCATATCAGAAAACAATTCAATGTTATCTTTTATTAATATGATTTATTTGATTTTTATAGCCATGTACTAAGAATTTTATATAACAAGTATTTTTGACGCTAATTGATATTACCTCTTTTTAAACACTTTGTCATAAAATCTTCTAAGAACTCTTACTTTGGATAGATAACTAATGCAGTAATCCTTCATTTTATCTTAGTTTAAATGGAAGAATTTTCCCCAATTAAATAGTTTTAGGTGAAGATCTCTTACTTTTTCAATTTTAGGTTGCTTCCACACAAAAGTCGTGTCACCTTGCAAAGCAATGCTTTGCTATAATTTTACCTGAAAGATTCCTCATGGAACTAACACTATTTTAGTTAGCAGTACAATTCTCCAGGGCGCGGCTCCATGTTTACAATCAAAATGATTCTGCACTGGAGATAACCTTTTAATTTTAGATTGAAGATCCTGGTAACTGTTTACTGTTGATTCAAGTTGCCACAGGTATTTTTAAATACGTTAAAGCCATTCTTAATTTCACCATATTGATTGCTTTTCTTTCATTGTTATATATATATATATATATATATATATATATATATATATGTATGTATGTATGTATGTATGTATGTATGTATGTATGTATATATATATATATATATGTATATATATATATGTATATATATATATATATATATATATATGTATATATATATATGTATATATATATATGTATATGTATATATATATATATATATATATATATATATATATATATATATATATATATATATATATGTATATATATATATATATAAAACAGAAGGCAAATCTTATTAAACCTAGCAAAGATTACGTTTTAATAATAAGTGCTCAACCTACTTACTTTTCCTTTTTTTGTTAGTTTGAAATGTACCATATTTTTCAGAGTATAAGATGCACCAATGTTTTGAAGAGGCAATTTTTTTTAAAAAAAAGGCTTTTGCATTCTGCAAACCTCTCCAAAACTGCCCATTTTTCACAAAAACGGACCCGTTTTCCCTCCAAAAAAAGGCATGAATAACCTTTAGGGGGCTTGCAGAGTGCTCCTAGGGGGTGGACCCCCCAAAAACGAGCAAAAAATGGGCCCGGTTTTTGTCCAAAAAATTGCATGCATAGCTTTTAAGAGGCTTATAGAGTACTCCTGGGGCCTGGGGGGGGAGGGCAAAATTGAGCAAAAAACCAGCCCATTTTTCACTCATTTCTGCCCTCCCCAGTCCCCAGGAGCTCTCTGAAAGCCTTCTACAGGCTCTGCACGGCCATTTTGGTGAAGGGGGCTGGGTTTGAGAGGCAAAAAAATGCTCTGTTCAGTGTATAAGACGCACCCAAAATTTCAGCCTCTTTTTTGAGGGAAAAAGGTGCATCTTATACTCTGAAAAATATGGTATATTGGAATAGACTCATTCTACAATAATTCAAGAGTAGACCCATTTAATTATTTTTAATTGGGTACACACCCGTTTCAACTGCTTGCTTTCCTTCTCTTTTTGAATGAAAAGAACTGTTCAAATGTCTAGAAAAGATGGTTTGAAAAATATAATTAAATTATCAAGAGGGTGTAAAGGTATTTCCAGTGCCAAAACTGACAAAAAAATTAAAAAGTCAAGAAGTAAGTTTATATTTGAGTATAGAAAAAGATAAACAGATTTCAAATCAAAACTTTTGTGTTCGTATCTCACACAATAAAATTACACACATGTATGTAACAATGTTAAAGGGTTCCATTACATGAAGACAGAATACATTTAAATCAAGTATGAGATTCTAAAGAGATGTTCACTTTGTGCATTGTAGCCAGTGCTATGTGAACATCAACTGGAAATAATCATTGCAATCCTCTATAAAATGTAAATGAAAAATAGATGACAATTGTAGAGAAAGGGAAGCAATGTGGTCTATTATTAACTCAGCATCATATTAGGAAGTACAAAAAGATAATTCTTTCACTTGATGGCACAATTTTTTAAATAGAAAATGTACTATATAACAAAATCTTGAATTATTTTAGCAATAATTATTCATATTTTCTAACATTAAATATTATTTCTTTTATATACTGAAACAGAATACAGCACATGATTTCCATAGTTTTTGATACTTCAAGTCAATCCAATAATTCCAAGTATTCTTCAATTGTGGATTTTGAGGTTTTTTCCTTTGGACTAACATGCATTCCATTGCTTTTTCTTCTGGGAGAAGCATTTGATTCTTTTATAACAATTTACTAAAGAAAATACATCCACAACACTGGAATGCTAATATGCAAAGGACATAACTTCAAATAAGATAATAATCTGAGTCCAGAATTGCTGCTACGCAACAAAGTATTTCTTCAAGGAAGAGACTTTGTTATAACAGAAACTCCAGAAGAAGGAAGAGAAGCAATCTTATACTGATACTTTTAACTAAGTTTTCCTGTCCACTTAACTACAGTGTTAGTAAATGCTAAACCAAATAAATATCAAAATTTGATTTTGAAAGAGGATATTAGCAATCAAAGTGCAGTTGCAAAAATTGGTATAATTAGCAATGTAGTTTGAGAAAGTTGAGAGGAACAAATTGTTTCTGAGAAATAAAATATAAAGCAATTCTAAAATACAGTACCCACCTACCTCAAATGCTAAACAAGCTCAATATAAATTAGTGCTTGGATGGCTCATCAACAGCCTATAGAGGAGGTCAGGAAGTAAAAAAAATAGCAGCATGAAATAATCTCTCTGTATTGCTGCTAAAAGAATTAAAGGGTGGCAGGAAGTCACCAGGGATTGAGTGTGACTCTAAGGAAATGTTGCTTTAAAAAAAGAAATCCCGTGTTAAACAAATATACTATACAAGCACACTTATATATCCTATTTAAAAGAAAAATTGACCACATTGTGAAAACCTTGCTTATTTCTAACCTGTGTTGTTGTCTAGTGTTTGTTAATAGACTTCTGTTATTTGTAAGATTACCAACCCCCATTTTCTACTTTTAAGGTAATAATTATGTTCCATACCTTTACTAGAGGATTAATAACACCAACATTAGGACTTGCATTAAACACTTTGTTGAAGTTAGTCTCCCTATTGACTAGTTCCAGTTGATAGAATTTTTTGTCATCCTAATAAAGAAAAGAATAAGTGGATATTGTTTTCAATATATTCAATTATGATTATTTAGCTAGGGTGACCAAACTTTATTTACAGAAAAAATCTTCACTTCAAATATGAAACTGTTGAAGCTGAACTAAGATTGGCAACATTTGCTCCATTTATGTAATAATTTGTGGCATTCCTATAATCCTTCTCTATAGTAGCATTAGCATTCTCACTTTGCATTGAGTCCAAAGATTCTGTAAGACAATTTTTGCTCTCCCCTATTGTGATACAGGAAGCCGCAAACGATTCATATTAGCAAATTTGTTATCAGCAAAATTCAGAACACACTTATTAGAAAACACATTAAAATAAACATTGTTTATATAAATGCAAACCAGGAAGGAAAAGATACTCCCCCCAAATGTTTTAAAATTTCAATAGCATTGTGATTTATCTATAATACAAAAGATACAATTTTATAAGTAACATTTCCAACAACTGTTTAATTGTACAAAAAGAGATGTGGAATTGTGTGTGCAGCTTAGATAACTGAGATTAAAACAGAAAGCCACTTTCATTAGATTGTTGCCTTTCACATGTAATATGTATGGAATATTTGACAAAAAAATACTAGCATCTCACATGCTCAAAACAAAGCCCACCAAATTATCTTACAATCAGCTTCTTTATCAGCTGATCCCTCTCTGCAATCAGGTCTTTCAGTTCTGCAATAAGCTGCAGGTCTTCTGGCCTTGGTTCCCTGTTTTGATATTTATCTTCCATTTCTTCTAAACTTTATAGAAGACAAAAGTATCACCAATGCATTAGTAGTGAGTCAAAGTTTAAAGATAATACTGTAAATCCATATTATCAGATTGATTCAATAAATAAATCTATTATATATAAAAAGAGGTATAGATTTATACCTATAAACATCTTTTTGTTGGTTATGCTAAAGAAAATGCTGTCATAATTTACAGTTGAAACAACATAACCTCAATAATAAAATTATAATGAATCAACTAATGAGTGAAAAAGTATCATGCTAACTAAAAAAAAGTTAATATAAGCAGTCAAAACACCACAGAATGAAAGCAGAAATTAAGAAAATTGCAGAAAAGTTCTAAAAAGACAGTGAAGAAGCATTAAAGGAGTGAGTGGAAAAAATCAATCTACAGAAAAATACGGAAAGGCCAAAAACACAGACCCTTGAATTTGTAGAAAGATTAGTAAGTTTTGAATTAACCTTTCAGATTGCTTTCTGGTTTTGGACTTTTATATGGATTCTAACAGACAAGGGTAAACATTAAACAAACTGAAGCTATATGCTGATATGATGGATTCATATGATTAGGTGCATTGATTCTGGAGGCAGTTGAAGAACCAGTTTTCTGATGGGGTTTCATATATATCTGTTCTGACCCCTCCTTTCCACGCCTGTGAATAAACCAGAACACAGGCTTGGATGTTTGCCACTTTAATTACTGAGATAACAAATCCTTTGGCTGAAGGCCCCAACAACTCACGTTCAAGAAAACAACCCAGATAATTTCGAATGAAGCACCGCATACAGTCCCAACGAGCAGACACGGTTGTTTCCTGCAAATGTCCCCTCCCAACGCCTCACCTATAAGCTCTCTTGGGAGGGGCCGATCCACAACCACCTGTGCTGAACCATCTTCTGTGAGTCTGCCTACGTAATTGCTGCTTCTGTTTCTCAGCCCTTCTCAATCTAGCATCAGGGACAAACTGCCTTTGATCCTCCCCACTGCTCCATGGCTCAGGTGCCTCCTGGTGGCCAACCAACCCCTCTAGTCCCTGCTCTGAATCTGAAACCAGCACATCATCCACATCATCCAGGACAGAATCATATGGTTCCTCGCTATCCGACTCCCATCAGGGGATGGGAGTCGGAGGCACCGTTTTGCGGTGGTTCGGCTCCTACCTCTCCGACCGGAAGCAATGTGTGTTGACAGGGGGGCAGAGGTCGTCCCTGAGGCCACTCACTTGTGGGGTGCCACAGGGGTCGGTCCTCTCGCCTCTTCTGTTCAACGCATATGTGAAGCCGCTGGGTGAGATCATCCGTGGTTTTGGGGTTGAGTACCATCTTTACGCTGATGATACTCAGCTGTATATTTCAACCCCAAACCACCCCATCGAGGCTGTCGAAGTGATGTCCCGGTGTTTGGAAGCCGTCGGGGTCTGGATGGGGGACAACAGACTCAAACTCAACCCCTCCAAGACCGAGTGGCTGTGGTTACCGGCACCTCGGTTCAGCCAGCTGACTCCATCGCTGGCCATAGGGGGCGAACAACTGTCCCCTGTGGAGCGGGCGCGCAATTTGGGCGTCCTCCTTGATGCCCGGCTGTCAATGGAGGACCATGTGGCAGCCGTGGCAAGGGGGGCGTTCCACCAGGTTCGCCTGGTGCGCCAATTGCGCCCCCTACTGGACCGGAGTGCCCTGCGCATGGTCACTCATGCGCTGGTGACGTCTCGCCTGGACTACTGCAATGCCCTCTACATGGGGCTTCCCTTGGGACGCATCCGGAGACTGCAGCTAGTTCAGAACGCAGCCGCGCGGGTTATTATGGGACGTACACGTTACTCCCACGTAACACCTCTCCTGCGCGAGCTGCACTGGCTACCTGTGGCCTTTCGGGTGCGTTTCAAGGTATTGATCACCATCTTTAAAGCGCTCCATGGCAGAGGACCTAGTTATCTGCAGGATCGCATCCTACCACATACGTCCCTGCAACCTATCCGCTCACACAGGGAGGGGCTCCTCCTGGTGCCGTCTGCTAGGCAATGCCAGCGGGCGACACCTAGGAGTAGATCCTTCTCTGTGATGGGCCCAACCCTCTGGAATGACCTCCCCCCAGACATTCGAACTACCACCGACCTCCGTTCCTTCCGGCAAAAGTTAAAGACTCACCTATTTCAATCAGCTGGCCTGGCACTTTCTTAGTTTTACCTCCCAGGGATTTATTTTATTTTAGGGTTTGGGGTTTTAATTGTGATGTTTTTAGGTATTTATTTCTTAGTACAGCCTATCTCCCCCTCCAAATGTATTTTAAATGTAGCTTAAATGTATTTAATTATTATGACTGGTTTTATTGTATTGACTGTACACCGCCCCGAGTCCCTTTTTGGGAGAGGGACGGTCTAAAAATCTAAGAAATAAAATAAATAATAAATAAATAAGTCCGTCAGCAGCTCAAACGGATCCTGCTGGACCACAACATACATCTACTTATCTATCTATCTATCTATCTATCTATCTATCTATCTATCTATCTATCTATCTATCTATCTATCTATCTATCTATCTAATCTCTCTCTCTCTTTCCCTCCCTCCCTCTCTCTCTCTCTCTATAGATAGATAGATAGATGAGAGAGAGAGAGAGAGAGAGAGAGAGAGAGAGAGAGAGATCAGGTTTTTCCCCAAGTGCTGGAACACATTAGAACTGATTGGTGTCAAGTTTTTGTGGCTTTTAATATTTTAATCGGCTGAGTTTTATAGTTTTAAAATGATTTTATATGTCTTTTAATTTTTAATTGGTAGCTGCCCAGAGTTGGTTGAAAGATGGGAGGCCATATAAATGAATAGGGTATATAGTCTGAAAGCTGGATTTTATCCTCTCAAATGACTTTAATAGCTGCAGAAGACCTTTTGCCAACTTGCTCTGTGGCCCAATGGGAAGATAGTTTAGAATACAGTATCTGGCTCTATTAGTGTCAATTTATGAATCCCAGTTGATGCAGAGTATGCAAGAGATGTTCAGATTGTATTATGCTAAATATATATTAAATATACCAATTGCCTTTTTCTTACAATACATAAATTTGAAATTTTGCTTTGGTTTTAAAAGTTCTTCATAATTTTAATCAGGTTTTCTGACGATTACCAGAATTTATAAAAGTTGTTAACCCTATCTTCTCAAGCTTAATCTTAGAACATCTTAGGGTCACTACTACATAGCATATTTTCTATCAGCCGGGCTCATACAGTAACAGAACTCTTTTATTCCCTAATTACAGACAGACTATATTTGGAAAGTTTAAAAACTTTTATGAAATACTTTTATACTTCATTAAATCTTCAGCTTTTATTTGCGGTCATGCCTCCAAAGTTACTGCTTTAAGATTGGGTTATTATGTAGTAAAACTAATTTTGATTTCATTATATTTTATGATAAATATTATTATATTCAACAAAATCTTCTATCCTCTCCTGAAGAGGCAGTTTAGATCAGATTCCCCAACCCTTGGGACGTGCAAGCGACAAGCAAGTGTGTGAGTGCACGAAGCTCCATTTGCGCAAGCGACAGGCACACACAGAAAACCATCCCCTCTCCCCTCAGCTCTAATGCTACCAATCTGCAGAACTAGAAAGGTTGGGAACCGCTAGTTTAGACTGTTATTCTTACAGAAATCTCTATGCTTCTTTATTACAAGAAGCAAAACTTAAATAGAAAAAAGAATTATTTCAGGCAGTTTGTCAGTTCAAATTTCATTACAAATGGAATCTTACCATTTTAAAAGAAGCATACCTATACAAACAGCTATTTAACTTTGCTTGTACATTATTCTCTAAGATTCAGACTCAGATGAATAAGAGCTGGGTAAGAGTTTACAATCTATTAAATAGTCCTTGCACTGTAAAGATATCCAATAATTATTAGTAACCATAACACTTGAGAATTTTAAAATGTCCTTAGTTGCATTTTTTCCCAAAGACATATTTTTCTCCAACAGTAAAAGTATCCAAAAAGATATGTGAATGTAGACTATTTTAAGATGACAGTGCTTTATAATTGTGAAAGTAAACTGGAAACTTAATTAGAAGACATAGGTTCAGTGTAATGAAATTGACATTACAAAGAGAAACATGAAACACAGAAATATAAGGATCATACGGTGGCATAGATATTTGTGGGAAGACACAGTTAATTAAAACCATTAATATAAACAACATTATGTTATATGGGAGTTATTAGTTTTAAAAATATTGCATCAATTTAACCAGAGGCACAAAAATAAAATAAGAGGCTTACCAAGCATCTTTAGTGTGATGTTCAGTCCTAATGAAAGGATGTATTAAATGGTGGTTGTTTTTTTAAAAAATAGCTGCCCAACTCATTCTGTGATTCTGGATAGCTTACAAGGATAAAATCTTAATACCAAAACAATACCACTCCCCCCGCTCCCCAGCAATAACAATCATTCAAGCCTCTTAATTGGCTCCCTATCACTCTTGGGTCTCTAGGCCTATTGGCAGAACCATATCTTCAGGGCCTTGTGAAAGACTCTAAAAGTGTGGGTCAATCTTATCTCTGCAGTGATAAGGGAGGAGCCACCATGAGGAAGGCCCTTCTTTATCCTGCTAGATGGACCTCCTTAGGAGAGGGGACCATAGCTTTTCCTGCCTCCCCATTCTAGTGGATCCAGTAGATATGACTGGGAAAAGACGTGGTCTCAAGCCATGTAGGATTTTGAAGGTGACAACCAACATCTTGAATTGGACCCAGAAGCAAATCAGCAGCCAATGCTGCTCCCGCAGGAGAAGTAACACGTGCAAAATTAGGCTTGCAAAAAACCATGCCGGCTGCTGCATTTGGGAAAGTAATTGAAGTTTCCAAATACTTTTTAAGAGTGTGTAGAACTGTTTGAACTGCTTCATCTAGCTGACCTAACAACTGATTGATTTTATGAGAATGCCCATTGTCCTTTTATTTTGTATTGGCTTCCAATACTTAATATATTACAAGGGTTAAGTGAAAGTATGAATTGGATGTCTTCTTATTTTTTCCCATGGGTTCAATTCTGCATGTTTGTTGACATGGTTGTCAAAGATAACAGATACACTAAGCTTCTCAGTTATATGTACTTTTACAAGCCTATGCCTCTCCAGTATCAATTGGAAACAGATAATGGTTATATATTATTCCACTCAAACTCAGCCCGTATATGAAATTGTTCAAGGTAGTAAAACTTACGAAACTTGCAAAGCTGAATTAATTTCCTTGAGCAGCTCTTGGGTTTTATTAAAATCTGCCAGCATACTTTGTTTCTCTCTGATGTGGTCAGCTGTCATAACATCCAACTCTTTCTCATGTTTCTTGCTTAAATCTTGTTCATGTAGCCTGTTTCATTTTATGTTAAAAACAGTTATTCTTATGTCAGTTGGGTTCATTAATGTTGATATTTGAAAAGGCTTTGTGCAGTGATACTGATAATTGAAAAATTATTACTATTTCTCCAACCTTTAGCTTATTTTTATAATTTTTTTTCATCTCCTTTAATGCTTTAATAATGAAAAGCAAACAAAATTCGTTTAATTAAATGGTCAAAATAGCTTTTTTCACTTGCTAATGTCTAGAATAATGTGCAATCCCAGCCTAAATGTATTTTTACATTAATTAATATTAGATTTTGATGAGTACAGCAGTTTGAATTTGAGTACCTAAAATATTCAATGTAAAGTTAAAAAAGGTTATTTATCAGCTTTAGGAACTGCATTAATTAGAACGTGTTACCTGACATCAGAAATACTCATACCTAATTTGCTGATTAGATTCGCTACGTATTCGTAGAATTTCCTTCCCTTTGAACTCCAGTTCCTTAGTTAATGCACTTATGTTCTCATGCAAAGCAAGTATTTCCTTATCCAATTCTGATATATGGTGGTCTCGATGCCTCAGGTCATCCTGTACATCTGATATTCGGCACATAAATTCTTTTTCCTAATGAGCAAATATTAATAATCAAAGAACACTTTGTAATAGTTCTGCATAGTGTATTCATTTCTGCAGAAAAAAACATACTCAGTTTTTTCATTAAAATATTTCTATTTCCTTATTAGTAATTTAGATTGTATTTAAAAACAGAATATTTAAATCACTGGTGTTCAACCTTTTGGCTTGCCTGGGTTGCATTGAGTGGAAAGGAATGGTCTTGGGCCACATATAACATATATAATGTAGTTAATACATATGCATCACATAATACTGTTAAAAGTTTACAATCTTGTGGGGCTACTTTACTAGCTGTCCAGAATCATATGCAGCCTGTGGGCCATGGGTTGTACACTCCTGATTTAAATGACAATGTATCTTCCTTAAATTAGGGGATTCTTGTCTTCTCTTTATTCCTCTTCATCTGTGAAAAATCAAATATAAAGTTAAATGGAATACTGAATAAGAATTATGAGATTGCAATTGAGTTTGGAGACTGAGTTGTGCTTTCATCTTTTCAGCCAACACAAGCACTTCCTTCCTCCCCTGGACCTAGAGAGACTACTAAGACTGATCTCCATTTCAGGTTTTCTGTTATTTGTCCAGAAGGTTTGGTAGTGTCTACAATTACTATATTATCTTTGTTATGATGTCTTCACCTTTATTTAGCACCAAACCATATTTCAACGAAGATGTTTAGATCCAGACTTGTTCTTCTGTAAATAAAATAGCTGATTTGAACTAAAGTTCTCTTTACTTTACTTTTACTGCCACAAGTGGTTCCTAAAATTAACAAATAATACAGATTTCTCCTGCCACCCCCAATCTCTTTCAGGGAAACAGAGGGAGTAGGGGGGAAACCACCTATAGACCTTCTCCTGTAGAAGCATTCTATGAGTGAAATTTCAGTCATAAATGATCAGGCTTTAAGCTTATAGACATTAGTATAAAATATACAGTGCATTTTGGAAGATGCTGGTTTAAATTATTGTGGACTTGCTGCTGAAAGAGATAGATTATACCAAGGATTACCATAATAATTGGCTGATATTTGAGATGCTTGTTCAATTTAATTCTCTCATAATGCTTAAACAGCACTCTCCCCCTCTTCCCCAATTGTCTGTTTATTTTTCCCCTGTGTCATTTTTTACTCTCTCTTTTTTTCTTTGTGCAACTATCTTATCTCTTTAATTCATCTACATCCTGTTTTAATCTTTATTACTGAAGAGAGGGAATGGAATGTTAGTGGGTAGACAATGAATGGCTGAATGGCAAATGAAATATAAATTAATAGAATAGTGGGATTGGTATCCTAGATTGATAAAACAAGGAAGCAGGCAGTGCATAATGGAGATGCAGGTTTTTGATTTGGGTGGATGGGTGGGTAAGTGGGTGGGTAGACAGATAGGCACACAGCAATAGCAATATCACTTAGCCTTACATACCGTTTCACAATGCTTTACAGTTCTCTAAGCGGTTTACAGAGTCAGCATATTGCCCCCAAAAATCTGGGTCCTCATTTTACAGACCTTCTGCAATTTGTGATTTTCAATTTTTATTGGCAAAGTTTGGGAAAATTTTATTGTCAAACATCTTCATTTTCTAGTTTGATAATTTGCTGCTGTCATTTAATTCTGTTACTTATCTTTGGAATAGTAGTTTAAAAGTGCCTTAAAAGACCAGAAAATGTCCAAAGAAATACTGGACAGATGATGTAACTCAATTCAAATGTGTTAACTGGGAAATGACTCAAATACCATATATCAATTTTTGATCAAATAGCTTTTTTGTTACTTTTTGATCAAAAAGATAAAATAAAGGTCAAACACTTATGCTTTAGTTTTAAATATGCTAATAATCTTTAGGGCATAGAGTATATATACCTGATGCCTGCTGAGTTCTATGCTTCGTTCAAGTTCCATTTTAGCTGCTGCTACTTCTTGCTGATGATTGTGCCTGAGATGATCAATTGCTGCAGCATGTTGGTGATTCAGTTCAGAGCGCAAAGAAGCTGAGAGATACAAATAAAGTATTTTAAAAATACTTCACAAATATTTATTATTTTTGATGGGTATATATATTATTATCGTATAGTGAATGCATCACATATACAGTATATTTAAAATGGCACAATTTGCTCACTGATTTCCCTACTATTTCCCAGCCATTGGTGGGAAAACCTTCTATAATAAGTGTATTACCCTGACATTCATTAAGAATACCACAATTTGTGTCTTCCATATTTATAGTATTTGCAATGCACACTTTCAATTTATTTTTGTTGTTCAAAGTTTGATGTTGCTCAAGCAAGAAAGTAATTTCAAAATGTGAAGTAAAATTGTTTATATCCAAGTATGTGAACTTCGTATAAAAGAATTGTGTAGAGAACTCATGAATTTGGAAGGAATCTCATAAAGGCAAAATACCAGAATAAAGGATGACATATTTTTAAATTTTTGCTTTATCCTTATTACCTGGATATTATTAGACCAGAAATATAATTTCTATTTCTGGAAAGAGTGCTCCTTTTTCAGGGAGTCATACTATTTTCCAGGATAGTATAACATAATAGTATTACATAACATGTATATATTTTATGTATGTATATTTATAAGACTTACAACTCAGTATTTTGTACCATGCACATTCAAAGTAGCAAGCAAATATTTTCAAAGAACATCATTTACATATTCCAAAAAGAGAAACAAAAATAATCCAAAGAAGATAATGATGATGATAATTAAAGCCAATAAAGAATGTTTGTAGATAAGGGTTGAAATGAGGGGTCCTTGGTGGTCTCTGACCTTGGTTATCTTGCAGACATTTCATTACCCAAACTAAGTAACATCATCAGTTGCTAGTCCTGATGACGTTATCTAGTTTGGGTAATGAAATGTCTGCAAGAAAACAACCAAGCTCTGAGAGATAATAATAGCAACCAGATAAGCAAATCATAGGAAAGTATATTATATCACCCGTGAAAGGCTCAAAGAAACATTATTCGTTATCTTCCTTTTAAGCCAGTATTCTCTTTTCTTTTCTAATATTCAATTTGATGACATTGAACAATCACCACTACTTCTTTTAGTGATTTGTTTCTCTGAAATTTTAAATACTGCATTGTATTTTTGCAAACCTTGAGTTTCTCCAATGATGTGGATACTTCTCCCTAATTTTTTATGGTCTGATTTTGCTCTATTTCTGTTGAAATGAGGCACTGATATTGATAGTGAAAAAAACAGATATAAAGATAACACTAAAGAAACTACTATTATCAAAGATAATGAAAAAGGAGACAGGAATATAGCCCAGAATATGAAAACAGAACACATCTATCTAAAACACCTATGGAAAAGCTTTGTTTAGCCAGGCAGAATCTTATGAAAAATCTCAAGCAGAGTCATCAACTTGATTTAAGAGATGATAAATCATAACAATTGTAAAGACTGAGTTATAGTATCATATTTATATTATAAACTGTGAGGTATTAATTGCCCTTCAAGGAATACCTTGAGGAATGCTATTTTTCATCTTAAAAACCTACATGGTTTCAAAGAGAGATCCAACCTAAAACTAAGAATGAATTTCCTGATAGTGAGAATAATTGACCAGTGGAACAGCTTGCCTCCAGAAGTTGTGGCTGCTCCATCATTGGAGATTTTAAAGAAGAGATTGGACAGCCAATTATCCAGAATGGTATAGGATCTCCTACTTGAGCAGAAGGTTGGACTAGAAGACCTTCAAGGTCCCTTCCAACTCTGTTATTCTGTATTCTGTACTCTGTATGTCCTCCAAACAGGAAGTTGCAGATGATCTAGGAAAGGCTGGTCGATTTCAAAAAGTTTTTGACATTGAAAGCCACCAAACCCTGTAAACTAGCTTGAAAGTCAGAAAAACAGTCCATAAGAAGACAATGGCAAACCATTTCTGTATTGTTAGCAAAACTAAAGCCAAATTCCTACATTGTTGTGTATCAGGGAGAAAATTATATCTGCCCTCTAAATCAAAGCTTACATTTTAAATTGTGACATGAAAGTACAGTACAGTACCAAGCATTGCTTTCCCTTCGTCTTCCAATTCAAAGCGAAGAGTCTGCACTTCCTGCTCCATTTCTATTTTGAAAATATCCATAGCTTGTCTGTGTGCATCTTTCACTGCTTGAAGTTCTTCTGAATACTTCTGTTGCAAGTGTTCCTCAAGTTCCTATGAGAAGTAAATCAGTATGAGAATATTCTTACAATGAAGCATATAAAATTGTTTGTTTTTATCTTATGGAATTTTATCTGTAGCTTCCCTATCTTATGCAGTAATTCACTGTACTCTGGGTGCTACTTAGCAAAGTGGTTTGGTTACAAGACAACTGTAGACGAAAATCGGTGAGGGTCTCTTGGATGTTCAAAATAAAAATTAAGTATTTAATTAAAATAATGTTCATGTTTCTTTTTTTTTATGGCCTTTCATTTGAAAATGTGTTATATTGCCAACCCCCATTAAACATACCTTTTGCTCTTGTTCTTTTGTTTCTTCCATGCTCTGAAAGGCAAGGATATGTGCTTCTTTCATGGACTTATGTCTCTGTTGATGCTCTTCCTCCAGTTCTTCAATTTCTTGAGTCAATCTCTGCTGCTCTTGACTAAACTGTGCCTGCAATTGTTGCATTGTGTTCTGAGACTGTGAAAGCTGCATTTCTAGGTTTTGCTTTAGCAGAGTGATCTAATTCACAGAAAAGCAAAATGACACAGAAATATCAAAATAAAATTCTAATTAAATGTATGCATAGATTTTTTAAAACTAAGATTAATTTTGGAAAAGTACAGAAATCTATAAATATGTTACTAGTCCACTGAACAACTACAATCCGAGTTGCAGTTTGAGATATGAGAGGAAATGTACAATGTACACAGAAATTTTGTATCTTTTTAAACATCGCATCCTTATCTTCTGGCATATGTTGTTCAACACATTTCTTTTACGAAATGTTCAGGTATACATTATAACATGAAACAAACATGATACAAAAGATAGGAGAACTACTACAAAGATTGCCACTTTGCATTCTATAAACTGCCTCTCCCTAATTGTCCGTGACATGCTCAGATATCTAAAAGTCAAGTTCAAAGCACTCAGACAGTGTCTTTTAATATCTAAAGCTTGTTAGTCAGTGTTACAGAAAGTCTTCTTAAAAGTACAAAAAGATTGCTTCATAAAAATAATAGATGAAAAATCTTCAATACACTTACTTAGGCAGGAATTCTAATGAACTCAATTGGGTTTACAATCTTATTTTTGGATTCTAGAATAAATTACTAATAATTTTAAAGAAATTAATATTAGACTTTTATATTACCTCTAGAATTGTTTAGGACACTGAAAAAGAATAATCATATAGTATATTTAATGTAGTGTACTGCTTAGTGTATTCAACTATGGACTGACAATCAGCTTCAAATTGCTATTTAGACATGTTGCTCAGTTGACGGTACATCTGGTATTATCTGACAATGAAACGCACCCCACAAGCATATCTTTACAGTAAAGCAGTAGAAGTACTATATACAATGCCTTAAACTCTGGAAGGAAAGATAATATATAATCCTCCTAATTTGTAATTCCTTATTTCCATATAATTTTGTAGCTTAACCCACACTTTTCTATGGTAGATAATTTACTAAAACTCAGTTATAAATTGAGTGATGTGCTATCTATGCACAGTAATGCACAGATCTTACATAGTATTTTCAGGATGGGAAGTTCATATTAGAGATTGAGATTAGGAGAAAATAATAGTACTGCAGGTGAGATCAGAAGGAAGAGCTATACTGCTTTTAGATCCAATTGGCATTCTTTCTATCAAAACCACATTACACTACAATAGTGTGTAATGTTCCAATA
This sequence comes from Natrix helvetica, assembly GCF_964273705.1. Taxonomy (NCBI): domain Eukaryota; kingdom Metazoa; phylum Chordata; class Lepidosauria; order Squamata; family Natricidae; genus Natrix; species Natrix helvetica. Next base: position 191,611,245 of record NC_138552.1, read on the forward strand.
TTACTATAATATCATATTGGTGATATTGTCACTCTCTGAATAAGTTCACATAAAGTAATTATTAGTAAAGACCACAGGCACTATCACTAGTTTTATTCATAGTATATCAGTTTTCAAATAGCTTAACTGTAGAGCAAACTGATTAAATTTAGTTCTTTTGATCAGTGCAAACATTATACTTCATTGGTCTGTAAATATTTATTATGCAGATCATAATGTCAAATAGTTACAAGAGTATTATTTAACACAGATGAACTCACAAATAATTCAGTGAAGGTACAGATACCCTGTATATAGATGAAAGAATTAATACACAAGTTAATTCAGATTTAAGATTTCTATTGTGCTTTCATTTACATGATAACATAAATGCTAAATGTATTACACCTGTGCAAAATTTTTGAAGGCACTTTTGTCAAATGCAATAGTGTGAACAAAGAATTCATCATTGAAATGTTGAGGTAGCAGTATTCTCAGGAGGATGTGGGTACTCTAAGGGCTTTGTCTTCACATGTCTATGCATGCAGAACTGCTTTACTTTATCAGCGGTCCCCAAAGAGGTTTTGTCTGGAGATACCCATGCACAAACCATCTTCCTGAGAACACAGCTGCTTCAACACAACAGAGGCTCATTGCTTTGGGCAATGTGGAATTCAATTACCCCCTTGACCTATTTGTGCAGTAGAAAAGCATTTATAACAAATTCAGTACCTTCTGTTAGATGTTGGATAAATGTTTGAGTTTCCTTCCACCATACAATTTTCTTTTATAAAATCTTAGAATTATAGGATCCACTATAGCAGGAGTTCTCAATCTTTTCTCAATGTATTGTAAACTGCAGTGATTTTCAATATCTATACTGCTGAAATTAGCACAGAGAATGAGATATATGGATTATGACAAATTTGTTATATGCCTGGTTCGATGGCACCCTCAGAAACTTAACATTAGAGCATTTCAGACAGAAGATCATCCAGCTTCTACAGCTGGAAACAATTTTGAGCTAATGGCTCCTTTGGATTCTTGATTTTAAAAAAAAACCTGTCAAATTGCTACTGTACAGTGTATATTATTTAACTGCTGTAGCACTTAGAGCAGTTTATATTGGTAGTCCATCACCATAAGAAAACTGCATGGTAGAACTAGATAGTTTTCTTGAAGCAAGGAGGAAGAACAAAATCCATATATCGTGAACATTTTCCAAAGTCAAAAAGCCTGAAGGGTAAAGGGGTACTAGTCTTGTTTCTCTTTTATTCACTCTTCTATGCACCCTGCTGTAAATCTCATTGTTGAACAAAAATGGAAACAATGGGTTTTAAAAACAATAGGATTTCTTCAAAATCCTAGATCTCTGCTATGGAGGCCTTTGAAGAAATGGAATCTCTGGAAATTTTAAAGTTAATATCCCTTTAGTAAATGAATCTTCTGGGAAATTGCCTCCTAAAATCCAAAAAATACCTTGGGATGCAATACATAGCTATTGTAGAAAAGGTGTGGCTTTTTAATGGTAGTACTGACAGCTATAGCAAAAGTATACCCATGCCTAATCTGATGCATTTTCCCCAATATTTGAACGTTGAATTTCCAAACACAACAGAATACTAAAATTCTTCACATTGTTTAACTATGTTCACCACAGAAGCTGTGTTCTATTCTACCCAGAACTGAATAAGGCTTTAATAGAAGTCTAATCACACAAATGCCCCATTATTTTTTTCCCCTTTGCCAACGATCCATATTCACTTGGTGTTCCACAGCACTAATCAGGATTATGCATGAATCATGTTCTTTATAAAATGCCTAATAGCAATGTATTAATAATAAAAACTGCATACAGTATTACTGTAACAAGCAACATATCTTATTCTTAATTAATGTTTTGCTGGAAACAGAAATCCCCCATTCTCCCACAAAAAAATCACATTCAGCCCCTTTAAATGTAAAGATATATTTAATGTGGAATGCAAACTTGCATGGAATAAACCATTTAACCAAAGAAACAATTTTATAAATTTATTACTCCCTTTTGAAAAACAGGAAAAAGGATGACTAAAATTTGTGAATCTACATGAAATATTGATATTTGCCCAGAAATATTCCCAGTGGTACTGTTATATCTGTGAAAAATGCTTTACTCTCACAAGCTTGGATACCAAATGTTTGCCAATACCTTTAACTCTAATCTTTCTGCAGCTGTATACATCACATCCTAATAAATTTCTCAAGGTCAGTTTTAGGGAGATAATCGTGTCAAGGAGATAAAACAAATAAGAGAGACTGACAAAAAATAGATATGAAACATGCAGTGTATCAAATTAATTTAACTTGGTTAATCGTGTTGATATTTTGAATACAGGTAATCCTTGGCTTCATTTAGTGACCATTCAAAGTGACAACAGCACTGAAAAAAGTGAGTTATGACTATTTTTCACACTTACAACCACAGAAGCATCTCCATGGTTATGTGATCAAAATTCAGATGGTTGGCAATTTACTCATATTTATGGCAGTTGCAATAAATCCCAGCATCACCTTTTGCAACCTTCTGACAGGCAAATTCAATGGGGAAGTCGGATTCATTTAACAACCATGTTACTAACTTAATAACTGCAGGAATTCACTTAACTGTCTCACTTAGCAATAGAAACTTTGGGCTGAACTGTGGTCATAAGTCGAGAATTACCTGTACTGACTTGGGTTAGAAATGCATATTTTAATGTTTTTCTTATATATTTAACTTAACACTTTAATTTTTAAGCCAAAAACAGAAGTGTAAATGTATTTAGTGGCCAAAATTACAAAACAGTAATATCTTGCCATGCTATTGGAATGTTTGTTCTGATTTTGGAACAGTATGCTGAAAGTGCTATGGCTTTGAAATGGGCCAATTCCGATTTCCATTTCAAGATTAGATTATTTTTTAAAATCATTTAGAAGTTGGAACAATTGTTCCAAAGTTTCAATCACAATCTTTTTTGCCCCACTCTAGTCACAGGCATAAACATAACATTAAGAAAATGCTATTTTCTTTTTTCCCAACCCGCAACTCAAACAGTTATTTGCACCACTAATTGAACGCATACATGTATCGTAATATTTTTGATTTTTTTTACCAGAATTGAACATTCATATGACCTAATACCTTGCTTAAAATTGAAAGGCTGCCACAATAAATCTTCTTGATATGTATATGCTACTTTTAAATTATAAGTCATTATCTCAAAGTGCAAGCCATGATTATAATCTTCTCAAAAATTACAGCCATGGAGATTGCAATCTTATACCTCCTAATCTCTAAACTCAAAGTTTCTTATTTTTAAGGAAACATCTATAGGATTGCACCAAACAGAAAAAAATACCAGCAAATCTATGATACTGTAGTTCAAGAGATATTTTGCATTACCAAAAAGTGGCATATTAAAGGAAGTTGCCCGTAAAATATTTGCTACAATAATTGAATATCAGAAGTCCAAGATTTATAATAGTTCATCCATAACTGAGTCGCATTAGTTCATGCTTTATAAAAAGGCTATGTAATTTGCAAATATATTAGCTGCAAGCTTCTTTTCAGTATATAGAATGACTGATATCTGATAGCAAATATGAATACAGACATAGTGAAAGCAGGTCACAGTTTTTTATGAAAATATGTAATCTCTTTCTATAAATATTTTAATTATTTTATTTCAAAGGGTTAGATTTTAAAGCAACATTGCCCAGTATGCAAGCTGAAAATTAAAGGCATGCCCTTGCGTACAAACTGTAAGTGCAACTCACTTACATTGCTGATAGATTTATGCAAAGCTTCACCAAGATAGTGCCGCTATGAAGAAAAGATCACAAGAATAAAAGAAATAATTCAGAAATAACTAAGAAGATGGAATAAAAAAGGGGCAGTAAAAGACAGAACATTCATATTGATATGATAAAGGAAATATGTTGAGAAAAACTAATATAGAACAGTTTTGCTATGGTTTTATAAATCTTCTGAACACTTCTAAAAATCTACTTAATAAAAATGTTTTGAATCTTTTTAAAAGATAAAAATCAGAAATATCTAAATTATTTCAGAATTATATACAGTTTCTAAATGAAAGTATTTTATCTTTTAGCCCAAATAGTATTCTGCATAAAATTTAATAAATAATTTCCTGAAAAATTGGCAAATATATTTGTTAGCATAGCTGTTTAGATATTTTTTTTTTTTGGGGGGGGGGGTTCAGCTACATTTTTCAATACTGAACATATACAATTTTTTACTTCTAAAATAATTTTGCATCATAATTTACTATTACCAATACCAACTTAATTCATAAATACTTTCTTTCCTTTTTAAATATGAACTTTACTTTATAATATCTACTCCATAGCAAAATTATATTTGAAATTTATTATATCCTGCAATTTATTAAAAAGCTAAAGATGTACTGTCAGCATGTATAAGTGGTACATCACCATATACATTAAATGCAACATGGATATGAGGACCATACTTGTTAAAATTGAATAATGGATAATTTCACTGTTGGATACATGATTCATTCCGTCATTTGTTCTTTCAATCAAATTATTAACAACCTTAAAATGCTTACTGATGTATGATATGATACTTCCTAAATTATTAATTAAAGTTTTATCAGAATCACAATTTACAAAGAGATCAGTTCACTTATTAAAATTATGTACTAATCAAACTACTATTTGTAGCTGCTGAACCAATCTCATAGGAATCGTTAGCTAATAATAAAATTAATTCAGAAAATCTCAGCCACAAAAAATATTCTAATCCAGAAAAACTAGGAGATCTTTGGCAAATGACAAAACCTGCTTCCTTTACTGAAAATGAAATCATTTATGACACCATAATTAAGAAGAAGAAACCACAACTACTTGGTTAAGTAGGCTGATATATTTCCAGATACATACTTTAAAAACCAAGTTCAAACTTTATTCAGTATGGCTGCTCATTTTACTGGACATTCTACAACAATTTCATTTTTTCTTAGTGATGAAAGCATTAATTCTTATTATGCAATGATCTATCAACAGAGTCTTATTTTTGTATCATTGGAAGAATTTCCACCGAATTCAATGGAACAATCCTAGGAATTACTGGGATTGTCCTAAAAGATTTCAGAATTAAAATTATATTTTGCTATTACTTAATTTCTAAAATGTGTAAGTTGAACACACAAATGTACATCCCATATCCTATTCAATCTTAATGTATACATTATTTCTTGGGATTTTAATTTGTATTCAGCTACCTAGTTATTGTTTTCAGTATCTAGCTATGATACGTAATACTAGTAATGGATGAAGCTAATTTACTTCTTTCAGAAAAAGAAACAAAAGGTTTCAATTTGAAATTCTTAAAACATGTGACAGAATAAAAAAAGATACATGCTTCCTCCAGTGTCTGCTAGCAGAAGAAATGTGTGCATCAGCTAACAATTATACAGGTAGTTCTTAACTTACAATCATTCATTTAGTGACTATTCAAAGTTCAGCATTGAAAAAAGTAACACAATCGTTTTTCACCTTTAGGACTGTTGCAGCATCCTTATGATCACATGATCAAAATTTGGATGTTTGGTAACTGACATTTATTTATGACAGTTGCAGTATCCCAGAGTCATGTGATCACCTTTTGTGACCTTTTGATAAACAAAGTGAATGGGGATGCCAGATTCATTGACAACTATGTTATTAACTTAACAGCTACAGTGATTCACAACCACTGTGACAAGAAAAACCATAAAATAGGGCAAAACTGAGTTAATAACTGTCTTGCTTAGCAATGGAAATTTTGGGCTCAATCGTGATTTATAAGTCAAGGACTATCTGTATTGGAATAAGCTTCAATAAATTCCTTGCTTGTCCCTTACTGTGATTTTTGCAACTCTGTAATTGAATATATTGATTTATTTATCTAGAACCTATTAACTTATTTACTATAGATTTTTTTTAAAAATCTGGAATGGTTCCTGCCAGTTTTTTTAAAGTAACACTATACATTGAGCAGAACTTAATGATGTCATAACCTTTATAGGAAGCATTCTAGTGTGCTGGTTGTATGGCACATTCCTATTTTTAATAATTAATTAAACAATATTGAATCATATATTCATAAAGAGAAATCTACACAATTCATATCAAATTTAACAACTATTTTTATCAAATTTTAAGAGAATTAATTTTGCAACAAAAATCTCAGTTCAATAAATCTAAAAGTGACATTAATTTATCAACTAATTATTCTGGTTACCTGATCCAAAAGATCTTCTACTTTTTTCTGCCAGCTATCTCTGGCAGCATTTTTTTCTCTCTCCTTTAGTTGCAAGAGTTGTGTCATTGCTGACTTTTTATCTTCTTCATGCTGAAGTCTCAATTCCTCTCTAAGTTTTGTACATTCCTGCCTAAAAAAGAGAGTCAAAGCTAAAACTTATTCTACTATTTAAAACATTGTAGAAACCTTGTTGAAATGCACAGTCTTGGTCAAAAAATTATTGTTATTAAGCTATATGTTTGTTCCTTTGAATCAGTTTTTGACTCTTGGTGACTACCTGGACTAGTCCCTACAGTTTTCTTCACAAGATTTTCTAAAGTGGTTTGCCACTACCTTTGAGTTAAGAGAAAGGGAATGACCCAAAGTCATTCAACAGGCTTCATGCCTAAGGCAGGACTAGAACATAGGGTCTCCTGGTATTAAGCCAGATGCCTTAACTACTGCACCGAATTGGCTCCTTTTTATTAAGATACACATTTCTTTAAAAGAGAAAATAAATGGAAACAATACTTGCCGAAGATTTTCTGTCCATTTTATTTCCAGGTCACGAGCCATTCTATCGAGTTTTAATTTTTCTTCTTCCCTCATGGTTACAATCATTGCTTCATGGTGCTGTCTCTCCTGATTTAATTCCCCCTTAAAATAAAATAAAAATCTATAACAATATTATGCTAAGAAATAACATTAATGCATTTCAAAATGCAGAATTATTAGTATTTTTTCATTAACATGGAAATGTTTAATGTGACTGCCCATTTCAAACAAAGCAAATCTAGGTAGCATACAGCAATTAAATAACACAGAATATAAATAAAATAAAATAAATCATGGTGAATGATAAAATATAATTGTTACAATGAGACCATTATATAGGAAAAATAAATATACAAATCCCAGAAAAAGGAAGAATATCAATCATCTAGGAATGTCTCCAGTTCCCAAAGATTCCCAGGCCTGGTGCCATCCTAGATGGCATCCCAGCCTAAAAGCCAAAATGGTATAGCCCTAGAACAAGTAAGACCCAAAACTATTAAGTCTTGCTGATGTTCAGTTGAAGCCTACCCTGTTCCATTCAGTCCTTCACAAGCTCTGGACACTAAGATTCACCACATCACTTAATTTGCCAAGGGCAGAGATATATAGTTGGGTATAATCAGATTACTGATGATATCCCACCCCATGGTCATGAGTGAGCTCACCCATCGGCTTTATATAAATATTAGAAGGGAGAACACAGAGTCCTGTCTATAACTGTAAGAACAGTTTGCAAAACATTGATATGTATGTAATTTATTTATTTATTATTATTATTATTATTTATTTTACCGTGCTTCTAGACCGCCCCCTCTCCCAAAAGGGACTCGGGGCGGTGTACAGTCCATGCAAAATATATCAAAATACAATAAAAGTTGAATATGTACAGTTGGAATGGAGGAGGTTAAAATGGAATTAAAAGAACTGTACAGAGCCAGTATATATAAATATAAATTTAAATTTTAAACCCCTAAAACACACACAATAAATTAAAAACAATACCCCTAAAATAACCAGTTAATAGTGCATTTGCCAGGAGGAACAGTTGTAATTATGCCAGGCCTGCTGATCGGAACAGGTGAGACAGACCTTTACCCACAGTTTAACCACTATGAAAGATACAATATTTGCTAAATAAAGCCTAGCTTGACCAATATCTTAGCAAAACCATAAACAGAACATGAAAGCAACACTTTCATTTGCTCCTGCCAACTGCTGCTATGGTAGATCTATTGTAAACCCCAAGGTTGCAAACAACTGTATTAGCAAGCATTATTTAATAGAAATATCCACTATGTTGTTTAACACACTTCTAAATAGGCTGAAAACCATTGTCATATTCAAGAAATAAAATAAAATATATTACTCCATATATGGCATGGAAGGTCATATGACCACCTGAGCTTGCCTAATGGAGTGAATACATATGATAGAATTCTGAATTTACCTCAACATTATGCAAGGAGTCAGCGGTTTCTCTTAGTTTTGCCTGGGTTAGTTCTAATTCCTTTTGCAATATTTCTTGGGTTTCTTGGAGGTTAGAAATGTGCCCTTCTGCACTACTAAGGCCCTGCTCACTTTTTTTTAAGACATCCTGTAGATGCTCCACCTATAATACAGAAAGAAAATAATGATTGTTTATTAAAAAAAGAAATTAGATTTGATGAATGTATATTTAGATTCTCAGAACTTATCTTACATTTTCGATCTTCATTTATATATCATTTTAATATACTGAACCCAAAATTAATTAAAACACTGTTCTTAAAACATGTAAAACAAATGAAGACATAATATATATCTAACATTCATACACTATGTATGTAACATTATGTATGTGCTATATGATGCTGGTAATAAATAACATATTTATTACCAGCATCATATGTTCTGATAGAAAATACTAGTGAAAAGTTATATCAAAGTCTGAGGGAAGAAATAGGGGAGGGAATAATCCCCCCAAAGTAAATCCAATAATAATAGTGCATAGCCAGAAAGTATATAATATTAACCACATTTGACAGCAGAAATTCATCTGTAATCTATATACATGTATATGACACTCAGAAATCAAATGCGGTTATATTATCACTTGTAATATTGAATTCCATATATAAAATAGCACTGAATGAGTAGCCTATTAGTTTTGTTAGTGATATAAAATTCTGGCACTAAAATAATGCATTTATTTCTATACATGTGTGTGTGTGTGTGTGTGTGTGTGTGTGTGTGTGTGTGTGTGTGTGTATGTTTGTAGATTTTCATGGGTGTAGGTATGCTGGTCTTGTTGTATTCGGGTCTTTTGCCATGTAAGATTGAGACTGTCTTGGCAAGATCTCACTCGTCATCTTCAGCCTGGTGTTTTCGGCTTAAAGCGTGGTCGGAGCTGCCGATGTGGAGTGCTGGCTTTGTTTCAGTAAGTGGATTGATAGGCTGTGTGGTTGTATCATGATTAGTAGATTGGTGCTGATTGGTCTGGCTATGTGTCCATTGTTGTTTTGTGTTGTTGTAACGGCCTGGGTAGTGGGTGGGGCTCGTTTGTTGACTAGGGCTGATTTCCAGATGTCTGGTAGGTGGGAGGTATCGTCACGTTTATTCATGTTGTGTGGGTGTTTCTCTATTTCGATAGCTTCCATAATTATTCTCTTGTTGAAGTGTTCAGTTTTGGAGTTTAATTTGGTTCCTTCAAAATTAATTTCATGTCCTGTAGCTTTAAAGTGCTGGAAAAGGGAGGAAGTTTTTTCTTTTTTTCTTACTGCGTTCTTGTGTTCTGCGATGCGTGCATTTATTCTCCTGTTTGTTTGTCCTATATATGTTGCAGGGCAGATTTTGCATGGTATTTTGTAGACTCCTTGGTTTTCTAGCTGGATTTTGTTTTTGGGGTTTCTTAAGATATTGGCTATTTTTTGGTCAGTGTTGAAGGCTGTCTTGATATTGTGTTTGTGGAGAATTTTGCTAATTTTATCTGTGGTGCCTTTGATGTAAGGGAGGAGGGCGATGCTGTTGTCCTGTTCTGTGTCTTGGTTCTTGGGAGCAATCTCCCTTCGGATTCGGTTGGTAATTGTTTTTCTTTGGAATCCGTTTGGAGATTAATACGTTTGTGAGAGTGTGTAATTCAGTTTTCAGGTGGCCTTTGTCAGCTAGGTGTTTGGTTCTGGAGATGAGGGTCTTGGCTACAGAGTTGATCTGTGCAGGGTGGTGATAGGATTGTGCATTTAAGTAGTAGTTGGTGTGTGTTTTTTTTCCGGTAGATGGTGTGTCCTAGGGAGCCATTGGGTTTTTTGTAGATTAGGATGTCCAGAAAGAGAAGTTGGTTGTTTGCTTCTATTTCCATAGTGAATTGTATTTTGGGGTGTAGGCTGTTGCGATGTGTGAGGAAGTTGTCCAGTTTTTCTTTCCCGTGTGGTCAAATCACGAAAGTGTCATCAACATATCTAAGCCAGAGTTTGTGTTTGTGTTCAGATTTATCTGAGGCGTTAGTTTCAAAATGTTCCATGTATAAGTTTGCGATGACGGGTGAGAGGGGTGATCCCATGGGTGCTTCTTCTATTTGTTTGTATCTTTGTCCATTATGGATGAAGTATGTGTTGGTTAGGCAGTGATTGGTCAGGTCCAAGATGTGTTTAGGGGGGTTGTGTTTGTTCTGGATAGCTGTCAAGGCTTCTTTTATAGGCACTTGGGTGAAGAGGGATATGACATCGAAACTCACGAGTAGGTCGCTGGGTTGTAGGTTTTGTTTCTTTATTGTTTCTATGAAGTGAAGTGAGTTTTGTACGGGTGAGGTGATGGATTCTGCGTAGGGTTGGAGTTGTTTGGCGAGGAATTTGGCAAGATTCTGTAGAGGTGAGCCTATGGAGCTGACTATGGGTCTGAGTGGTGTTCCTTCTTTGTGTATCTTGGGGAGGCCATAGAATTTGGGACATCTGGAAGATTTCTCTCTGGGGATGATCTTTGCTGGATCTCTTCACTGATGGGAGAGGCTTTTATTTTGGATTTGGTGGTTTTTTCCAGGTAGGTGGTGGAGTCTGTGTTTAGAGATTTGTAAGTGGGGTCTTGGAGTAGGTTGGATAGTTTGGCTTGGTAGTCAGGCATGTTCATCACCACTGTGGCGTTACCTTTGTCTGCTGGGAGAATGATTATGTTGTTGTCTTTCCTCAGGTTGGTGAGTGCTTTTTGTTCTTCTTGCTGTAAATTGCTGGAGCAAAGGATGTTGCTGACTGCAAGTCTGATTTTATTGGCTTCATCTGGGTTGATTTTGGTGAGTGTAGCTTCAACTCAGCATATGATGTCTTCAGTGGGGATGCATTTAGGGGCGACTGTAAAGTTGAATCCTCTGGAAAGGACATTGATTTCAGCTGTGGTGAGGGTTCTGTCTGATATGTTGTGTGTTGTTTGTTTCATGAATTACTGTGGAGTGGGGTTGGGCTTCTGTTGTTTTTCTAGTCTGTGGAGTTTGTTGGTGTGTGTGTCTGTCTTGTGGGAGGTTTCTGTTTCGGCTCTCCAGAGGGCTAGTTGTTTGGATTTGTCCCAGAGCGCTGGGTGGATTTTGTTGCTGAGTTTGAGGTGAAGAGTAAGTAGTCTTGGTTGGTTTGATCTAGTAGGAATCTTTTCCTGTGGAGTTCGTTTCTGATTAGGGCTAATTCAGTTCTTTTCAGGATACTTTCGGTGACTGAGGTTTTTGAATGGAATTTTAGTTGGAAGCATGTGGGGATAAGGCTTTTGTCTCGGCAGTTGCGTAGGAATGTGAGGTCACATAAGATGGTGGCTCTTCGGACTTCAAGTTTCTCGTAGGTCCTGGTGAGCAGGAAGGTTTTGTCCCCATAGAGGTAAGATTTTTTTCGTAGATTTTCATGGGTGTAGGTATGCTGGTCTTGTTGTATTCGGGTCTTTTCCCATGTAAGATTGAGATTGTCTTGGCAACGTTTCGGCGAGGTCTCTGTCGCCATCTTCAGACTGGTGTTTTCGGCTTAAAGCGTGGCAGAGCTTATATATAAACCCAGCTTGCAGATAGCGAGGGAGACCTCACCGAAACGTTGCCAAGACAATCTCAATCTTACATGGGAAAAGACCCGAATACAACACACACACACACACACACACACATATATATATATATATAAATAACAGAACTGTTATTTTAGCCAAAAAGAAGCAGAACAGAATGAATCCAAGTCTAAAATACCAATTAAGAAAAAAACATTAATAATTAAACTTACTTGAATGCACACAGCATTAGGTAATATTATTATGTTGATTCTTACCTCGTGATTGGAGGATGTCAATTTGGTAGTCAGTTCTTCCTTTAGGCTTTCCAACTGCTGTCGAAGCTGATTCTTCTCATCTTCAAAATGTTGTTTCTCTTTCTCAAATTGCTGCTCCAGCTCCTTAAAAAACAAAACAAGGCAGAAAAATGTTAAGTCTTCTATTGTTTATTGATTATATTCTTCAAAAATATTGCTTAACGATTTATATTCTGTTTTCCTGCTCAGTCTCTGATATAATCCAGAAATTGTTTTCAGAGAGCAAATGTATCTAAGGCAGTCCTCTCTAGATAACCTTAAAGCGTAGAAAGATTTTTATTGAGAAAGATAATTCATCAATCAAGTCCACATTATACCTCTGCTGCATGAGGTGTTTCTAGTTTCTTTCTGGATGCAATTCATAGTATTGGTTACCCCCTTTCAGGCTCAGAATGGCACAAGACCAGGCTATTTGCAGGACTATCTGTCTCCCTGACGGTGCCTGCCTTTTCTATCAAATCGAATAGGGTAGGTGAGCTCCATATCATTTCCCCCAGTCATAAGTCAAGTCAGACCCAATTTCATGACAATTTTGATGGCAGTTGTTAAGCAAAACCAGGGGTTTTTTTGTTTGAAATTGGCAAAAAAAGATCACAAATCACTATAACATGACCACAGGATACTACAACTGGTTGTAAATTTGAGCCAGTTGCCAAGCATCCCATCACATGAAATCATGTGATCAGGGAGGATATGACAGTCATTAATACAAGTATGGGTCATAAGTCACTTTTTTCTGAGGCCACCATAACTTTGAACCATTATTAAGTGAATAAGGTCATCAGTCAAAGGTTACTTGCATGGAAAAGGGCTTTTTTATGGTTACCAGGAATTTTGGTGCTGGTTTCATTACCTCTTTATGCTTTCATTGCTCTTTCCATGAGTTGTCCAGGGTTATGATACAAAAGAAGAGTGACCTTATAAATAATTTAAACAATTTAAAAAAATCAAGTTTTATAAAAAATATGGGTAACTACTGCCATGTTCATTCAATTCAGCAATTTCACAGCTGGCACATTAGACCTAATTCTACAGATAGATGGAGTTGGGCAATCAGGGCAACTGTAACTACAGCTTAATAAAAGAAGCTGCCAAATCTCTATACTTTATAGTGTTTTAATGTGAAGTACTATGTAGGTAATAGATAGGTATCTAATAGATTGCTTATTTAGACTTCCAGGTTTTTTTTGACAAAACTCCTCACCAAAGTTTCTTCCGTTACCTTAGTTGTGAATTAAGCATTAAATTAATGAGTTACCTATTTTCTCTTTGGATAACAAACATGAAACAGAGAGCCGGAATAAATGGTAGTTAATATGTTTAGAAGTAGAACCATTTTCGTGGTGATGGATTTTTTTGATGCATTGTTTTCTTTATGTAACTAAAATTGGGACAACTGCTGCAGCAATTTTACAAGTATAGAAGACAGAAAAGGAAATAAAAATCAGTTTATCTCTGCCAAAGGAAATGAGTGTCCTTCCCAAAGAAAGGAAAGCAAATAAGTTCTATAGAAGGAAATTCAAAATAACCATCAGTAACTTGGATGATTTGACCTGATTTCTTCTAGATTATTCTACAATATGAGTACAATATTAGGATTAGTCATAAAAGAAGTAAACCTAGGATATACGTCAATGGGGATTTTGGTCTCCATGACATTTTTTTCTGTTGAAACAAATGGTCTAGCTAGAGAGAGAAGATGGATGCAAGAGATAGGATCTTTCTATAGTAATTCCTGAGCCCTAAAATTTCTTGTCTATGATGCTATACTCTTAATCCAATCGATTTAATCATAAAAACTGGTTTATTTTAGACTGATTGCTTTTAATGTTAACTTTTAAATTGTTTGACATATTTTAATTTTTTCAGTGCTACATTTCAGTGCTACATTTTTATTGTATCTGATTAATATATCTAAATAATATATTATTGAATAAATAAAACTAAAGGTAAAGGTTCCCCTCACACATATGTGCTAGTTGTTTACAACTCCTGTCCGAAGAAGTCTCCGTGGTTATGTGGCCAGCATGACTAAGCGCCGAAGGCGCACCGAACACTATTACCTTCCCACCAAAGTGGTCCCTATTTTTCTACTTGCATTTTTACATGCTTTTGAACTGCTAGGTTGGCAGAAGCTGGGACAAGTAACGGGAGCTCGCTCCATTACATGGCACTTGGGATTCGAACCACCGAACTGCTGACCTTTCTGATTGACAAGCTCAGCATCTTAGCCATTGAGCCATGGCTTTCCCTTGAATAAATATAATAAACTGTAATTTTGCCTATTTTATTGTTTTACTTTTAAATTTGATGTGCAGACCAAATGACAAAACTAATGACCAAGAAGCTAATTAATTACTACCAATCTGAAGTCCTTCTGGAATTTATAAACAATCCCAATCCATAGTCTTACATGAAACTCCAGTCATCCATAGTCATCCATTTATAGGAGCGGTGCAAAATATTGTAAAAAATTAATTAATCTTTTTAAATATCAGCAATAAAAAAGAGTTGTCTGGGTTATTTAATTGATATTAACAGTCTATTCCCGTGATGGCGAACCTAGGTGGCACACAGAGCCATATCTGAGGGCATGCGAGGCGTTATCCTATGTTAGCTGCAGTGTGTATGCGTGCACTGGCCAGCTGATTTTCGGCCTTCCGGAGGGCAGCGGGAGGCCATTTTTGTCCTCCCTAGGCTTCAGGAAAGCCTCTGGAGTATGTGGATGGTGAAAAACGGGTATAACGGGCCTACCGGAACTCGTTTATAAACTTCTGGTATGCCCGTTGGGCAGTTTGTCGCCCTCCCCAGGCTTCAGGAGGCTTTCTTGAAGCCTGGGGAGAACGAAAAACGACCCAACAGGCTACCGAAAGTCCAGAGGTTTCAGTGAGGCCTGCGCACATGCGCCAGGGGGATGCAGTGAGTTTGTGCATGCATATGCCGGGGGGGAGATGGCATTGCATTATGAGTGTGGGTACACATGTGTGGGCTATCAGGCGTGCGTGCACCCTTTTGGCATCCAAGCAGAAAAACGTTCACCATCACTGGTCTATTCTATCTGATTAAAATAATCTGTGAAGCTGGAAATTTTCTTGCTGCAAAATATGTGGAACTTAAAATCTGCTATTACAATTAAACACAACTCAACACATGTTATTATAGTAAAACAGGAACAATCATTATAAATATTTCTCTTACCATTTGCAATTTCTTTTTTTCCTTGTTAGCATTGTTATGTGTTGCTTCAAGAGCAGTATTATGTTTCCATGCCAACTCCTCCAAAGCCTTGGAATGAGCTTCTTTTATCTGCGTAGTCTCTCCTTCTAGTTTGACTTGCAATTTCATTAACTCCTTTTCATAATATTCTTGTTGTGTTTCCCTTGCTTCATTTACTCTCTTTAATTTAAACAATACAACTTAGAATCAAAATGAGATAAATTTATTTTGAAAACTATATAGTCTTGAGTTCATTACACTTAAGTTGTCATTGTGATTTTTTCCTATGCGTGCAATATCTAATCTATATCATAGTTTAGATATGAATGATGTTGGAATGATAAGGCAATCAAGTCTTCAGATTCTCTCCTTCAGCTGACCTGCACATAGAAGCTCACTTAATATAGCAGATCTAGATATGAATCTTTATTACACATTTAAGCAGCTAAATGCCCTCAGTTTAAATCAGGATGCAGGTCTTTCGTATTCTCTATTATAAATTTGGAATATTGCCCTGCCTTTTCCACATACTAATGAAACCTTATTTCTCACACTAGTGGAAGATGGTGATTGTTGGCATATCTAGAATTCTTGTCCTCATTAACTGTAACTTCCAAAATATTTCTAACAGCTTGTAGTTTAATCAGCTATGCAATAGCAATTGTATGTTATACCAGATATTGAGATTAAGAAACTGCTAATTAACACCTTGTACGACTAATGCTTACAATAATGAAATAGCATTAATTGTATAAGTTGTACAAGCAGACTTCAAGATACTACCATAGTTCTTATGTACCAAGATCAAAATTGTGTCCTTTCAAGGTATGCAGCTTTTATGCAAGTGGTGACACTTTTGAATATTAAGGTTTTTTTTAAAAAAAAACATGGAGGCCATTCAAAGAGAACAAATAGTTTACATATTTACATAATTTCAGTTTTCATTTTAACCCACCCATGAATATTTTACCTTCTCCAATGTAAGAAGTTGCTGCCTTTGTCTTTCATCTAGACTTTGTGTTTTACTGTGTAACACATTTCTTTCCTCTTCCAATTGAGACAATTTCTCCTTTAATCTAGATTTTTCTGATTCCAAATCAGATATTGTAACTTCCTGTGTCATTTGAGTAGCTTGAAGCATTCCAACATGACCTGTAAAAATGAAATATTAAGTATTTCTGGAATATTAATATTTATACTTGAATGGCTTCTCGTACTGGCCTGGTTCACATAATGTATCAAGCTATAATATGGCTGATTTTGACTTACTGGGTTGTAAGAGTATAGGCATTTGAAATTTGTAAATGCAGATGATAACTCCAGGTATTGTATGAATCCAGGCATTATTTTATTCAGTGAACAATGGTTATATAGATTTTGGCTTAATCCCATTCATTTTGGGACATATTTGAAACAGAAAATATTCTGGAATGCCCCACTACAATATCATGCAATGTTAGACTTGGTTCATTGACCAGAGGTACAACAGAAGCAAGCTGAAATCTGAAGTAAGGTGACTTTGCTCCTTTCTGTACGTATTTTCATGATTTAGCTCCTAATCTCCTATTGTGATGTTACTTGTTTCATAAGAGAAGTAGTGAAAAAAGCTTCTCATAAAAACAGATGCTTTTAAAAAGAATTAATTCTTGTTACAATGCCATCTTATCTAAACCAAAATTACAATCAGATAAGTGTAGAAAGAAATATATTTCAGGAGTTCACCGGCCACACCCCACCTCTAGGAAGCACTTCTATGATGTTATCACATAAACCTTTCATGATTTAAAGTTGTGAAAAATATACTATATTTCTCTATATACATTTTCTCTATATTTTGCTATTACTCGCTAAACAAAATTGTATTAGCTATATAGGAGACTGAAATGCTTATCTTTATAATACTGCTTATTTATTAGGCTTCCCATACAATGCAAAACAAATTCTGCTTAAAAAAAACAAGGTGCTATCAAAAAGACATCCTTTTCTGGTTTGTTATATATCACACTTTAAAAAAAAGAAATCAATGTCTATGCCTATAAGATAATTAGAAACAAATTAAGGCACCAAGAATTTTAGTTTCATTTTTAGAAAAAAAGGTGTCAAAATGACTCTAAATTCTTTCAGAATTTACTGTAATGAGGCAGTTATCTTAAGCAGTAGATCCTAGGAAACAGTGGTGAGATACTGAAAGACAGGTCTATGGACATTTTGCAGACATTATGCATCATCTGAATTTCCCTTGTTTCTTCAACTGGGGTGGAATACAGTATCTATTTCTAATGTCTTCAACTGTCAAAACAAATAAAATAGAGCAGGGATGGCGAACCTTTTTCGCCTCGGGTGCCAAAAGCATGCCCGTGTGTCCTCCACAATTTAATGCCCCCCCCCCGTGCTGCCCCACACACGGCTTTCTTGGAGTCTGGGGAAGGTGAAAATGGCCTCCTCCCTCCCCCCGGAGGCCCTCTGGAGGCGAGAAACTACCCATTTTTTGACTTCCAGTGGGCCCTTTAGTTCATTTTTTACTCTCCCCAAGCTCCAGAGACTTTCTAAGAGCCTGGGGAGGGCATAAAACGGCCCAACACACAAACCGGAAATTCAGGAATGGACTTCCAAGTTGCCTGTTGGGTCGTTTTTCTCCCTCCGGAGGGCGAAAAACAGCCCAACATGCAAACCGGAAGTCCATTTCTGAACTTCCGGTTTGCACATTGGGTGAAGCCTCCGGAGGGTGAAAAACGGCAGAAAATGAAGGCCGAAAATCAGCTGGCCAGTGCGCACATGCATGCCTCATGTGCCCTCAGAAATGCCACCTGTGGCATGCGTGCCATAGGTTTGCCATCACGGAAATAGAGAAACTGCCAATTTACTATATTAAAGATAAAAAGTAAAGGATCCTTTACTCAATCACTTAAGACAAAGGTTGAAAATTTGTGGTCCTTCACATATTAATAATATCCACAATCTGCCAGACCTAGCTTTGTTAGCTGGAACAGTAGCTAACGTCAACAAATATTAGCTGAATGATGCGCAGAGGTAATAAAGAACAAAACACTGCAGTGTGTGACTACAGCAAAATTTACAATGAACCTTATAGTCTTTCACATAAAAAGATAGATGTGGGGTAATAGTTAATTAGAATGAAACATGGTATATCATTTCATGTACAAAATAACAGGTATCCAAAATCCAACCAGTTTAAAAAACAGAACTAGGCCATTGTAATAGTCAGATGATAAATACTGAGTCATAATTATTTTAATGGGGATATTTTGTTCAAATGGACTCTTTAAATATTCATTTTTGCATGTTATACACAAATTAACTACCGTATTTTTTGGAGTATAAGATGCACCAAGGTTTTGAAGAGGCGAATTTTTTTAAAAAGTAGGTAGGTAGATGAGATAGAGAGTGATAGAGAAATACAGTAGGTAGATAAGGAGAGAGAGTGTGTGTGTAGGTAGGTAGGTAGAGGGATAGAGAGAGAGAAATAGAAAGAGAGAGAGATACAGTAGATAGGTAGGGAGAGAGAGAGTAGTTAGATAGGTAGATAGAGGGATAGAGAGAGAGAGGGAGAAATTCAGTAGGTAGGTAGGGAAAGAGAGAAGGTAGGTAGGTAGGTAGAGGGAGAGAGAGAAATAAAGTAGGTAGGTAGGGAGAGAGAGTAGGTAGGTAGGTAGGTAGGTAGGTAGAGGGATAGAGAGAGAGAAATAATGCTGTATTCAGTGTATAAGACGCACTCAGATTTTCAGCCTCTTTTTGAGGAAAAAGGGTGCGTTTTATACTCTGAAAAATACGGTAAATTCTGAGTTCTGAGTTCTTAATACATTTTATCTTGTAAAATTCAAACTGTAACATATTTCCAGAAAAACATGAAAAATAATTCCATATGCTTATAATTCATTAGATTTAACTGTCAGACCCTGCTTCCCCAGTGTTTTTCCAGTTATATTGGAATTATAGATTTATAGATTAATATTGCCAACATTTCTGTAAGGAGGTTTATTGGCTAAGTAAGTCTTAGGTCATAAGACTGCAATCATCTGCATATTTGCTAGTTGTAAGCCTCAGTAAATAACGAACCCTACAGATTGTGCTGGATCTGATTTTTTGCCTAAACAATGGAAACAGACTAAAAAATAAATAAAATCATTTTTAATAAAAATAAAAAATGAAGATACTTTTGTATGAAAAAGTTAACGTTTTTCTTATGCATCAAATATTAGGAGCAAACATTCTAGCAATAATAACTTAAAATGGATTATATACAAAATAATAGAAACATACACACATACTAGCTTTTAGCACTAGGTCTGTGGCTTGTTGTTGTAAGCGTTCTCTTGTAGCTGCTAACTCAATTTCAACCTCTTTATGTTTGCTTAACAATGACATTTCCTCCTCTTTGACATCATCTAGTTGTTTTTGAAGAGCCTAAGAAAACAGAGAGAAATAGAAAAAAACTCTGGATTTATTTCATTTTTCTGATATTGCCTTTTAGAGGAATAATCATAAAAGCCCCTACAAAGGCCATTTAAAAAAAGATATTGTGTGGAATCTGATAAATGTTCTTCCAGTTGCAAACTAATTTCATATGCAAAAGAAGGAAAAAGGTTTTCAATGTTTTTCCACCTTTATGTGTAGCCCTATTGCAATCTCAGATGCAAAATAATCCCATCCAAAGTAAAGCAGATAGATACAAAGGGAGGATAAATTGCTGAACATACATCAATTTTATTCTTCTACTGAAAATAAAAACTGGATTACACTTTGTAATTGCAATATTATAAAATATTACAATTTTATAATAATATTATAAAAGAAATACACTGAAAGATTAAATTATAAAGAGATTAGATAATCCCAAAATTCCAAAAACTGTTGGATAAATCAAATAGGTTCATTAAAAGAAAATTCCTTAAAAGAGCATTTGTCTTTGTGAAGTGTCAAAAATAGTTACATAATATAGTTACTAATATAGTAACTCACATAATATAGTTACTAATGATATAAGTAATGATATACTGAAAAAAATGCTAAGGATATTTTTACAAGTTATACTAAATTTTCCAATAATACTGTAGATATGTTAGCATTTTGCCCTAGGAAAAGCTAATATAAAATTTGAAAAAATGTGAATTAGGTATAAATATACCATTAAAAATAAAAATCGATTAAAAAACCCATGACAATTTAAAATGCAGTTTAGAAGCAAGATTGAAACCAATTAATACATTTGTTACTTATTACAAATCAGAATTATATATTATTTTAATTATTTCTTCAGGCTGTGTTAGATGACAACAAGGGAAAACTGATAAGTGCTTAAAATGCAAGAAGATGAGAGTGAAAATACCATTGGGCAAAAAAATAACATTTAGCACAATAATCTTTCTCAAATTTGTAAGTACAAAATACTTAAAACTGCTCAATATTGTAATATCTAGACAAGTAGCAATAGTACTGAGACTTCTATACTACCTCATAGTGTTCTCCACACACACTCTAGGTGGTTTATAAAGTCAGCATATAGCCTCTAACAATCTGAATCTTCATTTTACCAACCTCAGAAGGACAGAAGGCTTTAGCCCTGGTCAGGTTCAAACTCCAGGTTGTGGAAAGTTTGCCTGAAACACTGCATTTTGACCACTGCGCTATCAGAACTCCTCCTTATTTTAAAACTATACAGGCAGTACTTGACTACAACCATTCGTTTAACGATAGCTAAAAAATACAGTGGTCTTGGAACAAGTAACCTACAACCTGTCCTAGAAGTTATGACCATTGCACTACCCCCATGGTCACGTGGTCACAATTCAGGCGCTTGGCAAACATCTAGTACACAGGTGTCAAACTTGCGGCATCACGTCGCTGTCACGTGAAGTTTCATGATGTTTTTCCCATTTGCGCAGCTGGCGTGGACATGGCCTACATGTGATGCATCCGGCCCACTGCCGCCAGTTTGAGACCTCGATAGTTACAGTTCTTGCTGTCATGTAATCACAATTTGCAACCTTCCCAGACTGCTTCCAACAAGCAAAGTCAATTGCAGGAGCTGGATTTACTTACTGACTACATGACACAAAGAATCATAACCATGAATTAAATTGCAGTTCAGCCTTTATTGCTCAAGACTATATGCAAGTCAACAAAATTCAACACTAATTAGCACGAGATAACAAATCTCACCACAAACATTCATGATATATTTATCCACAAATCCATTAAATAAACAAAAGGCATTACACATACTTGTCTTACTTTGTTGGCTAGTACTGAACCATTTGCAAAGTATTATTTTTATGCCTAATATTTTTAGTACATTCAGCAATCAATGGTTGATTTTGTATTCATGTAAAATTTCCACAATTCAAGCCTATTCACTGCATCCATCATATGCTTTCTCTAAATCAACAAATGTACATAAACTTTCTCATATTCATGCATTTCTTACTATCTAGAGCAAAAATCTAGTCTCCACACATTGCCTACACATTACATTGCTGTATATATCCTACAGTGTACTTCACAGCTTTGACTCATTGTCACATACTGTAACTCTCAATCATAATTTTTCCAAGCATCATTCCAGTCAGCCTTAATGAAATAACCTCATTATGATTTTTCATTTGTTCTTGCTGTTTTCTTTTGTATTAGTAAACTATAAACAGCCTTTTTCCAATTGTCAGGTACAGCTGCAAACTTTACACCTTTAGAAAAGTGTCAGCCATTCCATAAACACAACACATCCATATTGTAACGTTTATCCAATTCAGTATTTAGTGTTTTTATTTGGGAAGCATTTTTAATCAAGTGACATTTACAGCATTGTATTTCAGTTCCATTCTTCAATTATTTCTATAAAAATATTCATTCCAAGAAAAATTAGGAAAAGGTAGGACAATAATTTTTAAACAAGTAAAAATATTTTGATCTGTGCACATGTGGGCATATAGATACACTAACATTTCAAATTCCATCAGAGAAGATGCCCAAGTAAGAAGACTTGCGTATATAAGGAAAAAGGTAGAATGTACATGTAATAAACAACAATAATTACATAAAAGTTCCAGATGTAATGAGGGAAAATCTACTCTTTCGCTTAGATTAGAGAAACAAGACTTTCCCTACTTGCTTTCTTCTACTGTGGCCTCTTAAGCCACTCCTTTAGCTCGGTAGATGTTATAAAACAGAATAGAATGTTTAGTGGCTCCTGCAGGGAAGGGAAAGGATATTAGAACCAAAATTGCTTCCGCAGTGAGCTCTAAAAATCTAAACCATTAATTTTAATAGAACACTAACTATTTCAGTTACCTTTGTCTTTCCCTATTAGAAGAAAAGCTACTGCAGTTTCATATAGAAAAGCAAAGTTTGTCACAGCTCTAAATAAAATGGGAAGAAATTACTTGTCTGTCAATCTATTGCAGGTGAACTAATCTGATTTTATGCCCAGCTGAGCAACATGAGCAAATTTGTCAACATCAATCTAACAACTGTATTTATTTATTGTTAAAGAAACAGCATAACAATAATTATCTCACCTGTGCACTGTTTTCTGAGGTACTTAGAGCCACTTGAAGCTTTTGGCATTTTTCTCGAAGAGCCCCTGCTTCATCCTGAGCCATTTGCAACTCAGTTTTAAGTTTCCCCAGATTTTTTCGTATAACTGATTCTTGACTCTGAAATTCCTTTCTTAGCTCCACTTCCTTTTCTTTGCAGGATTTCAGGCTTTCAGCTGTAAACAATTGTGATCTTTTCATAGTATCCAGTTCATGTTCATAGAAAGATTGAGCTTTGCTGAGTTTACCTTCATAGTCCTCAATAAGCTTTTTTCTTTCTATTCTTAGCTCTTCTATTTTAACATTCAACTGTTCCACATCCTGCCTGTGCAATTCTTCCATTTTTTCCTGACCTTTGCTTAAAGTAACATTTTGATTTTGATGTGTCTTCATAAGGTCTTGGACCTCAAGTCTATGTGCAGCTTTCAGATCTTCAAGAGCTGAACGTTTATCCTTCTCAAACTGTAACTGCAGTTGTATAAAACTTCGTAATCTTTCCTCAAATTTCTTTCTAATTTCTTCCACTTCACGTGACATAGTTACAACCCGTTGGACATGCTGAGCTTCTGCACAGAGTTGCATATCCTCAACTCTATCCTTATAAGCCTCAAATTCAGTTAAGGCTTGATGCTTCATCTTTTTGTGATCTTCTAATGACTCTTCTAAAACCTGGATTTTTCTTTTTAGATCCATTTCTTCAGAAACTTTACTCTTATATTGCAAAATCTTATCTCTGGTTTCTGCAAGAATTTGTTGAATTTCTTCTTCATGAGCATCCTTGAGAGCTTGCATAGCAGCTTCATGTTCATCATTTTTTGTGTTCAAAGCATATATTACCTGCATATAATGAATATATAAAAAGATATTTTCTTATAAATTATTTCAAAATAATACAATGAGAAACTGTTGGTGCAGTTCAGAATAACACAAAAATATATTAATATACAAGATTAATGGCTATTTTCTAATTAAAATCTAATGGGCAGCAAAATTAACTATTTTAAAATGCAATACATTAAGTATGTGTACTACAGCTGCTAAATTACACATAAATTGAGGAAGCACATTTAAATCTATGTGTGTACCTGAAACAGAAAGCAAATAAACAAAAAAAACCATTCTCCATAGATCAGGTCTGGGACAGAGACTGGCCAGAAGTCGAGACTGAGACTTCTCTAAGATGCAAATCCTATGAAGCACCTAAGCAGAAAACGGACAATTGAATATTATATATATTCATCTTTTTATCTGGCCATCTGATTCCCAAATGACTCTGAAGGGCCTGCAACTAAGAACCAATATATACCAAAAAGCATGTAAAGATACAAAGACTGGAAGAGCAAAGTATCCAAAACTAAACCAAACAGGCAAAGGAACAAAAAGGGTCTCTACAATCACCTTGTCTCCAACATCTGGGAGAACAAGATTTTGAATAGTTTCCCTGAACAACAGAGGTGTGGGGGGAGGGGAGCACACAATCTTTGAGGGAGGGGGCTGTCATTCTATAGGGCAGGAACAGTAACAATGTTGGTGCACATTCAGAATTCCACAAAATGAGTTTGTGTCATTTAATTGACAGGACATGAAGAGCATCTATCTTGCTAGACTGTACTACTGGGTAGAGACGACAGGAACTAGGTGGTTCCTCATAGCCTATATCTTGAAGGGCTTCAAAGGTGATAACCACTATCTTGAATTGCACCCAAAAGCTGAAATATGTAGCCACTCAATCTTGTAAGGATTGCTCTCAAGTCTGTTCCTGCATTTCTTCTCTGACAATAATCATATCAACCTAAAATGTTTGGTTTCTCAGTCTTTAGAGGCATCAATTACCATGTTTATTACAACTCATAAGGCTTCCGATAATTTAATACTATAACAGATGATATAAGTTAACCTACAGAATACAACAACAACTTGCCTAGAACATTTAGTGTACTTCCTGCAGGAGAATAATATAACCCAAGAGGACCACTTGCACTTTATTTACATCTCAAACAGCCACTGCCCCATTCCTAAAGGCTATGTAAAATTGGTAAATCCACTGCAAGGACTGGTGCTTATTAGCTCTGTTAGTTTCTCATCAATGATGATTCTAGTTCTTCATCACATTTGAATTCATATTAAGAAAATTATGAAAGAGTGTGAATGAGAGAAAAAGAGAATTAAATAGGGAGCAGTGGAGTAAAGGGTTAAGTGCCCATATACCCATATCTGATATAGTGGTTTATATTTTTAAATCAGAAAAACGAATCATATTGTAGATAGGCATCAAAATATCCACACATGAAAATATGTAATGAAAACCCGTTTTAACAAACTGGTAGTCCTCACTTAATAACCCTAATTGGGACTGGCAAATCTACTAAGCAAAGTGGTTGCTAACCACATGGCTATGATTGTGTTGTTTGGTTGGAAAACAGACAAGACTAGTTAATTTAAATAATTAAGGTCTGTGAGTCATAGAATCAAGCTATAATATTGAGGTTCTCTTGTGCAAAAATATTTTCTCCTTTCTTACCCACTGCAATGATGGTGGGTTTTGTTGCTTATTTATATGCCTTGCCACTTTTGAGGGGATGTTTTGGTGGGGATGTTTCCTCCATGGTAGTTCTTACATTTTTGTTTTCTGCTTGATTGCTTGTCTGGTGCTGATCATTGCTTATCTGAATGTTAGCTGCTGGAGGAGATATGTACTAGTTTTCTTGTTTCCTTTCTAGATATTTTTATTGCCTCTTTTGAATAGTGTGTGAAAGTAAAGATATCCCCTGTCCAGCCATGTCCAATTCTAGGGGGCGCTGCTCATCCCCAGGGCAGGGGAAGGATACTGTAAAATCTCCATTCCCTCCCCACTTCAGGGGAAGGTTGCTGCAAAATTGTCATTTCCTCCTGATCAGCTGGGACTTGGGAGGCAGAGAATAGATGGGGGCAGGGCCAGTCAGAGGTGGTATTTACTGGTTCTCCGAACTATTCATAATTTCGCTACCGGTTCTCCAGAACTGGTCAGAACCTGCTGAATACCAGCTCTGATTTATATGCTTTTGAACTGCTAAGTGGGCAGGAGCTGGGACAGGTAACAGGAGCTTACCATGTTGCAGGCCACATGGGTCTCGAAACCAAGTCTTTAACCATTGAGCCATCACCCCACCCACCCACCCACCCTCTGTGATGTGAATAGTATGTAAATGTGGCTTATCTCTGTATAGGTATTAATGGTTGATTTGTCTGAATGCTATGCTTCTGGGAATTCTCTAGCATCTTTTAGATTTGGCTTGATCAAAGATGCTAACAGTTTACCAAATAAAACTGTAGTAGAATATGCTACATATTGCTCTGATTGTTTTATACTCCTTTATGCTTCTGCTTGCTTGTATACCACAAGAAAATAAAATCCAAAATAAAATGCATAGTGACTTCATAAATTTCTGAAATATTTATAGTCTTTGATAACAACCATTGGTTTCATGACTGTTCAAAGTTACAACAGCACTGAAAAAAGTGACATGACCATTGCAGCTTCCCCATGGTCACATGATCAAATTTTGCATCATGTATTGATGATGGTTGCAATGTTCCACGGTCATGGGATCACCTTTTGCGACCTTCTGACAAGCAAAGTCAATGGGGAAGCCAGATTCACTTAACAAACATGTTATTTACTTAACAACTGTCTTGCTTATCAATGCCGATTTTGGGCTCAGTTGTGGTCATAAGTCAATAATATCATATTTCCTCCTTAATTGTTTTTATCACTGCAAAGTATTCCATCACAAATAAAGTTACATCGGGAAAATATTCTAACTGCATTTTAAAGCCACTTAGAACTATTTCTGTCTCTCAACTTTTAATTGGTGGAAGGTGGAATAAATTCAAAGCTACTGTAAATGAAGGGATAAAATAGCAATTAAAGTATCCTATGAAAGAGGATATGAAAAAAGGAGGAAATTGAGTGATATTTTAAAAAAATAAAGTGCTAACTCCAACTAAAAATAATTATAACAGCAATGAGTAATGTTAGTATTTCATCAGTAGACACTCTCCACTCACAAGAACACTTTTCTCTCACATATACATATACTGTAGCTGCTAGCCTTTCACAAGGCACTAAAGACTTGACTGTTCCCTCAGGCAAATATTTGGATCTCGGGGTTAAGCAAATTCTGCTGGTTGACTAATTTTATTGGTGTTTTTCTTATGTTTTAAACTTTACTTATTTATGGTCAATGACCAGCAAAGTAGTTACAACACTAAATAAAACATCTAAAAGCAGGTTCAAATAAAATGAAAGGAATAAAACCTTAAGCACTTGCCAGTTAAAAAGTTACATTAAGAAAATAAACAAAATAAAATGAAACAAAACAAAATAGATAGTAACAATACATTTAAAAATTAAAATATTCTTTTCATTATATCTTTCTAGATTAAGAAATTATAAGCCTCTGAATGCACTAACTTCCAATAAATATTTCATAATTCTGTGATAGTGGGGTTCCAATCTGACATCAGAACTCAACTGCCTCTTCCTAATTAAAAACAATCTCTTCAAGAAGGAGTTATAGATATATTATAATGTGTATAGGTACTCATAAAAGGAATGGTGTCATTTAGACATTTACTCCTGCATTGGTCACTTCACTGTTGGATTATTGCAATGCACTCTACATGGGTTGCTCTCGAAGACTACACAGAAGCTAACAGATGGTTCAAAGAGATGCAAGCAATTAAGGGAGAGGGGTTCTTGGTGTGGGCATTTATCACTATTTATGTGTGACCTGCGTAGTTGCCAGTTGGGGTTTGAGTGCAATTGAAGGTGCTGATTATTACCTATAAAGCCTTATAATGACATAGGGCCTAGGGCCTGGATAACGGGAGACCACTTGTCTCTGCTTGTCTTGCCATCCTAGTGCTACATTCCAGCAGAGTAGATGCTCTTCTAAATATTTCCATCTTGTGGGACCTAGGAAGTGTGCCTTATATGTTGCAGCTTTCTCCCTCTGAAATAGCATCCCTTCAGAGAGAAAGTTAGTGCCATATCTTCTAGGGTTCCAAAATGCTTAAAAAACTGGCTTTGGTTCCAGTCCTGAAGTTGATGTTTGTTATTTGAATAACGGACCCTATTTGCTTTATGGATTTTGTTATTAGAGCATTTAATTTTGGGCTGCCTATTGATTTAATATTTTTAGTTTTTATGTACCTTTTTTAGTTTTGTGTGCCACCCACAGTTGGGCGGCCAATAAATTTAAAGTTCATTATTGCCACGTGGCACTTTCTCTCATGAAATGGCTTTTATTTCTCTTTGAAAATTGGGAACATTCTTTTTCAATCTTGCGCATTTGTTATGTAGATTATTATTTATCATTTTGGTTTTAACTTTTTGTATGTCTTCCAGAGTCATTGCTATGAGTTTGGCAGCCATCTTCTATAAATCATTCAAATAAAGGAATAAAGAATAAACAAAATTTATTTATTTCTCTACACCCTCAATTAATACGTAGGTGGGATGTTTAGCTTTTTTTCCTAGCAGGTAAATAAGTTGCCTTATAACAGAATTTTAAAATTTGCACCAGTAACTGCCAAGTAAAGAAAGAAAGCCTTGGCATTTTGCCTTAAAGACATCTGATTGTTCTGCCTCTTATTTCCTCCCTGCCCAAACTATTCTGCTTCAATAATAAGCAGACTCCCTGGACACCAGCCAGGTCAGTGTTATACCTGCACATGATCTTCTATTTCCAAATCTGATACCATGAAAAGTCAGGAGAGTAGAGATACCATGTCTAGGCTGTAAAAATCCAGACAACCAAAAGATGGCAGCAAAGAGATAAGAAAGTTTCAATTAACAGCTGCCATCTAATGGTTACTCAAATTTCTTACAGTTGAGAAACTGTTACTCTTTTTTGGTGGTCGTGTGGGGTGCTTTCGAGTCATATTATCCCTCCTCGTGACTTTCTGGACTAATTTCTGCAGTTGGCAAGACTTTTTGGATGTGTTTTGCACCCTTTCAAGAACTCAGCTAGAATGACTAGCCCAAAGTCACACAGCTGGATTTGTGCCTAAGGCAGGACTAGAACTCACAATCTCCCAGTTTCTAACCTGACATCTTAACTACTACACCAAACTGGTTATAATATGCTATATAGTAGAGGGAACAAAACACAACAGAAAAAAAAGAGTAAATCAAGCAAGGGGTGGAAATAGACAAACATATTTGTACTGTTCATCACAGTTCCGGTCATCTGACCATTTTATGAAGGATTCTGGATTTTTTAAAATACATTAAGCTATGCCACCTAAACTAGATTAAAGATAAGTATCATTAGTGAGGTCCTGCAGCTTCTTCTGTTCTCCAGTTCCTAGAAGAAAGTTTAATCTTACCTCAGGCAATGTAGCATAAAGTAAACCAAATGAGTACCTAAACTGACTCCCTGAAGCATCTGGTGATAGTGTAAAGATAATTAGACAGGATTCAATTAGAATATGTGCTGCCTAATGGTGCTAGACACAGTATACACAGGGCTAGCATAGCACAGGCTAGTTTATAACTCTTCATCAAATTCAGGAGAATAAATGGAATAAATATGAAGTGCCAAAAACTACGTTTCCAATATTGGAATGATTTTATTGTATGACCATGCTTTTAAAGAGAATATTTTAATAAGCATAAATTTACAGATAATGGATAGTCCTCGACTTACAATCATTTATTTAATGCCAGTTCAAAGTTACAACAGCACTGAAAAAAAGTGACTTATGACTCTTTTTTTCACTTGCAACTGTTGCAGCATCCCCATGGTCACATGATCAAAAGTTGGATGCATGTAACAGCATATATTTAGGATGATTGTAGTATCTTGGGGTCATATGATGACCTTTTGCGATCTTCTGACAGGCAAAGTCAGATTCATTTAATCATGTTACTTATTTAACTCAGTGATTCACTTAACAACTCTGGCCATAAAATGGGACAAAACTCATTTAACAACTACTGTATTTTTCAGAATGTAACACACCATTTTCCCTCCCAAAAGAGGATGAAAATCTGGGTGCGTCTTATACACTGAATAGATCAATTTTGCCTCCCAAAACCCCGCCCCGTACATCCAGTTTGTTTGGGAGGCCTGCAAAGTGCTCCTGGGGACTGGGGAGGGCAAAAAGGAGTGAAAAATGGGCCTGGGGGCTTGCCCTCCCCAGCCCCCAGGAGCATTCTGCAGGCCTTCAAAGTCTCTGCATGTATGTTTTTTTCAAAAAATGCGCCCATTTTAAAAACAGGCCAGTTTTTACCCTCCCCAGCCCCCGGGAGCACTCTACAGGCCTCCCACACCCTCTGCACACACACCCTTTTTCTTCTCCGAAAAATGGGCCTTTTTTTGCTCATTTTTTGGGCTCCCCAGCCAATTTTTTTGCCTCCCCAGGAGTACTCTACAGGCCTCTCAAATGCTCTGCATGCTCCGTTTTTCACAAAAAACAGTGTGCAGAGGTTTGGGAGGCCTCAAGAATGCTCCCTGGGGCCGGGGAGGGCAAAAACTTTTTTAAAAAAGATTACTTCTTCAAAATCCTGGTGCGTCTTATACTCTGGTGCATCTTACAGTATAGTTTGAAAAATACGGTATCTTGCCTAGAAATGGAAATTTTGGGCCCAATTATGGCCATAAGCCGACGGCTATCTGTAGTCATTGACTTACAATAGGATACCTAGTGACCATTCAAAGTTAGAACCTACTTGAAAAAGGGAACTTGCAATTTGGATGTGAGGTTCTGACAGTTGGATTCCCCCACAATGATCACATGGCTGCACTTCAGACAATTGGTAACACAATTGCATTTACAACCATTTGCAGTGTCCTGTGCTCACATTGTTTTATAAATGTTTTGCTTAAAAGTGGCACTTACTTTTTGGCAAAATTGTGTCCATAGTGAACAGCAGGTTCATTGCATGGTGATCATTTAATGACTGTGGCATTTGCACTTTCAATCATGGCATTTGCTTAACAATTGCCGCCAAAAAAATCATAAAATCATGTTGGTCACATGACCAATCAGTTTTATGACTGTTACAACTTTCAGAAGTAATGTCCAGGCTCCATTATGATCATAATTTCAGATCTACCTGTTTTAGTGGTTTTTAAAAATGATATAGCATATCAATTTCTCCTCATCACACATTCAATATATTTTGCATTGTAACAACCATTTTAAAAAGTTGCTCAATATTTTCCACATTATATAGAGCTAAAAAAATGAAGTTCATATTATATAGATGTTATAGTATATTACATCTGAATATAGGAAGAATAATCTCATCCAATATGAAACCAGAGCTACTCAGCTGTTTGGAGAAATGTTTATGTAGGATTTAAAAGTATTCCTCATTCACTCTTAGTCCTAGAAGTTGCATTTGGAGCCATATTATTTTTGCATTTGACATTTCATGTAAGTTTATACAGTGTTTGGTTGACAGCTGCCTCTTTAAAATGTAAATTACAATTGTGAATGGGGCTATGCTTGCATTAAGAGTATACATAAATTCGATGAAATACAATAGTTTACAATGAAAGAAAATTCACAGCAATCATCTGCCACTCAAGTGAACACAGGGCATTTCCTATATACCCAAAAAAGTTAAAATCGTATTTATAAAACAGATTCAACCATTTAAATTATCATTAACCCTTTCTTCAAATACAGCTGCCCCACAATATCAGTGTCATTCAGACATGCTTCATAAAAACAATGCTGAAATTAACATACCAAGCTTGCCATAAAGTGAGCAATATTTGTATATATTGGGTTTCTGGAATCTAATGCCTCCAGATGTGTTGGAAATTAACCATATGGTTGAATTACCTACTGATTATAGCAGCTGTAGTTGAACACATGCGAAGACACAAAGTTTGGGAAGGATGTGTACATTAGTTGAGGTTGATTAATATACATTTTAATTCTACCAAGCCTATCAAACTATGATTGGGTTATAAAAACAATTTATATTCTTGAAAAATATTCTTGCAAACTGTCAAGGCATGTCTATATACAGTATATGCAGTCTCCTACAATGTGTATAGGAAATAAATAAGTAAAATACATCTTACATTTATAACCAGGAATATGATTGCTGGATTATATTGCTTGCAATCCTCTGATGACACTTGTTTCAAATTACCTCTAAATGACAAGCTATATGAACCTCAATCAGGGCGAATGCCTTTCTGTAGTAGGCTATGATTATGAAACATTCCTCAAAGAGAACTTTGTAATTCCTTTCTAAAGGCAAACCTATTTTTTAATATTTGAAAACCGTCAAGATTTGCATGAATAGCAGTTCTGAAACAAATCAATAGTTGTTAAGCATTATAAAAACAACAGTAAAAATAAATGCAATTATGCACCATTGGCTATCAGTCATGCAAACATACTATCCATTCGTACATTTTGTCAAATCTCACTACCTTCAGTGGAGTTTATCATTGTGAATAAATCTTAGATTGCAACTTTCATTCTCTCCACCTAATCAGAGGCCATCATATACTGAATTGGGAGAAAATAGAATTGCAAAGAACATGCCTATTACCAGAATCCACTGATAAATAACAGAACAATCAAGTGTAATAAACCTGCTAATTTTTTTTGAAAGATTCAGATGTTCAATCAAATGATATGCATTCTCTTTTAACCTATGCAGAGTTTGAAATGCAGAGTTTGAAAATACAGACAGACAGAAATGGTATGAGTGAGCAAAAGAGGATGGGGGGGGGGGCTCTTTCCTACCTTGGTTAGCTGAGCTATTTTCTTGCTCATTTTGAGATGGAGATCCTGGTTATATTCCATGCCGAAATGGGAGGACGTCACCGAGGAAGAAGAGCTGGTGTTGAATTTCCCAGTGCTGGTCGAAGAACTGCCGTGGTAATAGTGCTGCTGCCAGCTCATCCCTGGTGTCGCCATCTTCCACAGCAAAGAGACCCCGTTAACGGAGCTGCCAGGCACCGGAGGGGCAGGGGGGGTGTTGAGGGGAGCGAGGATGAAAAGCGAACGTGGGAAAAGGAAGGATAGAGACCGGGCACTAGCGCTTTGGGCAAGAAAGGGAAGGTGCCAAAAGGAAAGGAGGGCGGTGAAAATACCCCCTCATCCTCATCCCCTTCCCCGCTTTAGGGACAAGCGCGCGCGCGCGCTCACGCACAAAACCAGCACTGTTCCCTCCCTGTCTTCTCTTTCAGGCCCAAGTCGTCATTTTAGCCTCTTCTGCTCCGTATGTCTTATTCGGCTCGGAGGAGAAAAGAAAAGGGGGGGACAACCCCCCCACCCACCCAAGGGGCTTACAGCCTCTCCTCCCCCGTTTCACCGTGATGCAGGAGACGGGTATTTGGAGAGAGAGAGAAAAAATCCCCACCCCACCCCAAAAAACTGATCTTCCGTTTAAGGGTGCATTAAAAACAGCCTCCTGCATAGACACCTCCCGTCTCCCGGGAAGTCCCAGCAGCCCGTATCCTTTCTCCCGTCGAGAGATGGCGGGGACGTGGGTCAGGGGGGGAGGCGAGGTGGGAGGGAAGGGGAAGGGGAGGAAAGGTGGTCCCCGCTCTTCCCTCACAGGAGCATCGCTCCCCGCGGGACCCACTTTGAACTCGCGTGGAAGGAGAAAGGGGACCCTCAGGGGAGCTCCTTCCTTCAGCCGGCCTGCGCTTCCAGGGCTCCTCTTTCCTCGACGCAAAGAAAGAAAACGGGAGAGGCCGCCGCGGCGACTGTTAAGTCACCCTCCGAGCCTCGCGCTCCAGACCGCCGTCGCGAGCCGACGGTTACCAGGGTCCCACCAAACTGTTTACACCGTGCGGTCAACGTCATTTCCGCCTGTGTCGGCCTCCGGTCTCCGCCCCCTTTCAGAACCTCGGAAAGAGCCTTAAAAAAAAAAACGACTCGCCCGCAGGAACGAAGCGCTTCGCGCGCCCGCCCGCTGTGGATACATCCGCGCTAAGGGTGGGGGTGGGAGGGGAGGGGAGGGGCAGGGGGCAAGAAAAGGAATCCCTCTGGGTCTTCTATGGATGTCACTCTGGAATCTGCCACTCCCCTCCTCCCGGCGTCAAGCCTCAGAGCAGCCAGCTTTGTTTCCTGGGCTGCAATCAACAGTGACAGGTGTACAACAGCGTTGCTAGGCTGAGACTACTCTGGTCTCCACCAACAGTAGTAGCCAAGAAAGACAATATCTCTCTCCCACCCCCAGGCTTTTGTGTGACACTCACTACTTTGGAAGAGAACTACACATCCTTCTCAGGCATGAGGAGGAACTGCTCTCTGCTAGGTTGTGTAAATCCTCTGAGGAGCTGGAGCAGGAATGAAGCACCTGGGTTTGAATAAACATTGAACCAAGAAATTAAAAGACACTTGCTCCTGGGGAGGAAAGCTATGGCAAATCTAGACAGAATACTAAAAGCAGAGACATCACCCTGCTGACTAAAGTGAGGATAGTCAAGGTTATGGTTTTCCCAGTTGCAATGCATGGCGGTGTAAGTTGGACTATAAGAAAGGCTGAGCGCCAAAGAATTGAGGCCTTTGAACTATGGTGCTGGAGAAGACTCCTGTGAATCCTTTGGACTGCAAGGCGATCAAACTGGTCAGTCCTAGAGGAGATCAACCCTGACTGCTCTTTAGAAGGCTAGATCCTGAAGATGAAACTCAAGTACTTTGCCACCTAATGAGAAACAAGAGCCTAATGCTGGGAAAGATTGAAGACAAAAGAAGAATGTAAAGAATGAGGTGGCTGGATGGAGTCGCTGAAGCAGTAGGCATGAGCTTAAATGGACTCTGGGGGACAGTAGAAGACAGGAAGGCCTGGAGGAACATTGTCCATGGGATCACAATGGGTCAGACAGGACTTTGCAACTAACAATAACAACAACAAAGACTGTCCAGCTCAAAACCGATTTTGGGAAGCGTGCTGATTTTTTTTTAAAAAAATGCAATGCCTAAGGAAAAAGAAAAATAGTAAATATGAATATGTGAATGACACACTACACTCCAGATGAGCATGGCTGCTCTAACTGATCTCAGAATTTGGGGGAAATAATAGGTCAGAGATTGTTTGAAAGCTTGCAGCATTGAGGCGGTCTGAATCTCCAGGGGGGATGCTACTCTAAAGGGAGGCACTGGGGCGGAGAAGGTGCACTTCCTAATCCCATCAAATGACATTGCTTAATGGATGGGACACAAGGCAACCTTGCTATGTCAGAACTTATGAGCCAGGCAGAAATGACGGGACTGAAGCATTCCAAGGCACAGAGCTTGTATATCTGAGGAAGGGCTTTACAGTTCATAAACTGCATGAACTTGAATTGTATGTGGAAGCTCACTGATGACCATTGCACTTCACACAGCAGAAATGTTACCTGGCTGTTCCGAGGTGAACCCACAATTGCTCATACCTTTGCATTCTGAATCACCTATAGCTTCCCAGTGGTCTTCAAAAGCAGTCCTAGGTAGAGAAGGAAGAAACTGATTATTATAACATTTGGGAATTATTTTATCAATAGTAGAGAACAGATATTAAAAGTGAAAAAAGCAGAGGACTGAAATAGAGAAAATGTTTTAATAAAGTTAAATAGGTTAAGAAGAGGATTGTTATAGTATTGGGTATGGTATATATTAGTATTAGTGTTAAGTTAAGAATAGATACAAGAATAAATATGGCTGTAAATTATAATTGTTCTTGTATAAAATACATATTTGCACAGAATAGATGTACCCAGGTGACACACTGTTTAATGGAAGATGATGTTTGAATTAAAATAAAATTTTAAAAAATTAAAAAACGCAGTCCCAGGTAGAGCATATTATAAAGTGACCAAGATCTGAGAGATCATGAGACTCCTGGTCCAAGAAAGGACATGTTTAGCATACCAGATGAATCTGTGAGAAAACCCTTATAGCTAAATTGCCACCTGCTCTTCAAGAAAGATGTCATGGATTGTGGCTATGAAGGGGGAAGTGTCGTGACTACAGTGAAGAGGCAGTTTTCCAGGAAGGAGGGAGCATATTCCAAGGAGGTGGATGAGACAAAAGACAACACAGTTCAGAACTGGATTGGAGCAGAGGAAGAGATTTAGGATAGCCACTCCCCACACGGAGCCATATCTGAGGACATGCAAGGTGTTACCCTATGTCATCTTCAGCATGCATGTGTGTGCTAGCCACCTGATTTTTGGCCTTCTGGAGGGCAGGGGAAGGCCGTTTCCGCCCTCCCCGGGCTTCAGGAAAGCCTCCAGAGCCTTGGATGGCGAAAAACAGGCCCAATGGGCTTACTGGAAGTTCAGAAATGAACTTCTGGTTTGCCGGTTGGGTCATTTTTCACCCTCCCCAGGCTTCCAGATAGCCTCCTGAAACCTGCCCGTTGGAGCGGTTTTTTGCCATCCACAATCTCCAGAGGCTTTCCTGAAGCTTGGGGAGGGTGAAAAAAGGCCCAATGGGCCTACCGGAAGTCCGCAGGCTTCAGTGAGGCCTGCACACATGCGTGGGGGGGGGGGGAAGAATGGGGGGTTGTGCAAGCATGCGCAGGGGGAGGACATCACATTATGGGTATGGGCAGGTGCATGCACACCCTTTTGGTACCCGAGCAGAAAAACGTTTGCCATCACTGCCCTAGGGTCTTCCAGGATATATCTGTCAGGGTTTGACTAGTATAGATTTAATCTGACAAGATTCTGTCTCTATAATGTAAACAAATAAAGAACTGGGTTGTTCTTGTGCTGGGCAGACCAAGGAGGACCCACAAATTGTGCACATATTCTGTAAAGGGGTGTGCCACTTCATTCAAATTAATAGATAGGAGAATCTGTAGCACCAGAAGAACCATGCATCCCTGGTTCTTTTGTCTTGTCAGAATTAAGTTTAAGCCTGCTTTTCCCCAACCAGATCTGAAGAGCCTTCAAATACTGGAACAAAAACTCGACAACATCACTGGAGTGACCAGATTTGAGATATTTGGTTAAGTATCATCAACATATTGATGATTCCCTAAAGCCATGCAGTAGATGACACCCAGAATTCCCATGAAGATGTTAAACATCAGGGATGAGCGTGTTAAGCCTTAGCTACCCTGCAAATTAGGGATTTTGGACTGAATTTCCCCCCATCAATCATAATGTAAAAAGGAAAAAATCCAGCACAATACCCTGCCTTCTGTTCCAAAACCACCTAACTAGTCCAGAAGAATATCATGATTAAATATCACTTAGAGAACAAGAGGAAGAACCAATATTTTTGCTTCAGAAAAGGGGCTTTGTATGTATGCATGCATGTGCACATGGAAACAACTGGGAACAAGTTTAAAAGCAGCATGAGAAAATATGTGGCTGCTTTAATGAGGTGATGGCTGAACCCACAGGGGTAAAAGGTGGTAGGGGATCTTAGAGCCAGAATCTCTACAGCAAATGGCAAACCACGTGGCATGCTGTCATAATACAAGCTTTGACTTTTTGCATTCACAACCCATTGTTACACACAAATACAGGAGAATTTCAAACAAAGTATGTTTTAATTGGAGACCATGAGGCAATTACACTGAAGCACAAATTGAAGCCAAAGACAGCCCTAAAAAAGACAGAGGTTACCTGGTCCTTCTTTATATATGTATTCAACTTAGAGTAGTCATGTGAATGATATAGAAGATAGGTATTTTGTTTGGTATATATAACTGCAGAGTATTTGATTGAATGTAGCACATCATGTATCTTGTGAGGTCCGTGAGGCTACTAGAGCATAATTAAGTGGTGATGGGTAGGACTACAAAGACAATGGGAGTTTTAAAAAAGCAAAATGGAAATATTTCATAAATGTGTGAAATAGTTTTTTTATGGAGAGTTATTATTTTGAGAATTATCAAACTGTTCCTGATTCCAAAAGTCTGTGTTGCCTCCTAGTATTTTTTCCTGGCTTATCAGTGTTCCTTAACTTTCCTAATGTTTTATGGCTCAGCTGACAATTTAGTTCCCCTGTGAGGATGTATTTGAGCTAAGGACTTTTAGCTCAATCTCTAAAATTCCCCTTCAGAAGTTTGTGTTAGATGGAAATTACAGGCTTCAGCAGTTACTGGTATACAAATGGCTGTAAAGAAAGCCTGGAGCAATCTTGAAGGCAAATGGAAAGCAGAAAGATGACTGGGGGAGGATGGATGGCCAGGGCAAAAATCCAAGATCTCCATTTGGTCAGTGTTGCACCTGAAGATGAATGATAGTTACAATAGGAGTTGTAGGATTATAGAACTGGAAGGACCATTCAGACAACTGAATCCAACCCCCAGCTCCTTGCAAGAATATAAATTAAAATATTTATAACAAGTAGTTATTCAGTTTTTGCCTTGGGAGAACAGAAGAAAAGTAGGACAAACCAAGACCCAACCCCCAAAACAATGACAAACAGCTATTAATCAGGAGTTTCTAACTTTCTTCTCTCTGTTGGAAGATTCATCTAACGCTGATATCAGAGAATCCAGAACTCTGCACATAAACACAAACGAAAGATATTGTTCTTTTTCTCCCTCTTCAGGTGAGAAATTGTTCTATTTAATTCTTCTTTCCAAGTGAGGTGATAAGGTGCAAAAGATGCTCCTTATTAGCACATTTGTGTTTGCATATGTATGAATGCTATAGCTGTATTTTCCTCACCTTGGAGTGATAGAAAGTTTCAAAATGTTTACTCACATCATGATGGCAAGAGTTGTGACCTCCTACTTCCCCTGCTGCCTTCTGAACTTCTGTTTCATCTTTGTCTCACTGAATCAAATACAGGTAGTTGTTCTGACCCCCCTTCCTCCGTTGCCCACACAGAACACACATTCCGGAACAGTACAAGGGAACAAGGTTTATTGCAAAAACAGACAAGAGGTTCCATGGCAGCAAGCCACCAAGACAAAACTCACAGGAACAGAACACAAAAGCAGCTATCCAGCTTGCCAGGATCCCAGACTAGAGCTTCTGGCATAAGTCTTCTGTTGACTGCTGCGAAGGGCGTATGCAAAGTCAACCCTTTTATAACCTAAAAAGGGCGCCTCCCAAACACCAGCTGAGAGCTCTTTACCGCCTATAATTACGCCCACGCTCCTTGCATCTGTGGGCCCGCCGGTAACGGGCGTCCAGAAACTCCCTGCTGAGTCCTGAGTCACTGTCACGTGACTCTTCCCTGCTGCTCCAAGGCATGGCATCGGGAGTCCTCCTCCTCTGGCTCTCACCGCTGCTCCATGCCTCAGGCGCCTCCTGGTGGCCGACCAGACTCTCGGATCCCTGCTCAGTATCCCAATCCTGTCCAGGGTCACCCATCTCCTCTGGAGCTGACTCGTAGGGACTATCACTCTCGGAGTCTGGTGGCAGCGGCAACGGCAACGGCTGGGCCACAACAGGTAGTTGTTCATTTAAGGCCACAGTTGGAACCCAAATTTCCATCTTAAATGGTTGTGGTCATGAGTCAAGTTGGACCTGATGTTTACAACTAATTTATGGTGGTCATTAAGAGAATGCAGCTTCCCAATGAATGTAGGGGTTTTTTGGGGGGAAATTGGCAAAAAAAATGTCACAAACTGCAATCACTTAAGCACAGAATACTGTAATATTGTAAATGTGGGCTGGTGACCAAACATCCCAATTGTGGTCACATGACATGGGAGGTGATGCAATGGTTATAAGTACAGTAATAGGTCATATTTTTCAAGGCCATGATAACTTTGGAACATTTGTAAATAAATAGTTGTAAGTTGAGGACTACCTGTATGTAACTCTGAATTCCTTGGCTGAACTGAATTTAATAAAGTGCTAAATTTTCACAGATGATTAATACTTACTTGATTGCCTGGCTTACTTTTAGCCTCAGATGTTCTTTATGCTACATTCCCTGTAAGTTACTTATTATTTGATTGTGCTGTATACCATTTGTCTAAATATTATTGAATAAATATTTATTACATATTAATTATAGCTTGTATTTTGGACTTAAGAATGCATAACCTATTTCTACAACTTACAGTGTTAATTGGCTGTGGAAGATCATAGCTTGTAACAATGAAAAATAAGAATGTCTCTCAACACTGTATTTAAAAAAAATAATCTAAAGGTCATAGTGTGTAGCTATTATTGCTACAAGTTGTAAAAAAAAAACAAGTGTGCTTCATTTTGTTATGGCTGTTTGAGATTGGAATCATAAAGGAATTCAGGGCTGTTTTGCATTTTACTTATTTCAATGGAAGAACTAGTTAAAATGATGAAATGTAAATACATTTATGTTACACACCTGAAACATTGTACAGAGGCTGTGAAATAGGCAAATTACAGGTTGGGAATTATTTGGAGTAAGGAATTAAGATAAAGTTAATAGCAATAGCACTTAGACCTATATAACGCTTCACAGTGCTTTACAGCCCTCTCTAAACGTTTTACAGAGTCAGCCTATTGCCCCCAACCATCTGGGTCCTCATTTTAAGCACCTCAGAAGGATGGAAGGCTGAGTCAACCTTGAATGTTACCATAATTAGATAGGGTGTGACAAATTGGACATAACACCTTAAAAGTGATAATGGAGACTTAGAAAAGGAAGAGGAAAGCACAAATAAAATTGTCTTTAAAAATGTTTCTTCTTTTCTCATCCAGGGAAATATAATATTCTGCCTTTTTAAAATATTCCTCAAAATATTTTATTCTTCTAGGAGGGGGGTGGGTGCTAACTTTTTACAATAATGAATGGCCTTCATTAATGATGTTTAATTCTTAGTTAAGCGTCTTTTTTGTAGCCTAACAATGCAATGTGAAATACAGTACTTTGCTTTTTCTCTTCCAATTTCCCACCATTCACCCTCATCGGACAGCTTTGAATTTTAGTAATATGACTTCTCTTCAGTTGAATTCAATGTAGGAGGAGAATGGAACATCTCCTCTGCTCTCCAAATCTTATTAGGGGTGATCTTCACTGCTACTGTCAGCATATGGGAGCCTTTACAGATACAAGAAGGCAATATAGGCTTCCTCTATCACAGCGATAGCGAACCTTTTTTGGATTGCGTGCCACAAGTGGGGGGAGCGCAGGGGGGTCGTGTGTGGGCGTGCCGCACCCACAATGCAATGTGTGACCCCCTCAGTGCACATGCGTGCACAACGGGCG
Source organism: Natrix helvetica (assembly GCF_964273705.1). Classification (NCBI taxonomy): domain Eukaryota; kingdom Metazoa; phylum Chordata; class Lepidosauria; order Squamata; family Natricidae; genus Natrix; species Natrix helvetica. The sequence continues at coordinate 191,652,254 of NC_138552.1, forward strand.
TGACCCCCCCATTTTACATGCTTTTTTCACCCTCCCCAGGCTCCAGAGGCTTTATAGGAGCCTGGGGAGTGCGAAAAGAGCCTCCCCCACCCCCCCAGAGGCCCTCCGGAGGCTTCAGGGACCGTCCGGAGGCTTCCCTGAAGCCTTCGGAACGCTTAAAATGACCCTCCGAGCAAACCGGAAGTCACTTCCGGTTTGCTTGGAGGGTCGTTTTAAATGCTTCGAAGGCTTTAGGGACGGTCCGGAGGCTTCCCTGACGCCTTCGGAGCGTTTAAAATGACCCTCCGAGCAAACTGGAAGTCGCTTCCGGTTTGCTCGGAGGGTCGTTTTGAGCGCTCTGAAGGCGTCAGGGAAGCCTCCGGACTGTCCCTGAAGCCTCCGGAAGGCCTCCGGGTGGGGGTGGGGGAGGCTCTTTTTGCCCTCCCAGGCTCCTATAAAGCATCTGGAGCCTGGGGAGGGAGAAAAAATGGCTTTTTAAAATGGTGAACTCAGCTGGCCAGCACGCGCATGCGCGCTGGCCAGCTGACAGGGCAGCACCTCGCGTGCCCTGACAAATGGCTCCGCGTGCCACCTGTGGCACGCGTGCCATAGGTTCGCCATCACTGCTCTATCAGATCCAAACAGAGGTGGGCTGCTCCCGTTTCGGCCCGGATCAGGTGAACTGGTAGTAGCAGCGTCAGGAGGCTCTGCCCACTTGCCCAAATGCTTCTGTGCATGTACAGAAGTGTTGTACAAGCATGCACAAGCGCATGAGCGAAGTGGTAGTAAAAAAAACTGAAAACCCACCACTGGATCCAAAGTTTTGTCTCACACAGAAGCCTTGGGGTGTAGTAAAAGAGTCTTTGTCTAAATCAGTGGTTCTCAACTTGTAGGTCGGGACCCCTTTGGGGGTCGAACGACCCTTTCACAGGGGTCGCCTAAGTCCATAGGAAAACACATATTTTCGATGGTCTTAGGAACCGAGACACCAATTTTATGGTTGGGGGTCACCACAATATGTGGAACTGTATTAAAGGGTCATGGCATTGGGAAGGTTGAGAACCACTAGTCTAGATAATCATATTGTACCTGTGGGAATTTGCTGTTTAGTTTCATTTACAATGTGCCAGAAAGGGGAGGAGCGGCTGCTTCTCTCTGAACAATTTCACCTCAGCAGAGCTAATATGTGCAAGAGAAATTCAGCTCTATTTTCTCTTCATCATGCATAACACATATATTGTCCTATCCCAAATGTTATAGTGTGTTGCCATACTAATATTTTCCAGACATTAGCTGGTTTTTTTTGTCTTTTCCTCTTCCTTTTCTAAGTCTCCATTGTCACTTTTAAGGTGTTATGTCCAATTTGTCATATCCTATCTAATTATGGTAAAATTCAAGGTTGACTCAGCCTTCCATCCTTCTAAGGTGCTTAAAATGAGGACCCAGATGGTTGGGGGCAATATGCAGACTCTGTAAACCTCTTAGAGGGGGCTGTAAAGCACTATGAAGTGGTATATAAGTCTAAGTGTTATTGCTATTAGCTTTATTTTAATTCCTTACCCCAAATAATTTTACCCCTGTTCTAGAGGGTAGCCAGACTGGGGTAGTGATGTATAACAAATATGCAAATTGATGTCTGTTAGATATTAACACTAGCTACTGTGGTTTCCACTCTAGTCCTCTGTTCCGGTGGGAACAGAGGTTTAATCTGATTGGCTAAGAGGTCTGACAGCTCTCTATAAAAGGAGAGCTGTCAGACCGAACAGTTGCTAGATTGTACATACTTGCTCCTCTGTAATAAAGAACTGTTGTTGCGTTAAGCCTGTGTCTGCCTTCTCGTTGCCCTATCTAACAATGTCCTAATATTCATATGTGTTAAGTAAATATTATTTGATGGAATAAGGTACTTGAGGGGGATGACTTGATCCTGTGGAATGTCCTAGTGAAGGAACCATGGATTCAATTACTCCTCTATAATTACTGGCTGGAACTGTCTACTAATGTTGAAGCATAACCAATCCAAAATGGTATTACCACTTCCTAGCTTTCCAGAAATCAGAGATGTAATTGGAGAAAGCAATTTAGCAGCATTTAATGTTTGTCTTCTGAATTGGCATCCTAGAATTCCTTATGTAAATTCCTACTGAAAAAGCAATGAACTATGAACCTACTTGAATCACAGTTCTAAATGATCTCATTGGCATGAAAACCTGAAAACAATCGTGAATTTTAAATAAAAATTGCTGTCACCAGTTTTCTTTGGCCCATGTAACATGTACCAGTTTTAGATGATAAAACTAAAGAAAAATGATGTATTACATGCACAAACTAATTATTTCATCATTCTGTTTCCACAAGTAATCCTTGGAAAGCTAGTCAGATACTTATATTTAACGGGATGTCGCAGAGAAGAGGGAGTCAGTCAACCTATTCTCCAAAGCATCTGCGGGTAAGACAAGATGTAATGGATGGAAACTGCCTGACATTTCCTGACAGTGAGAACAATTAAACCAATTGAATGGCTTGCAATCTAGAAGTTGTGGTTGCTCCATTACTGGAGGTTTTTAAGAAGAGATTGGACAGCCATTTGTCTGGAATGGTATAGCCTGCTTGAGCAAGGGGTTGGGCTAGAAGACCTCCAAAGTGCCTTCCAACACTGTGATTCTGCATTGTTACCATAAAAAGATGATTGACTGACGGAAACCTAGAATTATATTCATATCTTCAGAGAAATGAGACACATATTTACAGACAAGAAAGAATGAATACAAAATGGTAAATGAGAATAGAAAAACAGTGGAAAATTGTATCGATTTTTATTTCAGAATATATATTTTTTTGATAACAGTATTCTTTTCCAGGAAAACATTTTAAAACCCTCTTATCTAGGCCACGGTCTTCAGTCAAGTGAAATATTCATATACAGGTAGTCCTCGACTTACAACAATTCATTTAGTGACTGTTTAAGGTTACAATGGTACTGAAAAAGTGACTTATGATTGTTTTTCACACTTATGACTGTTGCAACATCCCCACGGTCAGGTGACCAACATTTGGATGCTTGGCAATTGGTTCATATTTATATCAGTTGCAGTGTCCCAGGGTCATGTCATGGTTACTAACTGAACAACTGCAACAATTCATTTAACTGTGGCAAGAAAATTCATAAAATGGGACAAAACCCACTTAACTAATGTTTCATTTAGCAACCTACATTCTGGGCTCAATTGTGGTAATAAGTCAAGGAGTACCTGTATTATATAAAGAAAATTAGAATAGAATTATGAACATTTAAATACATGAAAAGACGTACAAACGACCCAGGAGAAGTGATACCGAAATGATAAAAGCATTAAATCTATTAATTCATAGATGAAACTATTAGTAAACAAATACATTTTTACTGTAATATTTCACTGGGTAGTTAAAAAGTATTCTTTTATTTTATTTTTAAACTTGCAAATTATTCTGAATTCAAAAGTCCTTTCACATACTTAATCTATTCCCTCTTCTAATCTTTCCTTGTCATTTTGAAAGCATATTCTTTATAAAGTATATTTCTTTCCATATGCAGTGTCTGCATGCAAGAAGATAAAAAATGGAATAAGCTATAAGTTGATTTGACGTCTATAACTGTTGGAAGTAACTGTCAGTTGATACAGTTATAAAAGATTGTATTCACAGATTCAGCTCAAAATTTCATTGTACTGAAACAGGAAAACATATTACTTGTCAAATCAATTAAAGAGAAGGATTTTAAAAAAAATACTGTAGATCCATCTGACATTTTAATATCTGTCAATTATTTTTCTCTCAGTGCTGAAAGATTTCTAAAATACTGCTGGTGGGAGCAAAGGTATTTCTTCATTGCACGAAATGAGCACTGTTATTACTGGGGGAAAAAAGCAACCCATTTCAATGAATTTTATAGCAACTGCTACCAAAATGAGATCTTTGCTAGCTAAGTGTCTCTAGTGCAGTAAGTACTGTGTTTCCCCGAAAATAAAACAAGGTCTTATTTTCTTTAGACCCCCGAAATAAGTGTTCGGCCTTATTTTTGTGGAAGTCTTATTATTATTATTATTATTATTATTATTATTATTATTATTATTATTATTATTATTATTATTATTATTATTATTATTATTATTATTATTATTATTATTATTATTATTATTATTATTATTCAAAAAAATTTATTGGTTTTTTAAACATTTATAGGGAAAAGGGTAAGTGGAATGGTGTACAAATTTTGGCAGTTGCAAGTGTGGCAGACGCCCCCTCCCTCCAAACTCGTAGAATACATCTAAATATAAAACATTAATACATGATCATATAAACTCAGCATATTGATTCTAGAAAAATTTTCAATCAGTTTATATATTATAATATATAGTCTACGTATAATTTCATTATTACTTTCGGTCTGTTTATAACAATGTGGTTTTCTTATTCATTTTTGTGATCTGAGCTTTCTTGGTATTGCCCCTTCTCCCCCCGCTGGCAGAGCTCCGGCCCCTCCCGTGTCCTGCGTAACCGTTGTAGAGTCTTCTGTTTTTTCTAGGTTCGCTTTATTTTTTTCCATAAAGGCCTGTGCCTCTATGGGTGTATTGATTCTAATTCTTGTCTTCTCCCAGAATATCAGCATACCTTCAGGCATCAACCATCTAAACCACACCCCCTTCTGGTATAATTTATTCGCCAATTGCGAATAATTTTTCCTTTTCTCCCTAATTTTTTGGGGGATCTGCTTCAAGATGGTTATCTCCCTGTCGTGATATGTCAATGCTTGCCCCCTTTGTACACCCAGAATTTCGTCTCTTGTGCTTTTCCCAAGGAATTTAATATGGACCTCCCTGGGTACATTGTGTGTTCTGGCATATGCTGAATTCACTCTATAGACCAGATCTATCTCCCATTCCATCTGTTGTTTATCTTTATGTATGTATTCAGCTAAAATATTAGTCATAATGTCCCTTATATTTTCCCCATCTGCTTCTATAACATTTTGAAATCTAAGATAAAAGGACATTCTCTCAAACTCTGTTTTCATTTGTTGGATATCAAGTTCTTTGTTTCCCTTCTGCAATGCTTCTCCCCCCCCCTCGCCTCCGCCACCCCACCCTCCACAAGGTCCAGTCTCTGTGAGTTCTTATAAATTTGGGCCTGATTCTCTTTAATTTCTTCCTTCATTTCCTTTAATTGTTTCTTAATTTCTTCCTGGCCCTGTATAAGTTGCTGAAGCATTTGTTGCAAATCCATCTCTGTACTCTTAGGTTGCATCAGTTCTGTAATCTTTGACTGTGTGGCAGGACTGGATGTTGCAGATGTCGGTGCAGAAGTAGCAAAGCCAGGTTTTCCAGGGGGTGGTCTTTTTGGAGACATAGTTTATAAAGTAGAGAGATCAGTCAGTATAGAGAATGGACAGCTGGAGAAGTAGAGCAGACAGATGAGTCCAGGAGGCAGAAGATCCAAGCAGATGGGAGTTTCTTTAGTCAGTCTAGCAATAGAGAGGAATTTTCCCCCCAGAGAGTTCAAGAAATAACAATCCACAAGAGATTCTTCTGGGTGACACGGAGACAAAGACCGGAAGCCTGGATTTTAAAGGTGGAGTCAGGTTTCACAGTTCATGAAGACAACGGAAGTGTGCCATCTTGCCCTGCCAGCTTTGGGCTCAGAGGCATAATAAAGTTTTAAAAGTTCACAAAATTCTCAGGTCATCAATAAATTCTGGAGCTAAATCCAGTGAAAATCACTTTTACAGGGGTGAGGCATCATTGGTTGGCTCTCCCCCCTCCTCCTTCCCCTGGGGGCGAAAGCAAAATTTTCTCAAGCCGCTTGTCCAAGGGGGGGGGGGAAATCCACCTCCCTCCAGCCGCACCTCCAAAAAAATCCTAGAGTTTAACTTTTAAAATTGCTGAAAAGTCCATCAAATCAAGAGAAAGGGAATGAAGAGAGGAAGTGCCTCACCACACCGCCGCTGCTTCCTTCAATTTTGCATCGTCCGATCAGCCTGAAGCGAGACGCACACGCGCCCTCCGAGACTGCTCCTCGATGCCTGGAGCAAAGCGGAGAAGCCCCCACCAGCCACCGCCGATGCCAGGGTCCTCCGCGAGCCGCTCCTTCGGCAGGACGCCTCTCCGGGGCGTCCTGTGCCCCCCCAGAGGCGGGGAAGCCCACCGGGGAGCGGGAGCGGGCAAGGAACTTGCCCGTCGCCGTAGCCGCCGGAACCAGAAGTCGGAAGTCTTATTATTTTTGAGGTGTAGGAGATGTCGAGCATGGTCACCTCATGGCTGCTGCTGTGTCACAATATTTTTTGTGGGGGGGGGATTTTCGAGGGAGGTCTTATTTTAGCGCATGAGCTCAAAAGCCCAATTGGACTTATTATCCAGGGAGGTCTTATTTTCAGGGAAACGGTATTAAATTGGGGCACAACAGGAACCTCTCTCTCTCTCCTGTTCTGTCTGCAATAAAGTCATTTATTTATCCATTCCAAGTCCATAAATTTCTGCTATAAGCTACTTAACAGAATATGTAATAACGTTTCTGGAGAGCGGAGATTTATGCTGTGCCCTGAAGAATAGTATGATAGCAAGTGTTCTCTTGTGGCAACAAAAAGAGTAATCATTTTTAGCCCTCAGCACAATTGGTTTGAATGCTAGAAAAGCAATGCAATCCAGTAAAATAGTTGGACATTATATATATAAAAGCATATTGAAACAGGGCAAGATTTAATATGCTACATGAACTCAGCTGTTCTATAATTAGCCTGAAAACTTGGTAGGCCAAAACTTTAATGAATACATTAAGCAAAAAGACCTGGAAGTGATCAGGATTTTTAAGATGTCATTTTTAGGTGTCTTCAGATTTTATCAAATAAATGTGACTGTGGCATACAGGGACTATTTCATTATATCAAGGAGGCTGTAGATCAGTTGAAATTACCACGGATAGTTTATATTTCTGCAAATGTCCTGTTTTTTCAATGCTACATTAGCCATTTAATTTTGGAAATGTTGTAAAACAAATATTCCTATGAAGTGCAATGAATGACTTGGTTTAAGGATTCTGGTAATTTGTGAGTATTTGCTGCCCCCTGCAGATTAAAGTGGTCATTAAACCATTAAGGCATTGAAATACACTTTCCTCATAGCAGCTTGACAACCAGCTTGTAAAAAATAAATTGATAGTAGACTTTCAGTTAATCTACCAGCCTAGATGAAGGCCAACCACATCTTGATAAAGTAATAGCCATGGAACGAAGGAAACTGCATTGAAGGAAGGACACTGCATAGGAATATAAGCACAATGAATTAGAAAAGGTTCTCAAATAGGCTGTAAGTGCTTTCCCTGTATTGATAAGGATGGGTGCTGCCTCAGGTGGTGCAGGAAATGTCAGCCAGCCATGGATTTATTTTATTTATTTATTTAGATTTATAAACCGCTCCCTCTCCCTGAAGGGACTCGGGGCGGTGTACAGTCAGAGTAAAAACATCATATACGTACATATACATAGAGGAGGCAATATACAAACTGTACAGCAATAATAAAATTAGAAACAACATTAAAATCTACCACAAAATCTACCCCAAAATTAAAAATAACTGCCAGGAGGATAAGGAATAGGACTATAAATGGGCCAGGCCGGCTAATCGGAACAGGTGGGTCTTGAGTTTCTTACGGAAGGAGCGGAGATCAGTAGTGGTTCTAATATCGGGGGGGAGGTCATTCCAGAGGGTTGGGCCCATCACAGAGAAGGCCCTACTCCTGGGCGCCGCCCGTTGGCATTGCTTGGTGGACGGCACCCAGAGGAGTCCCTCCCTGTGAGAGCGAATTGGTCGCAGGGATGTATGGGGTAGGATGCGATCCCGCAGGTAACTAGGTCCTGTGCCATGAAGAGCTTTAAAGATGGTAATCAACACCTTGAAACGTTAGTTGTTAGTTGTTAGTTGCATTCAGTACCAACTGATATTCTGGGCACCCTTGCTGTAACTACTTGGTTGACACTTCCTTTTACCTTTGTGTTCTGCAAGGGCCTAATAAATAGTCTTTACATGTGGAGTGAGAAGAGTTAAGTTTCTTCATAATACCTAGTTCCCCCATTTCACTCACTGAAGGGTTAGAGGGTATATATATAAAACTTCTGCCTCGGAAGTAGAACTCGGGAGGGGAACTTAATCATAGGTTATCATCACTCCATCAGAAGACACATTAAAGCATGTTTCAGATAAGATGATTAACAAACCATAAGTGTTCTCGAGTTTGGGTACCATGTTTGGCTTAACCTACCTGGGTTCCCGCCATTTTTTTTTTAAACTAGGCCTCTGAGTCTCCTCTGAGTGCACTGCTAAATGGTGGGATTTGGCCATTTTGAGATGAGAAATACAAGGCAGCTAGATATAAACTTAACTAAACAAAAGTAATAAAAACAGCAACAAAAAAAGCCTTCCACTAAGGAGACATAAAAATGATAACAAATTACTGGATCTATCCCAGTGGTGGGCTGCAGGCGGTACGCCCCAGTATGGGCATACCAGAGTCTGCCTGGAGCCCCGGATACCGTTCTGGTATGGTGCTCCAGAGAGTCCACCCACCAGGCCGAGCTCCTTACCTGTCCTTTAAAGCCTTCGGCGCTTCCATGCACGCGCATGGCGTGTACAGCCCCTGCGTGATGCTCATACGAGCAGCTGGAGCATCGCTGGCAGCTACAATGCATGCACGCACCATGCACTTGTGCGCGCATGCTGCGTGCGTCCATGTGGGCGATGCCAGGCCCGTTCCAACCGAACCGGTTGGAACAGGATCCGGAACCCACTACTGATCTATCCATATATACACCTACCCTTACTACCATACTCTATAACTACTGTAGTGTTTTGTTAGTTAGCAATTCCTGATAGCACGTTCATTTAAGTTGGTTGCTTCCATAACATTTGAATCTAATTTATATGCCACAGAAGCATCTCACATTCATTTTGCAGCTCTTGTGAAACTTTGATGATTCTGAAAGTTAGTTTCATTTAAACATTCATATTTTCTGCATTTGCAATAAAACAAAGATTCTAAGAGCATCCAAGACTGGAGTCTATATGTTCACTGAGGTAACAGTCTGACCAATGATTAGTTATATTTGAACATACTTCATTCGCTAATTTGATTCATAAATCTGTAGTTCTAAATGCAAATCTAGTAAGACTGTTTACCACATTATACTGAGAATAGTAACCATAGTTAACTCTACTGCATACAGACCAAAGGAGTGATTTGGAGCACTGCTGTGACATCTTCTATATGACATTTATTCCTGGGATATCTGAACACATCAGAAAGCTCAAATAAAAGTACAGGTTAGGAGTGAGAAGGACATTCTTTAAAGAAAGAGTCATCTCTTTGTACTCCAGTAACCTTATGGTTCTATTATGACAGTGAACTGATGAAAGATTCATCCAATTCCAGCCTAAGGGAAAGACAACCTTTTTCGTCATTCTTCCCTTGGAGAATTGTTCTGGTTTTGATATATGACAAGAGTCACACAGTCTGCCAAAAAAAGCTTCACAGCAGAGAAAAAGAGACTCTAAAACAGAAAATCTTTTAGACTTTACCATATTTTTCACTTCAGATCATCTGGTTCTGCCAAGGGGTTAATTGCAGTTTTGAAGAGTCATAATAACTAACTACCCTGCTTTTCTGTTTAAATGAAAATGCTTAAGATGGGTTAGAACAAACTAGTTTATTTAAAAATTGTCTTCAGCTTGGGTAAATTAGGTGACAAATTTGCTCATCCTAGTTCCTTGAGCAACTGGATCTGGTAAGAAATAGGAAGGGAGACCATCAGGGAACACCATGGTTGTAGGCTAGGCTGAAAAGTTGTAAACATCCCTGTAGCAAAAAGCCACTTCCATGTTTTTGTTATGAAAACTATGCAAATGGATCCAGTCTGAATCCAATCCGATTGCATTCCCCACGCCTCTCATATCCCAGTGAATCAGAGGAGAGTTTCTTCCTTAATGCACTGCTACCTTCTTATCCAGGGTTCAAGGAATGCTTCTGCCCTTTTGGTGACCGCTTCTGCATGTTTCCCTCAAGGCCATCCCCATGGCACTCTGCTCACGATGAAGTTTTTTTCTTCAATTCGAGGAAAAGGTAACTTCAGGCCACTCAATAAACCTCTAATTGGTTAATATCCACGAAAAATACACTAACATGTATTGAATATATGCCAAATAAAATTAAAGTGTTTTGAAGTTTTCTACATTTTCCATTGCGGGATCAATCCTATTATTATGCAATAGCATTGCTCTTACTCCTTTTTTAGAAGACTTTCCTAAGTACTCTTGAATCTCTCTGGCAGGGGCACACCCTGCATGTGAATTATCTACTAATCCTAACACTGTAGTGACATGCGATGTACGAACCTCATAGATGACTAAGATGTATCCCTTTTTTTTTGAAAAACAACATGACTACTGAAAAGAAACACTAGGGCTTGAATTGTTTTGTTTCACATTCAGAATAAACTGTAAATGTCAAATTCTTCAGCCTGGCAGAAGAAAAGGCTAAATAAGCAGCCTACTACTTGAGTTATTGTCCTTTCTCAAAACCTCTAGGGAGGCTTTGAAGAGCATCACAGGTGTCCTTGTGGCATTTGACCTTTCTAGAAATGTAGTAGATTTATCAACAGGTAAATGAGGGCAACACGATGGAACAGCTTAAGACAGGATAAACATAAGGAAGCTAGACTGCCGCCAAGAGCAAGACAAAACATGATTTCTATAAACAATTCAGTTTGGATAACAAAGACTGGAGCAAGTCAACCAGATATGTGGCCTCAGGTGAAATCTGAAAGAGGCATGTATTAACTCCAGAGACCTGGAAGCATAAGCTTTAAATAATTAAAGGAGAAGCCCAGTGACACTTCCTTCTGAGAATTGCTGTGGGAGACAGGCAGAATCCTTGCTTCCTAAGGGTTCTTTTCAGGAATACAGTTTCCCCTACTAATAACAAAGAGAAATAGCAATCCTGGTGAGGATTACTGGAGAAGAGATGCTGTAACTCCCCATTCCGTGATCCCAATCTAGATAACTTTCCTTAAGATTCAGGAGAAAGGACCAGATTGAAATATCACTTCAACAAGCAATTCAGAAGTAGTCAAGGATTAGCAGTAGCACTTAGACTTTTATATACTGTTTCATAGTGGCTTACAGCCCTCTCCGTGGGGTTTACAGGTTCAGCACTTTGCCCCCAACAATCTGGGTCCTCATTTTACCCACCTTGGAAAGATGGAAGGCTGAGTCAACCTTGAGCCAGTGAGAATTGAACTACTGGCAATTGGCAGAATTAGCTTGCAATACTGCATTCTAACCACTGCCCCACCATGACTCTTACTAATTTACTACTATTACTATCAGTTGATTACTGATCCCTCAGACTCACACTGGTGGCCATTTTGATATAGAGAAACAATTCATCCCTACTTCGCGCAAGTAAAACTTAGCACATAGCTACTATGAGAAGGACCTTTTAAATAATAGCAGAGTTCATGGAAAGCCTGTCAACTTCCAAATGTACCTTCTTTTAGATACCGTGAAAATATATATTCCTTTCCAAACAGCACCAATGTTCAATAGTGCTTATTGATGATTGATAATGGGAAGAGTTTTGTCATTACGATCTTTGTTGTGGCTGCTTTTATTTCCTATATTTTATCTCCTCCTTAAAGCATATACAAATTTATGCCCTTATAGTTAGAAGAATGCTGACTGTGGATGATAATCTAAGCAACAAAACAGTTACTTTTACAAATGTAATCTCAAATATTTACTTTTTATTAAAGAAAAAAACCCTGCACCCAACAACAATGGATTCCAATGGAAGCACATTGCCATTTAGAAGGAAAAACCTGTTTCTGGTTAGACAAAAATAAACATTTTCTATTCCTCTATCATTTTTTTTTGTTTTAAAAAAATCATCTGTGCTAAATGCATATTTTGGTGTCTAGATTTAGCATACATTTGGGGAAATTATATATATTTTAAAATTGAATATTCAGGGTAATTGCATATTTAAAGAAACATACGATATATGTTTTTTAAAAAAAGCTATGTTAGAGAAATTTGCATCTGAAATTCTATATATTAAAAAAGGCTACATAGCAAACTCTGTACATTGCAAACAATAACAAACACCAATTTTCTATAAGTTTTGTTTACAAAAAAAGGAAGAAACAGAATAATATTTAAAAATATATGCCACTATCAACTACTAGTAGATTGATCTTTATGCTGTTCTTGTAAACACTTCTTGGTGATAGATTTTTTAAAGTATCACTTTCTTATATTCACACTGACTGCCTTTGAGAACAAACACATAAGGAATGGAACGGGCTTTGGAGAGATTCTAGCCCAGCTCCCTATTTAGTGCAGGAATCCATTACTAGTGTATCCCCGACAGATGGCCATCCGGCTTCTCTAAATATCTCCAAGAAAGATGAGTTCTCCACTTCCAAGGATGGTGTTTGGAATCTAAATGACGCAAAGCACTTCTTGATAAACTTTATTTGTACCTAACCAGAGCTATAAACAGGCAGCAAAAAGCAATATTTGTCAGTCTTACAAGGAGAATCAGACCCAGAAGATGAGTGCACAGGAAGATTAGAGCTGTACCAGAGGTGGGTTGCTAATTTTTTTACTACCGGTTCGGGCATGCTCCCGCGTGCGATGCTTCTGTGCATGTGCAGAAGCGTCTGGGCGGATGGGCGGAGCATCCCACCGCCACTACTACCAATTTATCCAATCCGGGCCGAACCGGCAGCAGCCTCCCTCTTAGCTGTATTATTTCAATTATCTGGCCTGGCTCAACCGTAAACTTTTCTTACTCCTCCTGACAGTTCTTTTAAATTTTAAAAACTTTAAATTTTAAATTGTGTTTTACAATTGGGGTATTTTTAATGGTGACTTTTAATTGTCCAATGTGATGTAATTTGTTACCTCCTCCGTGCATGTATGTCCTGTATATATGTATGTTTATGTGTTGTATATGTTTTATATGCTCCACTGTACGCCGCCCCGAGTCCTGTCTGGAAAGGGAGCGGCTAATAAATTTAAATTTATTATTATTATTATTATTATATTGAGAAAATCTATAGCAGAATCTTATAAACTTGGCTGAGCTTTACCCCACTGTCCTTTCATAGCCAGTGCATCAGGGAGGAACACGCCTGAATCTATACTGAACATTGTTTTGCTTCCCATTAAGAAATGTTTCAACCTTTATATACTGATTCTTGTCTATTTTCCTTACATCATCTCCCTGTTTCATTGCTTGAGAGTTTTAGAACTTATTCAGATTGGACAATAGAGGAGAGGGTTTGGCCATGGTTATGCTATTGATAGAGAATTGGAATCGAGCAAACTACAATGTCCATAAGCTACGGGCCAATTTTTAGACCAACATAGAACTCTTAGATAAAACCCTTTGGTGTTTTTGATAGCTTCATTGTTCTGCATCTTATGACTAACAGCTAAATGTTTGAAGAGAAAAAAAGCATCACTTTTTTCTGACAGAAGAAGTTTCTGTCACTGGATTTCATCTGTATGATTTCATCCACCCGTTCTGTGCAAATCTCCACATCATGTTCTAATCAGCCATCAAGTGAGATATGTGCAAAGCACTTCCAATGAACAGCTAAGTACTTGGAGCTAACCCAGTTTAAAATTCATTCACAATGGCGCAACTCCAAAGGGCTTACTTCATTAAGTGACTTTAAGGAAACAAAACGTTCAGCGGTAAGAATGATTGGCAACAACATCTGGAAAACTGCAAAAATATTGTGTTTCTAAGGAGCTGAGTGTTGCTGTGCTCCTGGAACTTTATGTATAGCTAGCAATTTTGCGTGATGGTGGAAGGGGCTGCTAGAGAGATTTTTCTACCAAATTTCAAAGGTATTAAAGTGTTTCTTGCATCCTAAAAAAAAATTGTGCAGTACAGTATCTGGAATTTCACAAAAAATATAGTTTGCAGTTGGTGCTCTGGTATCCTGCGTGTCCTGTAATTTTTATACCACTGCAGGTAGTCCTCAATTTACAACCATTTGTTTAGTGACCATTTGAAATTACAGCAAAATACATGGCTTATGATTATGATTTGCGTTTAATGATGGTGGAGAAGAAAGGCTGTGAAATCAGGCACAACTGTATCAGAATGGTCGTGCAATTGGCAACTCCAAATCTCAACTAACAAATGCTCTGTCCTACACATTGGCAATAAAAATCAGAACACCAAATACAAGTTGGGTGCAAACAACCTCATAGATGACCCTCGTTCTGTTCACGTAGGACAGTGATGGCTAACCTTTTTCTGAAGGTGTGCCAAAATTGTGTGTGCGTGTGCTATTGTGTGCGCATGCGTGCCCACCCACCTGCGTATGCGTGCACGACCCTCCATGCATGTGCGTGACCCCCCCCATGGGGGGGAGGTTTTGCCCTCCCCAGGCTCCGGAGGCTTTCCTGAAGCCTGGGGAAGGCAAAAATGGCCTCCCCCTGCCTTCCGGAAGGCCAAAAATCAGCCGAGGGCTGCCGTCCCAGCAATTATGGCTCCTCATGCCACCTGTGACACACATGCCATAGGTTTGCCATCATGGACCTAGGAGTACTCATCCCAAACGATCTAACCCCAGAGCTCACTGTAACAGCTTTGCCAAAAAGGTATTAAGAGTTGTTAACTTAATTTTGCCAAGCTTATTCTCCAATAACATTGTACTGCTAACTAGGGCATACAAAACCTTTGCCAATTCTCGAATACAGCTCGTCTGCCTGGAATCCACACTGTATATTGGACATTAATACGATTGAGCGGGTCCAGAGGTATGTCATGAGAAGAGCACTCCACTCCTCTGCTCACAATAGAATCCCTTATGCCACCAGGCTCGAAATTCTGGGCTTGGACAATCTGGAACTGTGCTACCTGTGGTTAGACCTAAGCATAGTACACAAAATTGTCTGCTACAACATCCTACCTGTCAATGACTACTTCAGCTTCAACCACAATAAAACACAGGCAAACAATTGATACAAACTCAAGGTAAACTGCTCCAAACTCGATTGCAGAAAATACAACTTCAGGAACAGAGTGGTCAACACCTGGAATGCTCTACCCGACTCCGTTCTTACATCCTCAAACCAGTGGTGGGTTCCTACCGGTTCGCACCGGATCGCGCGAACCGGTTGAAGACTGAACCCGGAAGTAACCGGACCCGGAAGTAACCGGGAACCGGAACCGGTCCTGTCACTTTATCCCCCTTGCCATCCCAACGGAGCTCGCTCGCTCCCCCACCCGTCCGCACTAAGCTAGCTAGCCCAGCTAGCCGCTCATTGATTGGCTGGAGTTCAGCCAATCAGTGAGCGGGCTGGAGGCGACCCGTTTAAAAGCGGGTCGTCCTCCATTTCAAAACTCCCTTCTCTTCGCTGGGAGCTTGCTGCTTCCTTCAGGTAAGCAACTAAGCGCGGGGGGGGGGGGAGGCTAGCTTTGGCGAGGAAAGGCCTCTAGGCCTTCCCTCGCTGAAGCGGCGGGCTGGCGTGGGCCGTGCGGGCGGTGGGCAGCTAGCTTCACCCGGGAAAGGCCTCTGGGCCTTTCCGGGATGAAGCGCCGGGGTCGCGTGGAACGCGCGGCCGTCGGGAAGCTAGCTTCGCCCGGGAAAGGCCCCTGGGCCTTTCCGGGACGAAGCGCCGGCGTCGCGTGGAACGCGCGGCCGCCGGGAAGCTAGCTTCGCCCGGGAAACGCCCCTGGGCCTTTCCGGGACGAAGCGCCGGCGTCGCGTGGAACGCGCGGCCGCCGGGAAGCTAGCTTCGCCCGGGAAAGGCCGCTGGGCCTTTCCGGGATGAAGCGCCGGCGTCGCGTGGAACGCGCGGCCGTTGGGAAGCTAGCTTCGCCCGGGAAAGGCCGCTGGGCCTTTCCGGGACGAAGCGCCGGCGTCGCGTGGAACGCGCGGCCGCCGGGAAGCTAGCTTCGCCCGGGAAAGGCCGCTGGGCCTTTCCGGGGCGAAGCGCCGGCGTCGCGTGGGACGCGCGACCGCCGGGAAGCTAGCTTAGCCCAGGAGAGGCCCCTGGGCCTTTCCGGGACAAAGCACCAGGCTGGCGTGGGCGGCAGGCCTCCGCGAGGCTAGGCCAAAAGCCCCCCACCCTCCCCTCTCCAGCCTCGCCTGGCTGGCTAAGCCCTAAGAGTCTTAAACAGTCTTACCTGTCCTCCTGCCTCTCTGCCTGTCTGCTGCCTGTTGCATCGGAGAGCTGCTGATTCTGCCTGCTGGTAAGTAACCTGGTTTTTTTTCTTTTATTTTTTTAATGTATTTTAAAATAATATTTTACTTATTGTGCATAGAATTTTTTAAAATATTTTTACTTAAAAGTATTGAGTGTAGAATATTTTAAAATGGTTTACTTCAATTTATTGTGTATGGATTCTTTTTTAAAATTGTCTCAGACTATTTTAAAAAAGATTCTATCCAAAATAAATTAAAATAAACCATTTTAAAATATTCTATACTCAATACTTTAAAATGTATTGTGTATAGAATTGTTTTAAATTGTTTTATTGTAATTTATTGTGTATTGAATGTTTTTAATGGTTTCATTTTAAATTATTGTGTGTGGAGTAGTTTGAAATGGTAGAGTATAAATTATTGCTGGTGGAATAATGGTTACAGTTGGTACAATACCTTAAAATAGTTATAGTATAAATTATTGCTGGTGGAATACTTAACAATGGTTTTTAAGGATTTTTTTTATTTATAGAATATCTTTTTTAAATTATTGTTTGGGAATTTTTATGTTTTAATTGTTTATAAAATATATTTACTACAAGAAATGTTATTCCTTTTTGCAAATGTTTTATTTGTGATGCAATATGTTGCTTTTAAGTGTACAGGTTGGTGTATGGTATGTGTCTCAAGGTGGCTTCTTTTCTATGGGCAGGCCAGGTTGGTGCAAGGCAGCTTTGCCAGATTTTGTGTGTTTCTATGTGATACCTGGTTGTTTAGGTAATTGTGAGGTGGTTGCTGGTTCTGTGAGCTTCCTGGCACTGTCTTTATAATTTCCCACAATGCCTTGATGGTTTTTATTCCTGTGGCTTTGTCTTTCCTGTTCTTAGGGTTAGGGGGGGAAAAAACACTGTTTTCATTTGCAGTCTTTGGGGGGGGGACAAAAAGGAGAAAGAGGGAGGAGGTGGGGGAAAGTGGGATCCTTGCTGCTTTCTGAGCTTGGTGGGTTTTTTTTACAGACATTTCACTACCAAACTACGTAACATCATCAGTGCTAGATGGGGTTGTGGGGAAAGGAGGAGGAGGAGAAGTCGAAGGACAAAAAGGAAAAAGATAAGGAGGGAGAGGACTGTGGGGTCCCTTGGTGTTCTCTGAACCTGGTGGTTTTTAATTATTTTTAGGGAATTTTTATTTATTTATTGTTTATAGAATGTTTATTACAAGAAATGTTATTCCTTTTTGCAAATGTTTTATTTGTGATGCAATATGTTGCTTTTAAGTGTACAGGTTGGTGTATGGTATGTGTCTCAAGGTGGCTTCTTTTCTATGGGCAGGCCAGGTTGGTGGTTGCTGGTTCTGTGAGCTTCCTGGCACTGTCCTTTATAATTTCCCACAATGCCTTGATGGTTTTTATTCCTGTGGCTTTGTCTTTCCTGTTCTTAGGGTTAGGGAAAAAAACTGGTTTCATCTGCAGTCTTTTGGGGGGAAATTGTTTGTGTGTGTGTTTGTGTGTGTGTTTTCCTGGCACTGTCATAGTTTGTGTTTGTGGGTATGTAATGTCCTGCAGTTATCTACACATTAATAATGATCAAGTACTAATAATATTTCCTTATACATTTTAATGACCTTTCCTTTCATAATTGGTGTTTTCTTTCATACTTTTAGATTTCTAATTGCTGTTTCTGTTAGTTAGCAATTGATAAAACAAATTCCACGTGAAAAAGTATTCAAAGCCTTCTTGGTTTTAATTGTCAATTTATTCATTCTTGCACATTCTAATATTTATTCATTTTCATATCTTTGTTTTTTCCACTGTTGTGCAAACACAATTCCAACAGCTGTTAACATGTGTAAAATTAAATATGTATTTATTTCCTTTGAAATGCAAGTAGTAAGTAGTAAGCTACTTACCTTCTGTAAGTATCTCTTTTATTGTTTTGTGTACTTATTTTAATCTTATTTAAGTAGTAAGTGCACAAAATAATAAATTTCCTTTTTGATATCTTCTTTTTGTAGATCATTCATTGGGGCAAAAAATTCAGTGACATTGTCTTGGCCACTCCCATCCGGTCACATGACTGCCAAGCCACTCCCACCCGGTCACATGGCTGGCAAGCCACTCCCACCCGGTCACATGGCCAGCAAGCCACTCCCACCAGGTCACATGGCTGGCAAGCCACTCCCACAAAGGAGGCCACACCCACAGAGTAGGTTCCAAAAAATTTTGAAACCCACCACTGCCTCAAACCCTCACAGCTTCAACCTTAAATTGTCTACCATGGACCTCATCCCATTCCTAAGAGGTCCTTAAAGGGGGTGGGCATAAGCGCACCAGCTAGCCTACCATCCCTGTCCTACTGTCCCCATTTATTTGTATTCATTTCCTCTGTCATGTCCATGTTCATACTTATACCTGCTATCTTGTACATGTACGACAAACTAATAAATAAATAAATAAACTAACAACTGCATGGCTTAATAATGGAAGTTCTAGTCCCAATCGCAGACATATGGTAAGTGGAAGATTCCCTGTACTCCTTGATGGATTTAAATGCAAAGAAAAATAGATCTTTTGTCTGATTTTGTCAAATTAACACTTTTACATTCTTCTATGTTAGTGAATGTTTGCCTTTGAAACATATAAAAATGCATAGGGCTATACTTGTGGATGCTCTCGGATAAAGATAAGAGTTTTTCTCAATAGGATTTTGGGGAGAGGGCTTCGGGTGGTAGGGATACAGTGTATTTTTGTAAGAGATACTAAGTTTTACTATGATTCTCACAAATGAAAATTCTTTGGGTTACAGGCATTTTTGTTTCATTGTCATAACGATTTGGTGACAATTAGAAAAAATATACTCTTTTTAAAAAAAAAAATCCTGTCCTGGTAAAATGTAAAAGAACCTAATTGCTCAGCAAAATTATGTAAAGCCAGCCACGTTCGGGTTAGAACTAAAAAGTGCAGATAAAATTACAGTCTCCATCTCGTGTACAAGAAACGACAAAGGCATTTATGAATTTTCCATCAAATTGCTAACAAGATGAAACAGTTTGAAGATGATACTTACTATATTTAATCACCCCCAGTAATCTCAGATGAAATTGTGTTAATCTAGTTGCCAGGGTAAGCAAGATTTTATTTAAGAGGCTGCTTATTAGCCACTAAATGACGTTTTTTTGAATATGCAAAATAAAATTACTAGTCATTAGCCATCATTTCCTGCTGGTTCTGTCATCTTTTCTGGAGGCAGTCTTTTAACTTTAAAAGCATTGACAAATGGCCTGTTACTAATAGGGAGGTCTCCTTGAATGGCTAACTCCTCTCGAGGCGCAGTAAGCAGACAAATTATGAGGTCAGAGTTCAGATCCGTTTTTTGTGATGAGAAATTTAAATGATTTCCTCTAAAAATAATTGCTGCCACCATCTGATGCTTCTTTTGCCAAATGTTCTCATACACAAGCTGTATGCTATACATACTGTGCATGTTAGATTTAATAAATCACATTCTCAAAGAATCTGTATTTCAAAGATATTTTCTAAACAAATATTTGTAATGGAATTTGATGAGCCACAAACAAGGAGAACAAAAAAAAACAACCAGTTATTTATTTCCTTGGCTCTTGTTTATTTTGTGGGTTCCAACGAACCTTGTCCTATATCAAAATTGATACATTACATATTTGAACCTAGTGAAAAATTAATATTTGCTATTCCGTGCAGTTTGGTCTAGTGCAAGAGTGTCAAACTCGATTTCATTGAGGGCTACATCACGGCTGTGTTTGACCTTGAGGGACTGAGATGGGCTTGGCTAGGGTGGGTGTGGCCAGCTCAACATCACTCGTGTCGAGGGTGCCTGCGGTGGTCCCTCTGCCAGTGAAAATGGGCTCCTGAGCTCTGTTTCAGCTGCGATGGCCTCCTGCAACCCTCTGCCATCAAAAACAGAGTTTGGGAAAGCTGCCCATGGCCCTCACAAGCTCTGTTTTCGGCTGCAACAGCCCTCTGCAACCCTCTGCCAGTGAAAATGGAGCTGGGGTGGGCTGCAGCCCTCCCGAGCTCTGCTTTCGCTCGCAGAGGCACTGCAGGCCGGTCCTTCACTGTTTCCAGGGCAGCCCTACGGGCCAGATCTAAGCACCTTAACCAACTGGCTCATTATGATGATGGTTGCAGTGTCTTGGAGTCACCTTTTGTGACCTTTTGACAAGCAAAGTCAATGAGGAAGCCAGATTCATTTAACAACCGTGTTACTAGCTTAACAACTGCAGAGATTCATTTAACAGCTGTGGCAAGAAAGGTTGTATCATGGGGCAGAACTCAATACTTGTCTTGCTTAGCAACAGAGATTTTGGGTTTGTAGGAAGAAATGTCCATCTTGTCAGGCTTGGAGAGCCATCGGGGGATAGGGGCTCAAGCTTGCCACATATTTAAACATAGTTACTATGGGAAACTGGGATGGGGGGTGGTCTGGAGTTTGGGAGATGTGTAGCCATAATAACATTCCTTCTCAGAAAGTCAAGGTCGCATTATCCCTGCACCTGAATGGATGTGGGTGGGAGGAATCTTCATCCATGGCAGTAACTGATTGGACCATTTGATGGACTTATGAGTGTTGGGACAGAGTCTTAAACTTTCAACTGGGAAGGGAAAACCTGGAAGCTTTCAGATTTGGGTTTTCCCAGATGTGCCAACATGGCTCTTCTAATAAATTGGTGGTTTGAGGAACTTCCTGCCTTGAGCTATTATTTCATAGAGGATGCTATTTGGAACCTTGACACATCTGGGTTCAGTTCCAAGTGGAGAGAAAGACACTGGAAACATGAAGGTTGCTTTGGAAGCTGGTTTAATGGAGTAGAACCATTAAGCACATGGTCCTGGTGCAGCTGAACACATGGAGTGGAGAGTGAATGTTATTTACATCCTCCCTTGGGCTTTGAACTTGAGCTTCCTGTTCCTGTGGCAAGGACAGGTATTCTATTGGTTGCTGTAGGGGTCACGTGCAAATCCTAGGAGTTTGTCTGAGATAAGTCAGGTTGAACTGTGCTGGGTGATGTAATGAAGGGGCTTGGCTGTGCCATGTGGTGACTTCTGTTGCTAAAAGAGTAGAGGGCTACTCCTATTATGTCTTGAGGGTCATGTCTTAATTCCATCAGCCTGGAGCTGAGGTCTTTTGTTTTGTAGATAGGCTGGCCCAGTCTTCATGTGCACCAAATATCTGCTGGGAGCAGGGAGCTGCTCTTTGTCTTTAAAAACCTGTTTCTCCCTTTCTCATCCAGGGAAATATAATATCCTGCCTTTTTAATATTCCCTAAAATATTTCATTCTTCTAGGAGGAGTGGGTGCTAACTTTCTTCAGGTTCATGGGAGGTTGTAAGTCAAGGACTATCTATATTTCAATTCCTCCCTCTTTCTCTCTCCCACCAGCTCTCTCTATAGTGTAGCCTGTGGTTTTGAAAACAGGCAAGTGATCTATCATTCTTGTGAAGTTGTAAGCCTCTCTTGTTCCATTAGCATCAGCAGATCTAAAGCCGCAGCCACACATTATTTAATAAAGAGAAAGTATCTGCTGAGATTCTCAGAACAAGGCTAAAAGGCTGAAACGTTATAATAAACCATAAACTCTGGTAACTGTACTTCTCTCCTTTAAAGTATAGAGTAATCAGCTCAGAAATCAATCTACCGTAATATTCTTTTTTTTCTTTAGACATTCTAATTTCTTCGTTTCTCTAGAACGTTGGTGTGAATTACGTCAGGCAAATGTAAGTGAAATCAAAGAACAGAGCCCCGGCTTGCCTTTTTGCTGCCTGCTTGTAACTTGCTGCAGAGCATCAGAGATCATTAATGCTAGAATTTATCTGTTTGGAAACAATGGCAGGCTGTTTCCTATGCAATTTACCTGGGATGAAGTTCAGGTGGTCTTATTCCAGCTAAATACTCCAGGTCCCCTCTTTGACTGAGATGGGTAGTTTAGAAATACGAAATATAAATAAATAGGTACTGTATATGATACAACGTTTTGCCCTATGGTGCTTGGAGTTGATTTCCCCTTAGAGTTTTCTTAGCAGGTTCTCTTTCAGCTTCTATGGAATTTAGTTTACAACATCCTGTTGGCAAATCTTCCATTAGCTCAAAGGTGTGATTTCCCTCTATTGGATCTTCCATAATAAACACCAAATAATGTGCAAATGCTTGTAGCTTATATTCTTCTTTCTTAACCCTCATCCCTTTTACCATGGTCCTGTCCACCATTAAAATACCTTCTTTCCAAATAGCCATCATGTTTCCAGTGTCTTTCCCCCCATTTTGACCTGAACCTAGAAGGACATTTCTTCCAACAGTAGAATGCCAGCTGCAAAGAGCTTGGGAAAGAAATGCTTTCTCCCTTTATTTCTTGCTTACTCACAAGTAGTCCTTCAGTGAGTCAGGCAAAGGAGAAGCAAGTCTCTGATTTACTGGTCTCAATACCCGCGCTTGTCCTTTTTTTTCTATCTCTGGTCTTAATTGCTGCATCTAAAATTTGTTTTCAACAACTCTGAGCTGGTTCTCTGCTTAATTCCAGAACCAGCTCCCGGCTTCCCTACCTCCATTATTTTCTATCATGCCATTCCTGACATTTAGGGGGTGATTAAACTGTAATCTGTAATTATCACATTCTTTAACAGCAAAGACAATCTGTTTCTCTTTCATGTACCCTGCAATCTTATCAGCCTTACGTTCTAAAGATTTCCTAGCATGCACCAACTTTGTTGCAACCACTGGGTTGCGCCACAATACTATACACACCAGTGGTGGGATTCAATTTTTTTTTACTACCTGTTCTGTGGGCGTGGCTTGGTGGGCATGGCAGGGGAAGGATACTGTAAAATCTCCATTTCCTCCCAATCAGCTGGGACTCAGGAGGCAGAGAATAGATGGGGGCAGGGCCAGTCAGAGGTGGTATTTACTGGTTCTCCGAACTACTCAAAATTTCCACTACCGGTTCTCCAGAACTGGTTAGAATCTGCTGAATATCACCTCTGATACACACCAGCATTTTGCTTTCCATTGACAGCGGTAGCTGTGGTGCACCAGGTCTGGTTGAAGATTATGACCCACAGTGAGGTATGCTGGGAACTGTAGTTCAACAACAGCTGAAAGACCCCAGACGCTTCTTGCTTCTGGATCGTGCTTTGTTTTAGTTACAGAGCTTGAGGAATGATCCTCTTTTAAAGCGTCTTTTAGAGTTGAAGAGAATGTTGTATTAACCAGTTGTGAGAACCTGTGGACTACTTATTAACCCTGCAGCCCTGTGAAGGGAGAGCTGGCATTTAACAGTCCCCTCACTATTTCCTTCCACTTCTGTGAGGTTTTCGTCTCCCGCACCAGACACTTTGGCAAAATGAGTCATTTAATACTTATAGCAATTTTCTGCTGAGAGCTGAATGAGTACAAGAGGGCACATTAGACTTACAAATATCATAAGGTAAGTGCTTTGTGAAAACCAGGCAAATTAAAACCAAAGTTGAAGATAAAATCAGATCACAACTGAGGAGAGTAAGTAAAATTAGAAGACTAACATATTTTGGATGACTTGCAAGACTCTCTTGATGCCGTTCATTACTGAAATGTGTTTTTAAATGATGTTTTATGAAACTGCTCTTAAAGTATGTGTGCTGGTGACATAATGAAACATTCTATTGCTTTGACTCATGTAGCCTGAATCATTTCCACACACATTTCCTCCTCCTCTGTAGGAAAGGCCTAACATCCTGAAAGCTCATGAAAAAACCCTCCATTTGGTGTGTTTTTTTGACGCCTTCATTGTTTTTCTGCATAAATATGTGGAGGAAAAGAACAAAAAAAGATACAAACGCCTCTATTTTGTACTACAGTTAGTCCTTGACTTGCAACAGTTTCCAGTTACGACATTGAAGAAAATAACTTATGACCTTATTCACACTTTTGACCATTGTGGCATCCTCATGGTCATGTGATCAAAATTCAGATGATCAACAACTGACTCATATTGATGATAGTCTTGGGACCATGTGATCCCTTTTTTCCTTGGGTGAAATCAACTTACCTTTGCTACCGGTTCGGTAGCATTGTGAGCACACGCACTTGTGCACGCGCTTGCTCGCTTTGCTCGTGCGCCCCACCTCTGCACATGCACAGGAACTTCTGCGCATGCGCAGAGCATCAAGAACAGATGTGATGACGTCTGGGCAGGTGGACAGAGCCTGTTACCAAGCGCACCTGCAAAGGTAAATGTTGTAGCCCAGCAGGATCCGGTTCAGCTGATGCTGGGCTCAGATAGTGAGGGATCATTTGAATCTGTCCTGGATGATGTGGAAGACGCTGTGCAGGTTGCAGATTCAGAGCAGGGACCAGAGGGGCTGTTTGGCCACTAGGAGGCGCCTGAGGCATGGAGCAGTGGGGAAGATCAAAGGCAGTCAGTCCCTGATGCGAGAGAAAGGGGCTGAGAAACAAAAGCAGCAACTTCATAGGCAGGCTCACAGATGATAATTAGCACAGATGGTTGTAGATTGGCCCCTCCCAAGAGAGCTTATAGGTGAGGCGTTGGGAGGGGACATTTGCAGGAAACAACCGTTCAAAATTAGCAGTGAAGAAAGTCGATGTCTTAGAGCCGTGTCTGAATATCTGGTTTGTTTTTCTTGTATTCTGAGTTATCTGGGCCTTCAGCCAAAAGGCTTGTTATCTGCAATTAAACAGTGGCAACCAGCCAAGCCTGTGTTTTGGCTTGTTCACAGGCGTGGAGAGGGGGGTCAGAACAGGTAAGTGAACAGCAAAGGGGGGAATCTGCTGTGCCACGTTATTTAGATTAGCTAGAAAGCAGAAAATCCTGCTTTCTAGCTAATATAAATCATGCGTCACAGCTGATTGTCGGAAATACCAGTTCGGGTGGACCAGAAGCATTTTTTTACTACCGGTTCAGGTGAACCAGTAGCATATTTTACTACCGGTTTGGGCAAACTGGTCCGAACTGGTAGCATTTCACCCCTGGTTTTTTTGCATCATTCTGACAAGCAAAATAAATGGGGAAGCCAGATTCACTTAACAACCATGTTACTAACTTAACAACTGCAATGATTGACAACTGTGACAAGAAATGTCCTAAAGTGAGTCAAAACTCACTTAACAAATGTGTCACTGTGGAACATGAATTTTGGGCTCAGTTGTGGTCGTATGTTGAGGACTACCTGTATTAGTCTTTTGCTGCATTCAGTGGCAAAGGAGGTCACTGCAGCTTTCTAATGCTTAAAAGTTACATACATATGGTTAGATCTTTGTATTAAACAGCCTAGCACATAGTTTCATTAACTGGATTATGTGCTCCATTTTGGAATTCTACAGTAACACAGATTTGGTCTGATCAGGCCTTCCATTTGTTTTTCTCCTCCACTTGATGCTGTTTTAAAAAGATCTATGTATAAAGTATAGGGTCAAGAGCAAAGATGCCCGTTTTCTCTGAGATATTATTTGCGTGGGGTGAAGGGATTTTGGCTGCCTTAGATGACCCCCCCACATCCAGTGCCAACTCAAGAGTATATGAAACCCTTAGGCCAGGGGTGTCCAAACCTGGGAACTTTAAGACTTGTGGACTTCAACTCCCAGAATTCCCCAGCCAGCATGGCTGGCTGGGGAATTCTGGGAGTTGAAGTCCACAAGTCTTAAAGTTCCCAAGTTTGGACACCCCTGCCTTAGGCCATTTTAACTGATGGTGCCACTTCCTGCCAATACAAATAATTGCATTAATAAAATAGCCTTTGTTTTTGGAAAGAGGGGCAACATTGGTGCCCCATAGGTTTTGGCACCCTAGGCCAATGCCTACTCAGCCTTAGCCTAAAGCCAGCTCCACTCTCAACAGAGAAAAGAGAATCATGATCTCTTAAAAAAGTCCCAACCAAGAATTAATTGTAATTTCAGTCAGACCTCTAGATTAATGTTCATCCCAACATGGCACATTATTTCCAGAGAAATCCCAAGCAACTGATTTCATAAGAATGGACGTTCCCAAATTGAAATGAGTAAGTAGAGATTTGTTACACAGATGAATAAAATGACATGATTAGGAAAATAAAAACTAAGTATGAAAATCATTAATTATTTGTATTCAATGGGTCCAAAATAGCAGCTGTTGAGAAGGAGGTATGTTGGCATGAGCTAATTCATCACTCAAACGAAGAAGGAAACCTCCAAAAGAAGATAGTTTTGTAGGCTACAAGACTTATAATCACATAGACCTCATGACTCTATTATAATCCTTCCCCCTCACCTGCCTTTTGAACCTTCTTGTTTGCTGAGACATCTTAAAACCTTACACTTTTGATGATCTCTGCAGAGGCTTCATCAAGGTGTTCTAACATGGATACTGGAAGTATTTTACAGTATTTTATAGAATAAAAGCCTTGAATAACTTCACAAAGTCAGATGATGGCAGCAAAGTGCTACCCCATTTCAATAATTTAGTGAATTCTAAACTACAAGAAAATGTGTGTGGTTATTCATCCCACCCCCCCTTTTTCTAGTGATGTAGACATGACTCAAAAGGGAAATGTATCCATTTCAGTTTTTCATTTTTCTTATCTTCAGTGTGACAGATTCAGTTTCCACATTAATGGGCAGTTTGTGAGAGTGTGTGGAGGTAAGTCTATGTGAAAATATTTACCCTGTTTTCCCGAAAATAAGACCCCCCCAGATAATAAGCCCAATCAGGCTTTTGAGCGCATGTGCTCAAATAAGCCCTCCCCTGAAAATAACCCCCCCCCCGAAAATATTGCAACACAGCAGCAGCCACGAGGTGACCACACTCACCACCTCCTGCACCTCAAAAATAATAAGACCTCCCTGAAAATAAGGCCAAATGATTATTTTGGGGGTCAAAAGAAAATAACACCCTGTCTTATTTTCCTGGAAACATGGTATGTACATGTTCATCTTTTAGTACACACTGTACGTTTCCCAAGCTGCCAGCAACTTTTCCCAGTATACTACTGTCACCAATATATATGCAGTATTGTGAGCAGTTTTTCGGGAAAACGCATAATTATATTTGGAGAAGGGCACATTTAAAAGATAACTGTATAGTTTCAGTTTTGCTTGGTTTAAAACTATACAATTTGGTAGGTTGCAGTAAAAAATGCAAACTGGATAAATAATGTCCCTTATTCTCATCAATGTCCATTTATTTTTATTTCTCAGTAGAAGAAATCCCAGTTTTCTGATTTAATTTTGATGATCACATCACTACCAACTATAATGAAAAGCAGAGGTTTTCCAACTCCATGGTTCCAGGACATAGTCTTCTGTTTCTTGAGGAAAATAATGTCTCATGAGCATATCAAATATGCTCAAGCTGTCTAGGATTGGTAGGCATGCTCAGCATCAGGATCTGCTATGGTGACTTTCAAGGAAGACACCACATTGAAAAAATTGTTTTTAAATTTTTATGGGTATTGTTTGGAACAAGAAAAGCAGTTTTAGTAAGAGAGAGACAGAAGGCAAGCCTATTGTCTGATGTTAATTGGGAATATAGAGTGCTATTAGAGCTGTGGATGTTAGAGTTGTGGATGATGAAACTAGATGAAGAGTTATTCTTGAAAGAGGGAGAAAGATGACAGAAGGCAAGAATGACATGATCATGGCTGGTGCCTTGGATGACTTTTTACAGTAGACTGAGTTGCCTGTATGCATTGTTGATAATGAATACAAAAAACATTGAAGGCTTATCCTGGCACCTGAAGCCCCCAAATGGCTTCTGGTGCTATCAACTCACTGCCCGTGTCCAGGCAGAATGGGAAATGGTGGGTTTCAAAATTTTTTAGAACCTCTTCTGTAGGTGTGGCCTGTTTGTGGGAGTGGCTTGCTGGCCATGTGACTGGGTGGGAGTGGCTTTCCAGTCATGTGACTGGGTGGGAGTGGCTTTCCAACCATGTGACTGGGTGGGTGTGGCCAACTTGTAAAATGTGATGAAACTCACTTAACAATGCTCTTGCTTAACAACCAAAATGTTGGCTCAGGAACTCTGGCATTGAAGTGTGCAAGTCTTAAAGCTGTCAAGTTACAAGACCCTTGCACCCCTAACCCTTTAGAAAAAAATCCAGGAGTGTTCAAACTTGACAGCTTTAAGACTTGTGGACTTCAACTCCCAGAATTCCTCCTCCAGTCATGTTGGCTCAGGAACTCTGGCATTGAAGTGTGCAAGTCTTAAAGCTGTCAAGTTACAAGACCCTTGCACTCCTAACCCTTTAGAAAAAAAACCCAGGGGTGTTCAAACTTGACAGTTTTAAGACTTGTGGATTTCAACTCCCAGAATTCCTCCTCTTGCTCTTCATCTTGATGATGTGCGGACGGGCGGGAGGAGGGAGCTGGAACCAGTTCTAAATGACACTGTAGATTTGTGGAACCTCTTCTATAGAAGAGGTTAGAACTGGCAGGAACCCACCCCTGAACCTCCACAGATTTGCTCCTGATTCCTTAGAGCAGAGGTGTCAACCTCAAGGCCTGGGGGCTGGATTTGGCCCACGATGTGGTCAAATCCGGCCCATGGGGCCGTCCTGGAAAATGTAAGGTGCTGGCCCACATCACTTTGGCCTGGTCTACCCAATGCGAAGAAGAAAAATCAGGCCAGCATGGCTTCAGTGCAAAGAGGAAACATGGCAGCAGTTTGGGGAGTGGCGTCAAGCTAGCCACATCCATCCAGTCGGCCATGCCCCCCAGCCCTCCCCCCGAGGTCAACCACAGCCCTGGTGCAGCCCTCAATGAAATTGAGTTTGACGCCCCTGCCCTAGAGTATTGTGTCTTACATTTGGACAATTGATGATGCATGGAGTGAGTCACCCTAGTAAAGCTGGACAAATACCTGAATTGGCCAAATATCTTCCTTCACATCTGGTTCCTCGATAAGATAAATATATCACTTTAAATGGTAGTTGGGTGAGAAATCATTTCTTATAGCAATGCTTTTGTTAAACGTTTAAGTGCATCCAATCCAATAACGCAAGAACCTTACATCATTTCATTTACATATTTCTTGTGACTATACATATACTCCCATTGAAGCTTGAACCACACAGTACCACTGTCAGTGGCATCAGTGAGTGCCAGCTAACTTGTCTGCTTGTATCCTACCCCTGGTTAAGCTGGTTGGGTGGGGAACCTTGTAGGCTACGCCCACTGCCACGTGATCAGGCTTTTGGTCCTATGTAAAAGAGTTGTCTTGCTCTTCTCCCTCAGAAAAAAAGAGGTTGCACTGAGGAGACAGGCTTTGATCTGCCAGCTGTCTACCCACTTGTGTATACATCTGCATGCATTAAATATTCATTTTCATTATAGAGAGTCCTTTCACACAACTATGTCTGACTTTTGTGCATGCTGCTAGCAGAAGCCCTAATACGGATTGTTTTTAGCCCACAATCAGGGTTAATCAGATCCCTCCAGGTTTATATGCAATATTTTGTGTATCTCCATTCTTTTCAGTGTCAACATTTTCAACATACTGATTTTTAACCACAACATAAACCAAGTCTTGTGTAACACATTTCTTAATCTTTTGGCTTCTTACAGAACATTGCTGCTTTTTTTTTTAACCAAATGGGCTAGCCTAGGATTTTGCTGTTTCTACTGTAAACTAAATTAGATATTTCTTGAGATAACTCTTTATAACTAAATAAAAGACACATCATTAAGGCTAAGCCAGGTCAGTTCTCTTAACCCTCAAAATTTTGGAGGAAAATCTTCTATTATACAGTAACTATAGTGATGAATATTATTACTACCCCAAAGAAACTGAACTGTTTAAATTCTTTTTGGTGTTTGAAACAAAAACTCAATAGTTATTTCAGGTTTCAGTTAATTCTCGGAAACTAGATTGGATCAATATTTTCCTCCAGTTGTTGGGAAATCTGCTTCATTGAGAATACTGGGTTTTTTTTAAAAAAAGAAATTTGGTTAAGGGTAAAAGATCTGTTCTTCTAAAAGGAAAATAGCAATTTTATTTTAGGCAATAGTCTACCTATAGGAATGGCTGGTCTTCTAAAGATGAAGCTTTACTGTATGAGAAGCATTAACTTTAGGTATGGGATTTGTTCATTTGTGTGTGAGGACATGTTAGGCCCATTGACTTCTGGGCCTGGCAAGAAATGTCACACTGACAGCTGAGAAACCGAAGCAGTAAAAATAGCCAAATTATTAATAACTTAGCACATGGAGAAAAGCTTAGATTTCTGCACAAATTGTTCATTGCTTATTTTATATCTAATTTTTTGGGCTAATATTCTAGCTCAGATATCTAGGTCCATTTTTTTCCTTACCTTTTACATCTGGGCTACAAAAATCTTTCAAAAGTTCTTGTATTTCTTTGCTGGCACTTAACGAGTCCTCCAGATGTTTGAAGCTCAAATTTGGTAACCCTACTTTACACCTTATACAAACCTTTGGAGAAATGTCACAGTATGCATCACCCAGTGGTATTAAAAATATTAAGGGTTAAGCATGATATTGGCTCTGTTCAAACAAGTTTATCTTAATTTAATAAACTAATATGCACAAATTGATTGGATAATGATTGTGTTTAATATCTAGCCTTCTTCCTAGGTTGCTATCCACAGATTCTTAATTTCTCAATAAACTCATTAATTTCTATATTTTCACAAAAGCTGTTATTTGGGGAAATGCTTATTTATATCCTGGTATATTAAAATGATACAATATTTTACTTGACTGAAATAAGTATAAAAAGAAAGATGAATTTCTTCATGTATCAGAAGATAGAGGGAAAGGGAAAATAATTGTTTTAATTTTACACAAGAGCTGTGGTGGCCAGGGGCGGGCTTGACGTCGCAATGACACGACATGCAATGTTGGGGCTCCAGCATTGCTGTTGAATCTCTGTTGTTGGACAGTCCTTTTTGGATCTCAACCATTCTGAAGGAATGGTGATAGAGAAGAGCATGTCCTGCAAATCTCAGGGACATCACAAAGTCCCTGATTGATCTAGGAGAAAGCTCTTTTTGCCATCTACAAGAGAAGCAGTCAAATTGGCTGCAGAAGGTTGGGACAAGCCCCTGAAACAGAAGCAGTACAGGAGAGACAGTGTGTTGAAATGGTGAGAAATTTTTTTATTATTAGAGAAGAGAAAACCCAAAAGACTTGGAGTTAAAATAAAATTGAAGACAGAAGAAAGTAAGCGGCAAATTAACCCTTGTTTAAAGCTATCGTGTTATCTTTTCTTCCAGGTTTATAATCTGGAAAAATGGCACGGTATGAAGAAGAAAAGGAACAAATTTTGCAAAGAATTTTATTAGAAATTCAAAAAGTTTTAATAATCACAGAGAGAATTGAAAAGAGACTTGAAATTATAGATCAAAATACAGAAAGTACAGTGACAATGATGAAGTTTGAGGACAGAGCTCAAAAAACCACAGAGACATATGAAAATGATAAGAAAATTGTTGACACTGATAGCAAACTGAGAATGGAAGGAAATGACAAATGCAAAATATGGAAAGGAGAGATCGATGAACTGGAACTTTATTTCAGATGTCAAAACATAGATGAAGAAAGGGGAGAAAAATAATCAGGAGGTTGTGAGTTTGAGCCTAGGTAGGGGCAGATGTAGGGTCTCCTGCTTGGGCAGGGGGTTGGACTAGATGACCTGCAAGGTCCCTTCTAACTCTGTTAATCTGTTGCTGTGTCTTGGGGCCTGATCTTCATAGTTATTTCTTCTACCGTGACGGCAGCAAAATGAAGATTAGAAGTAAAAAAAAAAAGTTAAATCTATGTCTATTGACAGAACTACAGTGGTTATTCTGTATCAGGTTGAGAAATTTTTTTTCCCCATTTTCTCCTTTATCCAAATAATTGCTATAAACCAGTTGGCTGATCAGATGTAGGAGAATCCATGAACAATGCTGCATTGTGTTAATATGAAGCACCACATCAACACCCTCTTGCATTATTCTTCCAGAAAAACTCCAGCCCCACAAAATTGAATAATTCAATAACACCCCCCCTCCCGGTTCTGGTCAGACATTCATCATTGTGAAGTGTTGAAGCACACTACTAGGATTGATAGGGCCTGACCTGTAATTGTTTTAGTTCTTCCAGATCTTGTGCAGGAACTGGCAAGCTGTCACTTTTTCTTTTTTTAAAATTAAAGCCCCAATCCCCTCTCCCCCAATCAATGGTTGTGCAGTTGAAGCCCCAAGTAGAGAACTTTTAGAGAGGAATGTTAGTAAAGGTAAAGGTTCTCCTGCACATGTGCTAGTAGTTCCCGACTCTAGGGGGCGATGCTCATATCAGTTTCTAAGCTGAAGAGCCAGCGCTGTCTGAAGACGTCTCCATGGTCATGTGGCCAGCATGACTCAATGCCGAAGGCGCATCGAGCGCTGTTACCTTCCCACCAAAGTCCCTGTTTTTCTACTTGGCATTTTTTACATGCTTTAGAACTGCTGGGCTGGCAGAAACCAGGACAAGTAACAGGAGCTCACCCCGTTACATGGTGCTAGGGATTTGAACGGCTGAACTTCTGATTGACAGACTCAGCATCTTAGCCACTGAGTTACTCATCTCTTAATTCCCAGTGTTTGTCTTCTCGCACACAGTTTGCATGATCACAGGAAACTAGTGAACCCTCATGGCTGATGTGTAGTAGTTTAACCCTATGCATGGCTTGGTCTGTTTATCTAACCTCCTGAGGGTACAATGATTGAATTAATTGACCTTTTTGTGGTCTCATTTCCTCCCCGATTGACCTAGTTTATTGTGTTCTGAAAACTCTCTTTCTTTCTAGTTTAGATTCTTTGAACTAGAAAGCACTGTTTCTTAAGATTAAATGAATTTCCACCAAAAAAGAGGAAGGGCTAGATTAAAAATGTAAGTCTTCTCATTGTGCATTATCCGTGTATCATCTCTAACCACAGCATTGCTCAGTACATAAATTTTGTGTTATACAAACAAAATTGCCTTTGAAACTAAATGTTTGGGGATATAACCTAAAATGGAGCTCTAACTCCCGTCCCATCTGCTCCTCTATTTGCTCCATTTACATTTTCCAATTAATTCTCTATTCTTGTAAAGCCCCATTCTTCCCTTCTGTCCTGCCAGCATCTGTCCTCCTGACACCTTTGTTGATTCCATGTACAGAAATATAAAAGCAACCTTGAGGACCGGCTGGTGGGAGAGAATTTAGAGAATATCAAAAAGAGCTTTGTTCTTTTTCCTGGCAGCTCCCCTGAGCAATGTGATTTTGAAATGTTGAGTCTATCCTGCAATTTGTTCCAAATTCTTGATTAAGTTTAGCCTTTTTGGGCAATAGCTGAAAGGGACCTCATCCTTTATAGTTTCTTTAATTCATTCTAGGCCAGGAAATGTAAAATCAAAGTTTGCCAAGTCGACATCCCCTTGGGAGAACTTAAGGTTTTGAGTGCTGAGTGATGTGAAAGCAATGATGGGATTGTAGTTGTTTTTAGAAATCAGTAACAGTTGTCTAAAGGTTAAGACTTTCAAAGAGTGGGATTTAATACAGGGAAATGACAAGTAAAAGGATATTAATATCCAAAATGACTGATGAAAGTGGAATTGATGCAGTCGTCCGAGCTGCTGTTATTTCAGCATTTTTTAATAAAAGAAATCCTGTCTTTTTTTTCAAAGCAGTTCTTTTGTCTCTTTAACATCTGTGTAAAATGGAATAAAATGAAAAATGGTGGCCGGACCCAAGTTCATCTGCAGAGTTTCATGGGTGAGCATTTCATCCCAGCCACAACCACACATTCATATAGTGTAGGAGCTAATAGGAGCTATGGTGATGGAGTGGTTAAACTGCAGTATTGCAGACTAATGCACTATGGAGCATTATATAAGTCTAAGAGCTATTGCTATTGCTACAATGCAAATCCTAGAATCCAGGAGTCCCCTTTCACAAAAAAAGGAAAAAGGGATATGGGAACCATGCCTTGCTAGGGAGTTTACTTCGTGTGTCTGTGGCTATAGCTTTCAAAGTATTGCATATAATGTATCTATGTTTTGAAAAAAATATTTGGAAAGGAGTTTTATGATAGCATACACATGTACAGACCTCTTATTTGCAGTTATTCATGCTTTATGTGAAGATCCATTTCCATCCATATAAAAAGAGATTAAAAAAAGTTTCCCCTGTCCAGTCATGTCTGTCTCTGGCGAATGGTACTCATGATCAGCTGTGACGTGTGATTTATATTAGCTACAAAGCATGATAAATTGTGTGTAACAGCCTCCCTTGCTGTTCTACTTACCTTTGCAGGTGCACTCGTTAGCAGGCTCCGCCCACCCACCTGGACATCACCATGTCCGTTTTTTATGCTCTGTGCATGCGCGGCAGGTCTTGTGCATGCACAGAGGTGGTATACTCACATTAGTGAACCGGTAGCGAAGGTAAGTAGATTTCACTCCTGGAATTCCTACTTATAATTTGAGTGCTTTCAAACTGCTAGATTAGCAGGAGTTGGGCATTAATGGAAACTCACCACATCATATGGGACCTGGGACTCAAACTGCCTAACTTCTGCTAGACAAGCCCAGTGTCTTAACCGCTAGGCCACTGTGTCCCCTACATCCAACCAATTCCATGGGTCCTGAACAAGCCTTGAACATTTATATCTGCATTGCAGTTTGTAAAGGCCTCTTTTTATTTGAAGTTAATCGTATTGCTTTTGAATTTAATAAGCAGTTCTCTACTGAAGCAAGCCTGTTGAAATAGCTAGCAGGCTTGTAAATAGCACTCTCATATTTGTAATGATTTTATGGGTCAGAGAAAATGTTGACTGATTTATGTTAATTAGTAACCTAGCTTATGACTTTACTCGGTGATTTGGGAGAGCAGTTGTCTTGGCTGGAATATTTGAGTGCTGCATTTATCAAACAGGCAGATTTTAATTGTTTCATTTTACTACTAATTATGATAATGATCATTCTTTTTTCAGCTTTTTTGGAAGGTAAATCTATTGGCTGATATCATTTAACACAGAAATGCAAAATGTAAGTCTGTAAGGCCACATATCGCCCTCACCCTCACATTACAATTTTTTAAAATTGAATAGCAGGGGACAATGATTAAACATGTATAACTAGTCATATTAACTGTGTTTAATTGCAATTACATTTCATTTAAATGAAATGAGACAAAATTGAATTTTGATCTCCCCCCCTTCCCTGGCTGTATTTACAGCTTCCCTGTATGCCACAGGCCAAGCTTCACCATTAACAAGGGAGAAATTGCACATTTTTGACTTCTATTAATGCATTTGCAAGATGTGGAGGAAAGTTGTGAATGTTGTTATATGTTGGAGGTTCACAATCTTTCTTATCTTAAGTTCCACTATTCACTATGTTGAAGAATCAAGGTAACAACATGCTAGAAACAAAACTCTACTTTACCCAAGGATTTTAATATAAAAGTATTGTATTCATCATTTATAATGAAGACATAAACTTTCAGTGATTGCTTTTTAGCTACTTAGATTGGCTACTACTCAGCTCCATCCATTAATATATGACCTGTAAAGATAGTATGACATTGCCCCTTTTTTACTAAAATATCCTTCTGTAATCTCTGCTTAAGATCTTAGGCAAAACAGTTTTCAGTATTGGACTTCCTGATAAGTCAAGACCTTCAAATATCTGAGGATTGTCTTCCAAGCTACAGGTAAATGCAAATATGTTGACTACCTCACTCTACATGCAATGTGTCCTTACAATCCTTTTACTTCTCCAACGGTGTTCAGCATATACCTGCAGCAATTAAAGTCTTCTCAGCTAAGACTCAAGTCCAGCTCCTTTTTGAAGCTCAGTTGCGTCCCTTCAGGTCATTTCTTCTCTTGGAAAGACTTCAGTCCAAATTTCTGAGAACTAGCTTTCAACTACATCCCTGTGTTTGAGCACAGACCTTTGCTGTGAAGTTGGCCTTCTCAAAATTGAAACATCTGCCTGGATTCACATCTTCTCCCACTGGCTTAACATCCTTTTCTTTTCAGTTGGTCTGACCTTTCTAATGATGACTGACAGCTTCCAGTGCTCCTGGAGTCAGGCAATATAATTTAAACTATAACTCTATGGCTATTCATAGCCAACAATCACCTTGATGATCTATGAAGATGTTCTAACTAATTTCAGACAGTGGGGCCACTGATTTAGAGCTGCAAGTTGACTTCTTAGTCTTCCCAGAAATACCTTCTTAAGCCACTGCACATTCTCTCCAACCAGCCAGATATTTCAGTTGCGTAATAATTCCAAAATTCAGAAATGCCCTTTCTTTAGCTATATTCAATGTCCTTTCAACAGCTACTACCAAAGGAAGATACAAAAAAAATCCCCTCCAAAAAAGGCTGTGCCCAGGCGATGGGAAAATTATTGAATCAATGGAACATGCTACGTTCTATTGTCCCTTCTACACAGGAGCACAGCAGGATCTATTATTTCTACTTCTAAATATCATGGTCATTCCAGTTTGTTTTATCTTAAAATGCTATTATCTAATCAATATAACTCCATCTTTTTGTAGTACTGCTCAGTAGTCTGCATTCTACACAATAGGATTAACTCTAACCCCTCTTACATATTTTAGGTAAAAATTTATTGGTTACCCACCTTACCATAGGATAACTCTGGGTGGCTTATAGTTTACATGTTCAGGTAAAACATAAAAAGTTAATTAAAACTTAATGTGTGTTTCTACAATCTGATTATTGGAAATAAATATATTGAAGAACCTTTCTGAACTTCAAGAATGTCAGTATTAAGTGAATTTCTAAGTTGCAAATACTTTGCTTCAGCAGCTCACTTCCTTCCCTACTAGAGATAATGAAGACAGCTTTCTGTCTCCTACAAAAACCAACAAGAGTGACTGTTAATTTTGTTTGTGTACTGATGAAGGAACAAATTTTTCCACTTCTGAAACAGAGGCCTAATGTGGAGAGGAGAGAAGGTAGGTTATGTTTGGCACGGCTCACTCTTCCCCTGCTTTACCATATTTAACGGAGGAGCTGATTCTGGGCCTGAGATAAGCAAATAACTACTTGCAAGTACTTGATTTGATGGGAGGACAAATTAATGTAGGAACACTTTATAAAATTGGTATATATTATGTTGGTATTTATTTCTCATCAGCTCTTTTTTGAGAAAATAAAGCTATCTGATTCCTGTCTGCAACATTTTTCAAATTCCCTTTCATTTCCATGGTTAATTCCACAGAACCATCACAAATATTTAAACAACAAACAAAGCATCAGCTAATAAATGTACAATTGTTGGAAACAGAATGCTGGATTGTCACTCTATACTGAACAACCCAATGGACTTGTTGCATGGAGCATCTTCAGGAGGCCTCCAGCTTTTGGCTCTTTTAATTATATATTTACTTTAAATATTTCAAGTTAAAAAACACACACACACACACCCCAAAGCTAGTAGATTGAAAATCAAAGCAGCTTTGTCAAGCACCATATTAGATTAGCATCTTTGAGCCAGAGCAAAAAATGTCCATTGGGGTAGGAGGATAATACCTACGCACCAATATTTATTGTGCCAATTCTATGATTTACGTAGTTGAACCACACAAATAGTTTGTGTGCAGATATTTTGGAGTCATTGAGCTGTGTTGTGGATGCTGTTGTCTAGCGGGGTTATTAGAAAATTTTTAAAAGCTAATTGCTCCACCATTGTTTTGTTTAGAAACAATGCCCCAAAAAGGTGGTGGTGAAGAAAAAGAAAATTGAGGTGCTTGGATAACTAGATGTGAACGTCATGAATTTACCTTCTGGTAGTTTTCATTATAATAATCATAATTTCCATTCCATTTTGTGAACGCATCCATAGCTTGTTCACAACATTTTAAATGTTACTGACCCAAGTCATCTATCATAAGCAATATAAGGCAATTTAATCCCAGAGCGATTAAATAGTTCAACAATACAATATATATTCTGGATGCAAATTGTGAAATGAAATTTTTCAGGTAGTATACTTGAGAAAACCTGTTCTTAGATTCTGGACGAATGCAGTGAAATATATTTATTTCAGTATTTGTTGTACATTGTTGACTGCCTGACATGGTTTAGGAAGTTTATATGCTCATTTTTATGTGTTCTAGTAAAACAATCAACCAGCAAACCTAGTTTTGGGTAGGAGCAGTGGGGTGGAGTCAAACGAGGAATCAGCCTAGTCTCTCCATGTAACCACAAAACTAAGCCCAACCTCTTTTGAATTCACTAGATCCTTATTTAGTGCCAAAATAGGTCTTTCATACCAGGCACATTATCTTCCATGTAATCAGCTCAGATCTTCCTCCATTTATTGCAGATTGTTATTTGTGCCTCTTCAATAACCATACATACATGAACACGCTTTGCCAAACAAAAGCATTTATTAAAAGACTTTATTCACAATAGATTTTTTTTTACAAATATAGTTCTTAAAAATTAAGCATTTTGATCTCTTGTAACCAGATATTTCTATAAAGGTGGAAAAAGACTAAGTGGAATATGCACAAACAAAAACATTATAACAAAATGACTGAATGATCAGTTCACTTTACCAACAAAGTGTCATTTGGGATTATAAAGCTGTCATACAACACACATGGCACTTAAATTAAGAATTTCCAGGGTTTTGTAAATTAAGTATTTGAACAGCCACATTGTGCATATCAATGTGGTTGATTTAGCCTTTTTGCTAAAAAGCAATGGAAATTTAAACGCTGTCTAATTTGGAAAAGACACTTAAAAAAAATAGAGTTACTTTATTGTTAAACTATATACACAGTGATCAGCATTAATTCAGTAATTTCTGGAAGGATAAAAGGGAATCCCAAAGTTGCTTGTGTGACGTTGCTAGTAAATTCTAAAAAAGATAATCTGAAGCTATTCACACCATTGTAAATAATTTCAGGGTTTTAGCAATAGCTTTTAAAATGGCAATCAATCTGAAACTTTATACTTTGGCAGTTTTCTGTAAAACTCGACTTTGCCGCTTTAAAGATATAAAACAATGTTTCTTTTATACTTAGCAGTTCTAAGGGATATACAATCTTCTTGTCTACTTACATCACTTTACAAAAAAGATACATTAGTGCAGCTTGTACATACAACCTGATTACCTCTAAGTTATAGAACTATAGAAACGTTGTGCTCTTTTAAATAATAACCCCCATGAGAAAATTACAACTCCCTTAAAAAAAAATGAAATTGATAAAAATGAGTCACTGCATTTGAGGAGATTATGCACAATTAATTCCCTCTAAAGGATGGAAAGGGGGTGGGCATAATTTTTTAAATGTTCATTTTTCATTCAATTTATAGAAGCAGACAAAGATGACTATAGGAAAATATTAACTTCACAGACATTAAATTAAGCCATGGATCACTGGCCTATGATTTATTAAATAAATCACAATGGTTAAGTACACACAATATGGGAACTCAAAATTAGACTATTATAGCTTAATGTTACATGTGAGCAGGTCAGAGTCCAATTTACCCCAAATGGCACCTTGATGCAGTATACACTGGAGGACTGGCAGCGAAAAGAGAGGAGGGGAAATGCCACATTTGAGCCAATATAAGCTTCACAAACCAAATATAATGATTAGAAAGAATAAGTGAAATAATTCCCTTGTATTTTTTTAAAAAAAAACTGGCACATTTTTGGGAACAAGCTGGTATATTATTGGAACTGGATTGCTGAATGCCTAACACAGCATTTCTGGGAAGGATATTTGAGTCCAATGACATACAGTCTTGGAATACTTATTATATTAACCAAAAAAACACAAAAAACTCCAAACACAAAACAAAAGAACAACAACAAAAAGCACACCCTTTTAAAGCAAACAAATTATTTGCTATTCCAAATATCTTCATGTAAACATAACAGTGAGGAAATGATTCATGATATGTTCATGATATACTGTATGTGGAAGATATAAAGTAGGCTGGGACAATAAAGGACTACTGATAGTCCTACCAAACAACTGACAAAACAAACAAACATGAAGTACTGCATTAGAGAGAGTCATACCAGGAAACCACTTTTAGTTTTATGAGTTTACTCTTAGGAAATTAAAAAGTTTCACAAAATGCATTCTTCAAAAGGTCTTGAACAGGACTAAGAATTTAACTATCATCTGTTGGATGATGCAAGGCAAGTCATGGCAGTGCACAGCGTCATAAGGAGGAATAATAACTTACATGTCAAAGGAAAAAAAAAACCTGCTGGAGATCGATGGACCGTGGCTGATTCCCTTCAGCATATCTTTTGAGATATTGAGAAAAATAAATCTTTAAGAAAATATTCTAATTAATAAACAAACTTTAATAATAAAATAAAACAGAAAATAACTAATTGGTTACATTTTGATAATGAAAAGCTTCGTTAGCCAAAGTTGGCTGCCGAACAAAGAAGAGAGGAATTTTGGAATGTGTAACGCGTGCGCAATAAATCACTTTCAGATAAGAACCTTTTTTTGTTTTATGACCTGCGCAATAAAGCTTTCTTAGTTTAACTCTTGAGTGTCAATTCAGGCAGTTCAGGCCTAGCAAACTTTTTAACATCGTGACACCCCTTCTTTTGCTAGTCTGGGCTGACGTCATCAAATCATCAATTAAGGCACATCTTCTTTCGCAGATACTCGTGTTGATTTGCAGCAAGTGGTTTGTTAAGCATGTCTGCGATCTGATCATGTGTAGAAACATATTGCAATTTAACAAAACCTTGCTTAACTAATTGCTTTGTGTTTTGATAACGAATGTCAATGTGTCTGGACCTAGAACCTGTGAAATGTGACTCAGAAATATAAACAACAGATACATTATCTTCCATCACGGTGATTGGTCGAATCGGACGTGTCCAGATATCTGTGATTAAAGCATCAAACCACGTTAGAGAATTACAAGCATCTGAAACACAAGCATATTCAGCTTCAGTAGATGAACATGAAACAAAACTCTGTTTTCTCACTTGCCAGTAAACAGGACAACCATTTAGGAACATCATGTAACCAGAAGTGCTTTTGCGTGACTTCTTGTCGCTCGCCCAGTCGGAATCGGCAAAACAAATCAACTTTGGTTGATCAGTGTGTGTTGGTTCTAGCAATAACTTCATGTGTTTAGTGTGTTTTAGGTATTTCAACAACTTCTTAATGCATGACCAATGAAATTGTGTTGCCTTACCTACGTGTCGTGATAAAAGATTAACACTAAGTGCGATGTCAGGTCTGGTCCAACTACTAATGTATAATAGTGAACCAATGACTGAACGATAAAGTGTTTGATCCTCGAACTCAGGACTTGGTTCATGTGTTAAGTTGTGAAAATCTGTTTGCATGGGTGTCTTTGTTGTGCTAGCATCTTTCATGTTGCAATGATGTAGAATGTGGTCAATTTTTTCCTCTTGTGAAAGACTAAACCCCTTCTGTGTCTTTTCAATTTGAACACCTAAATAAGTGCTAATGTGTCCTAAAGATTTTAGTGTGAAGTATCTCTGCAAACTTTTGGCAAAAATCTCATTCATTTTCTTATTTGGACCAATATAAACAATATCATCAACATAAACAAGAATTATCTCATATGCATTGTTAGATCTTTTTGTGAACACGCATTCATCAGTTTCGGACTTAATAAAGCCCATTGAATTTAGTTTGTCAGTAAGACATAAATACCACATTAAACCTGACTGTTTCAGACCATAAAGACTTTTGTTCAGGAACCAGGTATCCCCTTCTTGCTTTCGGAATCCTGGAGGGCTTCTCACGTAGATCTCTTCATCTAGGTCTGCATGTAGATAAGCTGTGTCCACATCAAATTGAAAAACTTCTAAACCAAGAATAGTTGCAGTGGTTAAAGCAATTTTTACACTTTCAGTTCTGACTGTTGGTGAGTAAGTGTTTGTGTAGTCCTCAGGATAACGTTGAGCGAAACCCTGAGCTACCAGTCTGGCTTTGTATAAAGACTCACCATTCGGTTTCTTCTTGATTCTGTAGACCCATCGGGTGCCAATGACTTTCTTGTTTGCTGGAGGTTTTGCAGGTGTGAATACATTAAGTTTCTTTAAACTGTCCATTTCATCCTGCATTGCATCATACCACTTGTCTTGTTCTGAATCAGGAAGCTGTTTGATTTGTGTGAATGTCTCTGGAGGAAGAGTAACGTTGCAAATCAAAGGTACTGGTGATTTTGTCAGTTGCCATGAATAACGTTGTGGAGGGATTCCTTTTGTGGCCCTCTTGGAGCGTCTAGGAACAACAGACCAGTCTTCTTCTTCTTCTTCATCATCATCCTCGTCCTCACGTTCGTCGCTAGCATCAGCATCCGCGGCTTGAGAAGACGGAACATCAGGTTGTGAAGAACTGGTAGAAGGAATATCTGCCTGCGAATTGTCATCAGGCTGCGTGGCATCTGGAACACCATCTCTAGGAAAATAAACTTCAGGATCATTGGAATGAATCCTGGACCAGTCAATGTCTTCCTCAAAATTAGCAGATTGTGAAATGACAATCACATGTTTAGTATCAATGAATTTGTACCATTTTGAATTATCATCAATACCCATAAATCTCAGTCTCTTTGGTCCTTGAGTTATAGGAGTGTTCACCATAGCATATGAACCAAAAATATGGAGGTTCTTGAGATTAGGCTTGTAGCCATACAGCATGTAGAAAGGAGTTTGATTGATTACACTGCTCCAAGTACGGTTGACAATGTAATTTGCATATTTGATTGCTTCACCCCAGTATGCGTTACTGAGATTGGCATCTTCTAGAAGACAACGCATCATGGTTTGTAGAACCCCTTGTCTTCTTTCTACGACTCCGTTATGAGCCGGTGTATATGGAGCAGATGTCTGATGAAGAATTCCATTTTTACGCATCCAGTCCTGGAAACGCTGAGACATGAATTCTGCACCACGGTCACTCTGGATTCTGGCGATGCGAACTTGGTATTGTGTAGAAACAAACGCTGCAAAGTCTTTAAAGATCTGAAAGGTCTCAGATTTCTCTCTCATAGGATATACAAATCCATATCTAGAATGATTATCTACAATTGTTAAAAAATACTTTCTGCCACCAAGTGTTGGTGGGAAAGGACCCACTATGTCAGTGTGTACCAAATCAAAAATGCGTGTTGACCGGCGTGTAGCGTGTTTGGGAATTGCAGCCGCCTTGGATTTAGCCTTTTTGCAAACCGCACAATCCAAAAACACCTTACACCCCTTTAGATCCAAACCTTTTGCGAACTCCGGCATCTTTCTAAGAACACGGAAACTGGCATGCCCCAATCTTCTGTGCCACTTGTGAATACACCTGGAATGCAAAGGTTTACCAGTTAGTGAATTCTCAACATTAACAGTTTCATGAGGACCCTCAGGCTTACTTTGAACAATCTGTTTCTGTTTTCTTTGTTTGTTGGCCTTAGGAGCCTTTGGCACAGTAACGCTTTCTCTCTCTGGGACAACTCTCTCTGGGTTTGCGTTGTGCCTTTTTGGAGTTTGCATACTTGCCTGTGCTTGCCCTTTAGGCTTTGGCTTTAAGTAATAAACACCACCAATCAGCATGGTTTCAGCAACAATATCACCATCTTTAACTAAGTAACTTGCTCTTTCGAGGTGGTGAACCTGGAACTTTAACTCTCTAGACAAGTGACTTTGACTAAGCAAATTACTGGTTGCTGAAGGTATGTAATAAACATCAGGGATGTGTGTATCGAGCTCTTCAATGTAAACAGTTCCTTTTCCCATAACCTTGCAAGTGTGGTTGGTGAAGGAATACAGTTCTCGATACTCGGGCTCTGGTTCGCCCATTTCTGTGAAAAGTTCCCTTCTGTGGGTAACGTGCACAGCTGCTCCACTATCTAAAGTCCACAAAAGACGTCTGTCGAACTTTGGATCAGGTTGTGGAACGTTGGTTATGGCCAGTGTTGCAAGTGGAGCTTGTGGATCACGCCTTGGACCACGACGACCTTGTCTTCCGCCTCTACCTCTGCCTCTGGAATCTGTTCCTCTGGGCTGGTACGTGGCGGGAGCTGGAACTCGTTGGGGACAATCCCGGGTGTCATGTCCCACACGGTTGCAGGTGTAGCATTTTGGCATCCTTGGAGCGTAGCCTCTTCCTCGGAAGGGACGTCTGGCTGGAGCCTTTGGTGCTGGAGGCCGTTGCAGATGTGGGGTAGCTAACCTGATAGCTTCGTCTTCCACTAAAAGTCTGCAAACGTGGTTAACTGTGCGTTGAGCAATAGGCACGTAGTTAATCTTTGCAACAGCATCTTTCCATTCATAATTCAATGAGTTAATGATGATGCTAATCATTTGGATATCATCGATTACATGGCCATTTTGTCTCAATTCACTTCTCATTCTTTTCAGTTTGGTCAAATGTCCACCAATTCGTTCACCAGGTTTCAACTTCGAACCATGGAACTCAGACATGAGCAAACATGAGGATTCAATTGAAAC
Source organism: Natrix helvetica (assembly GCF_964273705.1). Lineage (NCBI taxonomy): Eukaryota > Metazoa > Chordata > Lepidosauria > Squamata > Natricidae > Natrix > Natrix helvetica. Next base: position 191,696,953 of record NC_138552.1, read on the forward strand.
GGGCCTGTAGCAATCTTCCAAAATAGCCCATATTTCTTGGGCAGTTGCATCAGGTGGAAAGATACCTTGGATCTCAATTTCCATTGACATGAGTAAAGTCGTGATTGCTCTGTTTTCAAGGTTTCTTATTGCAGGCGTCCACGGTGGAGGAGGAGGATTAAAAATCATGGAATGTGTGCCTTCTCTTCGAAGCAAGAGCGCAATTTCACTGACCCAGGCTTTATAATTCTCTCCTGACTCCTTTAATTTGGACTCACCAGTCAAGGGGGTGACTGTGAATACCTGCTGAGGAACAATTTGTTGCTCTGGTTGCAAAGCTGGTTGTTGAACCAGGGGATGCTGGGGTTGCATCATTGGCCTTTGCGTGGCAACATCAAATTGGCTTCCTCGAATTTGCCTCTGGCTTTGCCTTTTTCCATCTAGGGAGAATTCCACACCGCCAGGGGGTATTGAAGACTTAACCTCTGGAGACAAAGTTTTGGCTTCTAAAGGACTCATAGACATATCTCTGAAAATCTGGTCCAATTGCTTAATCTTTTGCTGTAATAATTTTTCTCCGCCAGCAGATGGCAGTGCAGCTTCACTTTTTGGCTGCCTCTCCTTTCTATACGTATGCTGAAGTTCAATGGGCTCAAAGGGACCACGTGACCTCGGTGACGTGTACATGTCTCTTTGTTCTAATTGACCAGTGAACTCTGTGAGGTGTGTCTTAGGCTGTTGTTTTGAAGAAGACAAGATGGCGTCCTCAGACTTTTTGGGAGTGGGGGAGCTTCTTCTACTTCGCCTTATCTCTTCAAAACACACTCTCGCCTCCCTAACATATTTTTCTAAACGTTCTATTTGATATAGATAGCTTTGCATTTCTTGCTCACCATCTGGGGAGATGTTATAAAATCTGCTTTCTGCGTGGGAGGATTTTAACTCTGCCGGCAGTTGCCATTCATCAATCGTTTGATAATCTGCGAGGGTCTGGGAATGGAGTGGCTCTGGCAGAGTGGGAAGTTTTGGCTTGGCCCCCAAAAATTCATAATCTCCTGGAGATATTTTAGAAGGAGGAACCACTGACCTCGTTTCGTGGATGTCGCGTCCTGTAGCTCCTTCTCCCATATTTGGCTCGGCACCTGAAGGAATTTGTTGTTCCTGAAGCACGTTTTGATCTTGCTTCTCTGTGTCCGAGGGAGCCTCCTTGTCAGAGGAAGCTGATCCTTCTGTGCTCGCCCCATCTTTCTTTTTCTTTTTTTTCTTTTTCTCCGACATTGCTAATTAGGCTTAGTCGGTTATCTTTAGATAGCACGAAGGGAAAATACAGCCATAAATTGTAATCATCTCAGCTGGTATCATCAAAAAGCCAAAACTCTGCTACCAAGTTGTCAACCAAACCTCTGCTACCAAGTTGTCAAGGGAAAAAAAAACCTGCTGGAGATCGATGGACCGTGGCTGATTCCCTTCAGCATATCTTTTGAGATATTGAGAAAAATAAATCTTTAAGAAAATATTCTAATTAATAAACAAACTTTAATAATAAAATAAAACAGAAAATAACTAATTGGTTACATTTTGATAATGAAAAGCTTCGTTAGCCAAAGTTGGCTGCCGAACAAAGAAGAGAGGAATTTTGGAATGTGTAACGCGTGCGCAATAAATCACTTTCAGATAAGAACCTTTTTTTGTTTTATGACCTGCGCAATAAAGCTTTCTTAGTTTAACTCTTGAGTGTCAATTCAGGCAGTTCAGGCCTAGCAAACTTTTTAACATCGTGACATTACAGTGTGTTTTGGGAAAGGATTTCAGGGTTAGATGACGTAACAGACTTTTACTATCAATGGTAGCTCCCAAAGAAAGTAAAAATGGCACTTTAGTTGGAACAATAAAGCTTAAGAAGTGGAAATCAACTGTACTTTTTTACATTAAAACTGCTACATATTTTTTTAAAAAAATAATGTGATGGCTTTGAACCAATAATATTGCACATTATTAGCTACACAAATGATTGCTGCCCTATTACACTTACTTTCAGAAAGTGCATTGACTTTAAAAGTATTTTGGTCAATCAATACCAGTAGATTTGTTTCAGGATGAATAATATTAATAATAAATCTTGTACAGCAGTATATAGTTTGATTCTCACACTATGTAATTATAAACCGCATATAGGTCTTATTAGTTAACATGCTAAGCAGCTACAGAAACTATCTTTCTTTGCTGATTAAAGAGGTTAATGTTATTTGGTAATTAATTTTATGTTTTATCTGCATTATAATACTTGTATTATAGCAAAATTGTATTTGCTTTTCTGTAAATCAGAATTTGAAAAAGTTAATGTGACATGATGTAAAGGACCAAACAGAAAATACATGAAACCAACAAATGAGAAGCATTTTTTTCAGTTTGATACTCAAAATTATATGCATGTTAGTCTTCTATATAATCAAGAAATGACATCATTTGTACAAAAATGTCTTAATATAATAAATTGCTAGCTGCAACAGTCCTGTTCCAAATATACATGAAAGTCCTTGTTCCTCCAATAATTTTACTTGCTGATTTTTCAGTTGCTATGTTTGATTTTCAGAATAGTTTTTAAGTCTTGGAGGGTGTGTGAAACTTAATATGCAAACTGGCACAGAGAGTCAGAGAAAAAGATTCAAGTAAAATTGGGAGGGTAGGGGCATGAAAGGGAATTATTGCTTGTGGTTCTCCCTAGTCAGACTACCAGATTATCATTATGGCCAAACCTAAAACGTAAAACCCAGCACAATATGATCATCCATAAGGTTCACAAATAGAGTTGTGATGTTGCAGCAGCACTGTAGCATGACTAAGCCATGGTGCAGAGGAAACTAATTGCATTGAGGTGTAGCAAGTTTTGAAAAGCCTCACATCAGTGCAGATACTCACAACATTACGTATCATCAGGTTGTCTGCGGATCAGGGAGTAAGTTTATGCAATTTTTATAATTAGTCCTCTTACTTTGGCTCAAAATGTAGATAGCTAAATTTGATAGCATAAATGTACTTGCAGTAACAGTGTAAACTGATTTGAGTGTCCAGGTAGGAGGATGTATCACTGTATAGTAAATAGAATATTAGGACTGCAGTGAAACTTTTAGGACTAGAGGATAGCCAAAATTCAGTTTTAAAAGCTACATAATGAATGAAGGCTACCGCAAGAGGTTCCCTTCTCTTGTACATCAATCCCCAGCTTTTTTTCCAACAAAATTTTGCTTTGTTACATGAAAACATGACGTATCATATAAAATCCATCCCTACTCGCATTGTTTAATGTTGCTTATTAAAACTATAATATTTACAGAAGCATCCCAAATGCAAACAGGAAAAGGAACCATTCCATAACAAAACTAAAAAAAAAAGTCAGTCAACATTATCACTTTGATAAAGTAGGGAACAGTTTAGGTTCCCCTGCCCCCTGCAGTAAAGCATTAAAGTACTGTGGTCAATTCTTTCAAAAGAGAATTAGAGCCACAGTGTGAACTTCTAAAACATGGTACCTCTGAGGTATATTATCCCCCTCTTTCCACGTCATTGTGCCCAATATCTGTCAAGTGGAAGAAAAAGCTAATGGAATGTTGGAAATAGCAACAACAGACGTATAGAATTGGACTAACCAATCTCTAAATAGGATAAATTTCAAAGCACAAAAAGGATATCGCACATTAGATTAGTTCATTTTGCATAACAACTAAAGTTTTACAGGAAACAGATTTTTCCTTTCAGTGAAAATACTGCTGAACTTCTATTTTCACCAAGACAGGCTTTGAGAACTGTGCAGTCTCAAAGGGTATCTGTGAAGCCATGTCCAAATGTCAACCCAATTTCACAGTTGTTTATGAAACAAATTCAGAGACAAAGAAATAGATGGGCACCAAAGTTATCTGTGGTTAGGCTTGATATGTAAATATGTGAAAAAGATTTCATAATCCAGGCTTCTAAGACAAGCCACAGTTCAATGTAATGGTATATACAGATAAGATAAAACTATATCTGGTTAATATGAATAGTACATCTTTCTAAGTATTCTGATTACCAATTAATGATAGACCCGCATAAGAAGAGGCTGTCACAGTTAGATTTGTCTCCACTGATCAGACAAATCCCACTGGAGCAGATTTAAAAAGAAAAAAGCTCTTCGTACTTAATTCTTTATGGCTTTTTGCAACACAGCAAAGTATTACAGCTTAAAGCAGACATCTCCTCACAGAGGAGGAAACAATTTTGCAGTCTAAACATAAAGTAAAAAGTAAGTAACACGATGAATTCTGTATTCTGTTTGACCAAGTACTCATTATACTGATGGTCAACAAAAACTAGAGATGACACGTTCTGGGAAAACATAAATATTAATAATTAAAATTAATAATATTAGGTCCCTTGAGAAAAATTGCCAGGTTGATAGCAGACTGCAAAAACAAACAAATAAACAAAACAAGAAAGAAACAAAACATGAAACAGAACCTGGTTTAAAACTAAAAAATGCTAGCTAGAACATTGCCATATACGTAATATGCCCAAATAAAATTCAAAACAGCTTTATTTGCTGTCTTTTTCTTCTTTTCCTCTTTTAATAATTGGGAAAGGATGTGCCTCCGTGTTAAAGACCCAATGTTCAAATGGAAGAATATCATCTTCAGAGAATAATAAATATAAATACCTAGTAAAGAACAATAAAAATGTATTATTAATACATTATAAAACTAGAAATATATGTACATGTAACATATTTATTTTATTTATACTGAAAATGTATTATATTAAGAATTTGCTTAGTATTTCATTGTGAAATATCAAACTTCCACTAGAAATATATCAGCTATTCCACTTAAAAACAATCTGGTTATATTTCATAAATTGTATTCTTATATATTGAATTTGTTCAGTAACATAGTCTTCGACTTATGATTGCAATTGGGGCCAGAATTTCAGTTGTAATTCATAACAGTTGTAATTTGAGGCACCCATGTGATAGGACGTAATTTAATTTTTTTTAAGGTGGGTGTTAAGTGAATCATGCAGCCATAAGTCTGAATCATGTGGTCATTAAGCAAATCACATAGTATAAGTCTGAGTCCATTCACCTGAATGGGTGTTTTTTTTTGCTGGAAACTGGCAAAAAGTACCAGCACATAGAAAAAAATATATTGTAAATTGCAAACATGTGACTGGAGGATGCTGTAATCAGTTTTAAATGGGAGCCAAGTGTTTGAAATGTAGTCATCTAACTGCAGGGTATGTGTGCAACATTTTATGTACCTGGAAGTGCTTTATGGGTTGTAAAGCACCTTTCCAAGGTTGTTGGAATTTCGACTGGTCACTAAACAACTAATCATAAATCAGGGATTATCTATTTGTTCTTATATTTTTCCATTTTCCCCCTAGGGACAGTACTATAATTTTAAAAAAGGCAAGCTTTTGAAAGTTATTAAAACATTTGTGGCTGAAAAGGCAGATCTCATTTCTTCTCAATTACACCAACATCTGACATCTGCTCAGATGAGACATAGGTAATAGTGCTTAAGACATTTTCTTGCTTCCAGGACCACAGAATTTATCTGCTGTCCTGCTTCTTTCTCTTAGTTTAGGATTTGATGGCTGTTTCTCCTGATTCCCCAGTCCCCATCTCCAACTCTTCAATATTCTCTTTGTTTCTGGAGATAGTTTCAGATACAGCTACTGTAAGGATAGCTTCAAACAGGTCTTCAGGTCAAATATTTTCCAGGCTGGGTATCTTAAAAAAACACCACAGATAATCCAAAGCCACCTAGCCTAGAAGCAATTCAGGTAGGGCCAGGCAAGAAGGTTGGCAGAAGCTTCCTGCCACAGAACTGGTTGCCCAGTGATTCAAGACAATCTGACATATTTCTCATCAAGGAGATTCAGCTGACCTCTGCTGCTTTGAAGTAAATCAGATTCCCTCTTCAACCCATCTTACTTTGTTAAAGCAAATGTATGTTTGCTTTGCACAGGGCTAGCTTCAGGTACTTATTGCTCCAATCCAGCAAAATATTAATTCGTAACTCATTTAAAAATCCGTTCAATTGCTTACTTGAGCGTTTCTGAAAGGAAGAAACTTTGTTGCACATCATCATGGTTTTTACGACTGCTGTAAACATCCCTAAGGCCAGAATAACCACCGTCTACTCTGCAATATTTTTCCAATGCCTGAATTAAAAAAAGAAAAAGAAAAATAGGATATTTTATAAGTATCTTTCTCAAAGCAAAACATTGTAGGGTAATTTGCACTGTAATACCACTTCATAATTTTAAATTTAAAGCAATTATCAGAACAATAGTATATTCTGCATAAAACACCTCAGTCAAGCTGAACTGAAATTTGGAGTCAAATTAATGTAAGAATCTTACTACAACTTGCATTATTTTTATTGCAACAAAGGATTTGCCTTTTTCTAATTCAGAAACTTGATTTGTTTGAATAAACAACAACAACAACAATAAATGTGGTTTATCCATATTGTTTCCATCAAGTATCTTTTGCCCTACAATTTTAATTTATGCGTATTTTATACTGCATTATTTAGACTCTGATAAATGTTTATTCTCATATCTGCTTTATCCTTTTAAATTGGTAATTTTATTCCACATTTGACCAAGCATACATTTTAGTAGAACAAGTTGTAGCATTAATTTAAGTGAAAATACAAACATACATAAATAATTAAGATAATAAAGGGTACAATTCTAACTGGAATTGGAATGAGCAAACTGACAGATGGCTAGGAGGAGCTATTTTTTCATAGCACACTCCATTGCAACAACTGGAAAAAGAAATTATAGCCCCAAACCCCACACTGATGCTGATCAAGAAAGTGACCATAATCCCTCTTGGGGAACTGTGAAGCTTTAAATTCTGGTTATACTTCAAGTTGAAAAAGGTTTCTGATGATAGAAAAGGGTGAAGATTCATTTGATATTTTAATTCTGTTAGATATGAAGGATTCTGTTTGTACTCAAAGTTGTCTTGATCATCGTGTCTAGACATCTTATATCAATAATAATTGAAACTGTTTGGAGTTTTGAAATGTCTGGAAATTACAAACACTAGGGGGGAAACCATGTATTAATCAAATGTTTCTTTTCCTATCTTGTTCCTTTGAATTTATTGGATTTTAAAGATAAAAACAGAGAAAAAATGAAATTAAAAATGAAAATTTTATTAACTATGGCTAATTATGTTTTAAATATAATAAAATAATATCATTTTCTTTTTTTCTTAAACATTGGATATAAAAAATGGAAATGGTTGAAAACTCTCAAATGACTTTATCTGCCTAACATAAATCACAGCCTACCAATTATATTTCCAATCCATTTAAGCAGTATGTTGCTCCATGCACTAAATTCAAATAATTCTTTTAAATGGCAAACATATAAATTATAAGATACTTCAAAGAAATAATTTAAATGTCTCACCTCTACAGCTTCCCAACCCCACTGCCGGTACTTGGGGTCATGAGTGAATCGCCACATATACATATAAGTTTCTATAACTTCAGGTCTTAAGATGTAATATTTTTCATTTTGTCTGGTAGCAATTGCCTCAACTCCACCATCAAATCGAAAAGCTTCTGGCCCCAATTTCATGCCTACACACAATATTAAAATATTCAGTGCTGGAATGAAGCCCTTTCAAAAGTGTTAGTAAAGAACCATGATCTTAATATATGTGAATTACTTTATTACATATAACATGTTGTATAACATGTTATAATTTTGAACTCCACATTATAAGGATTCTCATTTGTTTGCCACTCAACAGTGTTGGAATCTGAAGGAACACAGCAGGCAGGAAAATGATGAAAAGTGGGTAGAATGGTTCTACTTAGTTTGAAGAGGAAGAACCCGGTTAAGTGTTACATTATGTAGTAGCTTTAATGGGATTCTTGCCTCAACATAATAGGAAATTGTGTGATGTTTGTGCACTTAATGGCACTTTAATAGCTGAGAAATATCCAAATATAAAAATAATAATGTCTGAAGTGATCTTGAATACTTTTTCTAGTGGTAGGGTTTTATCCAGCAAAATGTTTACCTGGAAAACTTCACAAAATTGTGTAAGGGGGTCTAAAGCCATGAGGTGTTCCTAAATATTGTTTTATTGTATTCAAAACATATTTTGTTGAATCAACTTCTTTTCAGTTTTACACAACTATTCAAACAAAAATGAGGAAAATTAAACTCAAATATAAAAACATAACCAAAAGTTCTGGGGAATACATTGCATTACTTTATTTTTTTTTAAAGGAAAGTATTTGACAGCTGTAGGGCCGGAGCTGGTAACATAGAATTTATAACAACCCAACATGGCATCTGCAGACCCCCAAATTAAACAAATAAAAATGCTTAAATATGTGGAATTGAAATATATCATGCATGCCTATTGTCATGAATGTTTGCATGTTCATAAACAGGGACTTGGAGATGTGTTTATTTTAATGATGCTTGTGAAATTGCCTAACATCTGTTATATTTCAACAGCGGCAAACTTAGGTTTCATATTGCACACGTTTTAGCATTTCAGAATGAGTGAAGGAACTTGATAGCTTTTCCCTTCTGAACTTAGTTTATGCAATCAATATATTGAAGCTATTATTAAGTTTGCTATTATTACTTAAAATTCTGTTTGGAAAAGATTAGGAAGATATGGGTATGTTGCACCATTGATGGAGAACAGCTCTGTGACAATATATACAATAAAGTAGTTGGGTTCACCTTGATAGTTTTCCCCTTACTTCTGAAATTAGTTTATGCAATCAGTATATTGAAACTATTGTTAAGTTTGCTATTATTACTTACATTAAGTTCTATGGACTGATATCTAAACTGCCAGATGTCTGGTGATAGGCCCCCAAATTCTTAATCTGATATTTTCTTGCCCATTAACTCCCATAGGAAGAAGAATTTAAAAAGAAAAACAATCAGAATGGGAAGGGCAAAAAAATTCCTCCACCTCTTACTCTGGCTATTCTGACCTACCAAGATTCCAGATGTGCTATATTCTGTTGAGTGTCTCCCCTTAAATTTCAATGTATAGGATTAGCTATTTAAGAAAATTATTCCATTTCCCTGCTATATAGTGTTACTCTGTTTCTGAATATATTAATGAAGTATTTCTAGGCAGAATCCTGGAAGATTTTTTAATACTAATTTTTACATCAGACTGTTAATGCCAAAGGCGAACACTGTTATAGGCAAGAGAGGATAGTTTAGTTTAGTTTTTTAGATTTTTAAACCGCCCCCTCTCCCAAAAAGGGACTCGGGGCGGTGTACAGTCAGTGCATAAAATACAGACATAACAATAAAATACATTTAAAATACATTAGAGGGGGAGATAGACTGTACAAGAAATAAATACCTAAAAACATCCCAATTAAAACCCCAAACCCAATTAAAATAAATCCCCGGGAGATAAAACTAAGAAAGTGCCAAGCCAGCTGATTGAAATAGGTGAGTCTTTAACTTTTGACGGAAGGAACGGAGGTCAGTGGTAGTTCGAATATCAGGGGGGAGGTCGTTCCAGAGGGTTGGGCCCATCACAGAGAAGGACCTACTCCTAGGTGTCGCCCGCTGGCATTGCCTAGCGGACGGCACCAGGAGGAGCCCCTCCCTGTGTGAGCGGATAGGTCGCAGGGACGAGTGTGGTAGGATGCGATCCTGCAGATAACTAGGTCCTGTGCCATGGAGCGCTATAACATTTGGATGTCTAGATGTTATCCAATTAAAGCTCTCTCAACATTGCTCATGCTAGCTGAGATTACTGGAGCTGTAACTCAGCAAATCTGTAGGACCATATATTTTCATTTCTGTTATAAGCAATCCAACTACTTCCCCTACAAACATAAAGTATATTACAGATGGAAACTGTCTATGGACATTTCTAACTCTATAATATGTACAGGTAGAAACTAGATTGTAATAAAAATGTCTTATACAATTGATATCAGTTTGATTGGAAAATGGCCCAAACACATTGCCCTGCATTCAAGTACAGCAATAAGCAACATTTTAAAGTCAGACCAAGAGCACTCAACAATTTATAATTACCTGTACGATCATAAGATTCATGACATGTGCGGGCAATTTCAGCTCCAAGTTCAATGTGATGTCCAGTTTGATCAGCTGGTGCTCCATCTGCACCCAGAACAAACATCCCTCCAGCAAAACAAGTGAGATGACCCATTTTGTGTTCAAGGAGGCCACCTTTCCACTCAGCAATGTACATTAAACCATTGCTGGATTTCCTGATTAGATGGGTTTCTATGGACTAGAATTGTTTTAAAAAAACTGTTATTAATCTACCATGAATAATTTCAATAATATAGGTATCTAAATATTTTCACATACTTAAAGCATTGAATGTAACAATATTAAAAATGAGTTGAGGGGTTGACCATTTTGTTATATGCTGCTCAGTTTATCTCTACTCCAGCCCAAGTATGGAAAAACATAGAATGCAATTGTTGTTGTAGAAGAATTAATACAACTTGGACAAAGGGAATCAGTGTCTCAAAAACCTTTGACTTAACTTTGTATGCATTAACAAGTATTTAGACAGGGATGGTTTGGTAGATAATAGTTTAGTTATACATTATAGAAAGCCATAATGTGGCCTGCTCGGCATAGTGGTGTGAATTTAGTCAATTATAATTCATTCAAGGAACATGGCTAAAATAACATGGCATACTGTGATATGTAAACCCAGTCAAGGGAATTTGAACTTTCAAAACTTTACCTACCCAATCCAGCCCAAAATGTATGACAAAGCCCTTAAGCAAAGGTTTCTGAGTAAATTTAGTTGTGAAATAGGAAAACAGATCTTATGGATTTTTCAATTATAGATTTACTTCAAAAAAGCAAACAATCACCGGGCTTTGTTGAACTTGAAGTTTTCAAGGAAGTGTTTGATCTAAGTTGAACAAGGAACTTGTTAAACAAATGATTTGGAGTTCAGAATGATGAATGAGCTGGCCTAGTTAAATCAAATTAGCAACAAAAGGATTTGCAAATAGACTGGCAAATAAAAGGAAATGTGGGGTAAATGTAAACTATTGGCACATTGGGACAAAAAAAAAATATCCCAATTCATTTTCACTGCACAATGGGTGATCAGGAAACCTCTTCTCACACCTCCCCTTCCCCATTTCTAAAGCCTGACACACCACACTAGATTTAATGGAGTAGCTGCCACAGTAAAGGAAGATTGATCAGAACTACTTTGTGAACACACTATTCCTTTGGAGACTGGCTTTAGATTATTTGATTCAACTCTTTAATAAGCAATAGCCCAACTGATTAAATTGATTTATTTAATGATATGAACTAAACCTAAATATCTTCCAACAACCCATAACTATCTTCACTATAAAAATAAAATTATTTTAATTTGCTTATTATTTAAAAAGTTGCTTCTCTATAACATTGTCATTTACAGAAAAGATTACTAAATGTTTGTTACTTAAAATATTTTTAAAAGGTATGTGTGTGTATATGTATGTATGTATCTATGTATGTATATAGTCAAAACATTTTTAAAAAAATCCTATCATAATATTTGTTTTTACAGTTACATATAATAATGTCTCAAGTTCTGTATAATATTTACCTGAACAGCGTTATAATACATTTCCCTGGCTTCTTCATCTGTTTTATCAGACATCAACCATGCTTTCAGCAAATATTCATAAAAACTATCCCCAAGTCCTCCAACTGAGACATGATCTGGGGGGGAAAAAGAGCAATCTGATGATGTTATGTACACACAATCCCAAAGACAAAAAAGTTAATGGCAAAATACTATAGAAAAGCCACATTAACCCACTTTCAGCATGGTGCTTTATTCAAGCTATATCTTCTTTGATCTACTGTATCTATCCCATTAGACTACGTTATTTTAAAACATGATGCTCTGTAGGCATAACAAGGGTTTAAATATGTAGCCCAATTCCCCCCATGTTGAAACAAGCAACTCTTAATCCCCAACAAATCTATTTTGTTTGGATCCATTCATTTTCTACTTGTGAATAATTTAAGCTTCTGGTGTAGTGGGGTGTTTTCTCCCTTTTCTGATCCCCTTTTGTTAAATAACAAGTTGACTTGTTAAGAATTCTGGAGAACTCAAACACTTACTTTTATGCTACTTTAGTGAGCCCTAAGAATGGTATGATTCAAAACTGAAATTATATATATATATATATATATATATATATATATATATGTGTGTGTGTGTGTGTGTGTGTGTGTGTGTGTGTGTGTGTGTGTGTGTGTGTGTGTGTGTGTGTGTGTGTGTGTGTGTGTGTGTGTGTGTGTGTGTGTGTGTGTGTGTGTGTGTGTGTGTGTGTGTGTGTGTGTGTGTGTGTGTGTGTGTGTGTGTGTGTGTGTGTGTGTGTGTGTGTGTGTGTGTGTGTGTGTGTAGAAGAGGGAGTAGTGAGCTTCCTCCCATATTTGGGCATACCAGGGGTTGTAACACAAATACATACCTATTTCCCTGGCTCAGCTGATAAAGGAGGAGGAGAGCCTGTGGCTTAGTGGCTAAGACTCCTGCCTAATATGTAATACAGCCCAGGTTCAAATCCCAGTAAGGGTATGGCTAGCTGATGAGAGCTAAATAGCTTGAAATGGATCTATACTAGTCTCCCTTTATTTATTTATCAGCACAAATACAACATATATGTATATGTGTGTGTATGCCAACTGAATATAGCTTTAAATTAAAAATAATTATATGCATGCTATTTGAGGAGAGGGGAGAAAGAACAACTTACATTGGAAGTTCTCAAATTGTGGCCATTAAAAATGAAGACGAATAGATTGTTTTCTAAAAAAAGGTTAAGAAACCAGACATGCACAGAATTTTTTTCCTTATTAAAGGTTTCCTCTTTAAAGAAAGTTTTCTTGTCTATCAGCCTGTGACTTGGTATTTTGTTTTTAAAAATGCTACTTTTGCTTTCCCTCCCCAAAAACTTCATCTCATAAGAAGATAGAAGTATGAAGAGTGGTTTTTCCATTATAAAGAACATTTAATGAATTCCATTAATAGAAAAATGAGAGCTCCAACAAACAAATGATAAAAAATGCATTTTTTGGGAGGGGAGAAGTTGATCTCTGAATAGCACCATATAAATGACCTTTACAGTTTCCTAAATGAATTACCTCTGAAAATCCTGACATTTGCAAATTAAATAGCACACACAGACTTATCAATAGTAAGTCCTGTTATTATAGCCATTGTTGCTTGAAACAAATCTAATTGACCTGTGGTGCTGCAAGTCACTTTCAATTTACTTCTAAAGTGAAAAAGAAAGCCAAGCTCAAAAGACAGAAAAAATAACAATAAAACCAGAAGAGACTCTCAAAGATATAGCTTGCTGGTTTCACAATAACATGCTCCTAAAGGCCTCATTAAATATGTTCCTCTCTCCCAGTTCAATATTTATAACTTGCTGTGACGCTGTTTGGAGATTTTAGTAATTCTCAAAATGTTCTATCAAAGCTGCTGCAAAATGCAGCAACATGGCTAGTAAATGATGCCAGTTATTTTGTAGGTATAACTCCATTATTCCATGAGCTGCATTGGCTGTCATTGTGCTACAATTCAAGGTGCTAGGTGACACCTTCAAACTCCTTCCTGACCTAGAACTGGGCTACCTGAGGGCTCATCCAGTCAGGCAGGATGGGTGTGCTTCAGATTCTGCTAGCCAAAGAATACGGGTCTTTTCTGATTGTGGAACATTCTCTGTCCAGAGATCAGGATGGTCCTGACCTCGCTGGCCTTTCTTATGGCCCTGAAAACCTGATTCTCTGCTGGATCTGGGGCCCTAAGATTGTTCAGGGACAGACTTCTTAGTTATGCAAGCGTTTGTGGTTGATGTTACTTGGTTGCTGCGCATTTTAACTTTTGTAAAGTGTATAATTGTACTTTAATTCTATTTATTGTCCAGAGCCATTAGTTGTTATAGGCAACCATATGACTTGAATAAATAAAAATAAATAAAAAGGAAAACTTTGCTTTAGAAAGGTTTCATTTATTAGTGCAGAGCGTTTCAATAAGAACTTGAGTTTAAAAAAATGAATCAATAAAAAAGCATATTTACTCATACTAATATAGTATATACCACTGATGGCGAAACTTTTAGACACCGAGTGCACAAACTGCGTGCGCACTCATGCCCAAACTGAAAGGCGCACATGGACATGCACAAATGTGCATATGCCCAGGCATGCGCATGGACATGTGCGGACATGCACGCATATGCAGCAGAGACCTGAGGACCAGCTGGCCAGCGGGCGGCGGGGCATCCCAACAAAGACAGCGCGGCAAGAGGTAAGATCTTTTTCTTTCGTGAACTTCTGCTTCAACGTTTGCAGGGAAACAGAAGCTCACAAAAGAAACGCCACAGATATCTGACCTAGGGCAATGGTGTGATTGCCAGCAGAGAGGGCTGTGTGTGCCATCTCTGGCATGGTTGCCAAAGATTCGCCATCACTGATATACACTAACACAGTATTATCACACTTATACCATAGTACATGTCTTTATGGTATCTCTTATGTACCATTTTTTAAGAATGGTAATTTTTACTACTGTGCCAATCTGTGCCTGTTACTGACTAACTGGCTATAAAGTTCACACCTCCAAGTAAGCATACTGCTGTGTCTCCTTAACTCTCTTCCTGCAGTAAAGTACCGTACAACTTGCTAGAATAACAAGAGAATTGGTACAACTCATGTAACAAATCAATTATTTTCTTTCAAAGAAGGTGTATGTAGTTTCCATACCATGAAGAATAAAGTACCTGTCTCTTCTTTTCTGTTACCTTGTATCCTCATGAGTTACACAATAATTCTTTCCCAACTGAGGTCTTTTATTAATACATATGCATGCACAAGCTGTTGTTGATCAACATTTTATACAAAACTGATGTAATTCTGTAGCCTTTGCTCTTAGATCTTCAGGGTGTAACAGATCAATGATTCATTGCAATCTGCTAGCTTAATGAAATAAACAATAATTTGGAATCCTCTTCAATTGGCTTTATTGGGCAGGTTTTTTACCACAATTAGCACAAGAAAATGCATAACTTAAGATGCTATGATACCCACACGAAGGTGGCCACACATTGGACCTTGTTTTTGTATCTGAGCAGTGGACGAGTGATCTGGGTATAGGGGACTTAGCTGTCACACCCCTGTCATGGTCAGATCACTCATGTCTCCGGCTGGACTTCCCTGGCGCTACCCCCCACCGCGAGGAGGCGGGGCCAGACGGTCCAAGCTGGTACCGCCCCAAGCACCTGATGGAGCCGGATAGGTTCCAGACGGAGCTTGGGCCATTACCTGTAGCCCTGACCCGCGCTCGGTCAGAGGACCTAGCGGCCGCCTGGAATAGGGCGGCGGCTGGGGCCTTGGACCAGGTTGCGCCTTTGCGACCTCTCCTGCGGCAGCGACCCACCCGGGCTCCTTGGTATACCGAGGAGCTGAGGGTGATGAAGCGCCATAGGAGACGTCTAGAGAGCAGGTGGAGGTCCTCACGCTCCGAATCTGATCGAACACAGGTAAGAGCCTACTTACGGACCTACCTTGTGGCATTAAGGGCGGCCAAATGTAGATATTGCGCCGCTCTTATTGCGTCCGCGGATAACCACCCTGCCGCCCTGTTTAGGGTGACCCGCTCCCTCTTGTCACAGAGGACGCAGGGGGCACCCTTGCAGGGCAGAGCAGAGGAGTTTGGGGAATATCTGCAGGATAAAGTCGCTCAGATCCGGAGCGGATGGGCCCCCCTCAGTGGACCAGACGGGCCACCAACAGCGAGTCTTGTGAGACCATCCTGGGAGGAGTTTGATTCTGTTGCCCCCGAGGATTTGGATAGGTTGCGTGGACGGCTGCGACCCACCACATGTTTAATGGACCCGTGTCCCTCCTGGTTGGTACTGGCATCTTGGGAGGTGACTTGAGGCTGGCTTCTGGGCCTGGTGAATGCCTCATTGGGTGAGGGATCCTTACCAACCGCCTTGAAGGAGGCGGTGGTGAGGCCCTTGCTTAAGAGGCCTTCACTCGACCCAATGGAGCTAGCTAATTATCGTCCAGTCTCCAACCTTCCCTTTCTAGCGAAGGTTGTTGAGAATGTGGTGGCGCAGCAGTTTCCACGACACCTTGACGAATCCGACTATCTAGACTCACGCCAGTCCGGCTTCCGACCCGGGCATAGCACAGTGACAGCCTTGGTCGCGTTGGTCGATGATCTCTGGAGGGCCAGAGATAGAGGTTGTTCCTCTATCCTGGTCCTATTAGACCTCTCGGCGGCTTTTGATACCATCGACCATGGTATCCTATTGCGCCGGTTGGAGGGGATAGGAGTCAGAGGTACCGTTTTGCGGTGGTTCGGCTCCTACCTCTCCAACCGGAAGCAATGTGTGTTGACAGGGGGACAGAGGTCGACCCCGAGGCCACTCACTTGTGGAGTGCCACAGGGGTCGGTCCTCTCGCCTCTCCTGTTCAACACATATGTGAAGCCGCTGGGTGAGATCATCCGTGGTTTTGGGGTTGAGTATCACCTCTATGCTGATGATACTCAGCTGTATATTTCAACCCCAAACCACCCCAACGAGGCTGTCGAAGTGATGTCCCGGTGTTTGGAAGCCGTCGGGGTCTGGATGGGGGACAACAGACTTAAACTCAACCCCTCCAAGACTGAGTGGCTGTGGCTACCGGCACCTCAGTTCAGCCAGCTGATTCCATCGCTGGCCATAGGGGGCGAACAATTGCCCCCTGTGGAACGGGCGCGCAATTTGGGCGTCCTCCTTGATGCCCGGCTGTCAATGGATGACCATGTGGCAGCCGTGGCGAGGGGGGCGTTCCACCAGGTTCGCCTGGTGCGCCAATTGCGCCCCCTACTGGACCGGGATGCCCTACGCATGGCCACTCATGCGCTGGTGACGTCCCGCCTGGATTACTGCAACGCTCTCTACATGGGGCTGCCCTTGGGACGCGCCCGGAGACTGCAGTTAGTTCAGAACGCAGCCGCGCGGGCTGTGATGGGGAGTACGAGGTACTCCCACGTAACACCTCTCCTGCGCGAGCTGCACTGGCTACCTGTGGTTTTTCGGGTGCGTTTCAAGGTGCTGATTACCATCTTTAAAGCGCTCCATGGCACGGGACCTAGTTACTTGCGGGATCGCATCCTCCCACATACATCCCTGCGGCCAATTCGCTCACACAGGGAGGGACTTCTCCTGGTGCCGTCCACTAGGCAATGCCAACGGGCGACACCAAGGAGTAGGGCCTTCTCTGTGATGGGCCCAACCCTCTGGAATGACCTCCCCCCCGACATTAGAACTACTACTGACCTCCGCTCCTTCCGGCAAAAATTGAAGACTCACCTGTTCCGATTAGCAGGCCTGGCATAATTACAACTGTCCCTCCTGGCAAATGTATTATCAACTGGTTATTTTAGGGGTTTTTTTAAATTATTGTGTCTATTTTAGGGTTTTAAAAACTTATATTTATATAGCTTTGTACAGTTCTTTTAATTGCATTTTAACCTCCTCCATGCCAACTGTACATATTTAATTTTTATTGTATTTTGTCATATTCTGTATGGACTGTACACCGCCCCGAGTCCCTTTTGGGAGAGGGGGCGGTCTAGAAGCATCAAATATAAATAAATAAATAAATAAAATATTATGTACATAAAATAAATATCTCCACATGTTCAGAAAACAAAATACTAAGCTCGGCGGCAATCATTCAAGGAGAAATACCCAAACTGACTGCATAATTCAACTAACTTAGAAAAGATATTTTTCTTTTGTGCATACTATATTAAACAGAAGTACTTACGCTGTCCCCATTGACCGCTGTTAGGGTTTAAATAATTAGGATAAAGTCCTTCTGGTTTATCTAATCTGTTTAATACTTTTCGAATGTTCATAACCTATTTCAAAAGAAAAAAATATTTTTTAACATAAATTTATCTATATAATACATTTACATAAAATGCATTCTTTAAATACTGGTCAGAATATTATTCTAACTTTAAAATAAGTATTCATTTAAGGTACTAATTAACAACTCAAACAACAGCTTCCTTCATTATACATGTTCTACAGAAATGGATCTGTCCAAAAGCAGAAATGGATCTGTCCAAAGCACATGTGCAATGGATCTTTATCAACAATATTTTTTAAAGGAAACCTATCGCCATGGAAGGAAACCTAAAATACTGAACACATAGCTTAGTTCCATTTGGAACTAATCTCATTTTACTGTCTTTTTTTTGGGCTGATGGGTTCATCAGCCACATCTATGATCATATACAGAATATATGTAAAGCAATAATACATTTTGATTTGATACACACAAATGTTAGAAAATATCCTCCTGGCTCAGTGATTGGAATAGATGAGACTATTGTTCATAACAAGGATTCTGAAAGCAAAAACAAGATGCTGCTTTTGAATATAAAGATCTAATGCATAAATGTGGAATGAGCCTAAAAGAAACCTTGGCTGCCTTTTATCTTTTTCCAGTGCTTTCTAATGCCATAACACTTAGTAGAGCAAGATTTGAGCATCTATGTACAAGGGTCAAATACGGACGATTCTCTCAAGTGCCGTATCTTGAGAGAACATGTGTTTGTGGCGTGTCAGAAATCGAAGCTATTGCACATGTTCTATTCAATTGCAGCAACAGTCCTACACTTGCATACATTATTTGACTGAACCATACACTGTGACTTTTGTTAAAGATTATCTTATTTCCTTCAGGGCACAAACATATATGTAGTCACTATTACATGTACAAACTATTACATTTATAGTCAGAACTGACCAACGAAGAACATAGTTTATAGGACAAATTGGAGTTGCGTACAAAGGTAATGAATTCACTTAAGCACACACTGTTTTTGAACTTTAGGAGTCATTTTATATCTCTGCATTCTATTTTACCTTATACTATTTCAATATTATTTTACCTTATTTTTCATTTTAATTTTATCGACTATATTTTAATATATTTTATCCTATTATAGGCTGTTTTATCACATTTCATTGTATTTTACCTTATCTCATTTAACTGTGTCTTATGGTGGTTGATGGCTATGGGCAATTGACTAATCAATATATTATACTGTACTATACCCTATCCTACCCTATCATACCAAATTTTACTATTCCTGTGCTTTCTTTTCATGTAGCTAATAGAAGAACTCTTGAGTTTAGTTTCATTCTCAACAAACATTCAAACCAACCAACTGAACACCCTCTCAAATTCTTTTTCTGATTTATTTTATTTTAGTACTATTTATTTACTTCCACTATGAAATAAGATGGAGGACAGCTAAAAATAAAACATATAATAGAAAAACATATTTCTATGCTTGAAACATAAAGGCAAGTAAATAAAACATCAATTGATGTGTGATGAATCAATGAAATTATTGTACTAAACTATTTGTTTAGCTAATCAATATTTGGATTAAACTAGTCTCTTGCTGAATAAGAAGATCTCCAAGAAAGGCAAAGAGTTATTCTTTTAGTTGTATGGGTAGAAGAGAGAAACATGTGAATCTGGGATTTTATTTTAATGCTAAATCTTGTTTTCGTGTTACACGAATACTTTATCAAAGTTTCATTTGTTAGCAGTACAAAGTCACTATAGGTAATTTCAAGAAAGTTCTTAAACCTCACAGAAAGTGACAAGAAAGCTTTTTGCACTTTGAATCTAATATGTCCAGAGGATTTATAATTAAATTTAAAATGTATAATTGATCAGCAATTGATAGGCCATTTAAAGTAGAAATCTAACCTTTTCAGCAAACAGCGGATTTCCAGATAAGTAGCTTAAATGAATGAACTCCAAATGGAGTGTTCCAAATTCTGCCAAAATACTGCTTCCACCTGAAGCCCAGGGCCAGTTTCGACCAATGCCACTAAAAAAGAAAGGTAGGGTAAAATTAACTGAGCTGGAGAAATAGAACAATTTGATTTAAAGTAATGTGAAATTGAACATAGTCTAATTTCTCCTGGCTTAGAACTCCCAGCTCTCTTCATCCTCAAATCAAATGAGGTTGAAGGAAACCAGAGTCCAACATTTGTGTGTCACTATTTGCTGAAACAAGATATCTGTCAGGAGCTCAAAAGCACAAGATGTGCTAGGGATGTCTCTTTTGAACATTTCAGCAATATATTTTAAGCATACACATTTTGCTTTTTCCTCCCTATCAGTGTTGTTAGGGATACTGATAATTAGAAATGATCATTACTTAAGAATCTAGTTTCATCAATACTCTCAGGAAAGTCTTACTGTTACATCATTTTTGTGATGAATACTCTCATAAATGAAATCCCTATAGAAAAATAGAATAAAATGAAGAATTTTGTTAACAATAACTATCCTGCCATCTTTACCACTCCTTGCGCAGCCTTCCTGTCTGAAACACTAATACTTCCAAACCACACAATATGGTAGGATGCTTTCAATCATCCCTCTAAAGAAAGTGGTACAGGCAGGGGATGAAGATGTGCTCTTCTCATACCATGCAGAAAATACAAGTGCTGTTGTGCACACTAGTATCTCACTGTTGAGCAACTAACCTAACCTGCTCGTCAGCTGCACACCCAGAAACTTTGCACTGCTAACCACCTCCACAGCTGAATCATTAATGGACAGAGGTGTATAGCTGAGCCTGCTTTTTTCTGAAATAGACAATGATCTCTCTTGTTTTTCCTACATTTAAAACCAGGCTGTTTTTATTACACCAGTTCATCAAACCCTCAACCTCCTTCCGGTAATCACCCCCATTATCATCCTGAAGAAGGCCCACTAGTGTTGGATCATCCGCATATTTAGGAAATTAGGGAGCCAGAAATGTTTGGGTTTTTTGCTTCAAGGCCACACACTTCTGATGAGATTTCCATGAATGTTATTTTGAAAAATAACTATATATTTAAGAAAGTTAACATCCAATTAATGGAAGAAAGGTGCCCAGGCTATTAATTAAATGTATGAATGCTGCCAACCAAAACTGACACATCAATTAAACATTTCATAACTAAGAAAATATAGGTGCAAACTCATACAATAAAATGTGAGAAGACAGTTAAAATCAGAGTATGCCAAGAGATTGTATAGAAATAGTCAGTCCAACGAAGAGTAAGGAAGGAGCGAATCCTCTTCTCTTAGTAAGGAGCTGTATAATTAGACAGTTACTTTGAAAGGGGTAGTCTTATGAATCCATCAATTCAATAGCTCTGAATGATCTCCCAAAGTTGCATAGGAACTCTCTACCAAAACTATAGGGAGTTGTGCAGGAAATACTATCACACACTATACAGCTCCTACTCCAGGTCTTGTTTACTAATTACTGTATGTAGGTTACAAAAACTCTCCACCTTAATTAAGAAAGCAACATCTTTCTCATTTTAATTCATATTATTTTATGTGAAAAAAATGGTATATGTTGACTTTTTAAAACTTTCTTGATGTGACTTGTTTTTTCTGTGGTAGTTAATATACCTGAGTTATAGAGCAAAGTGCTGATTTTAGTATTTTGTTAATTGAACTACATTGATTCTGAGAAAATATAGCTGATCGGTATGAAAAAAATGGTTGACTCAAAAGTTTAAGAAAGAAGGTTTAGAAGCAGCTTTTATTTGAGATGATTCTGCAATTATGAGTTATGTTTCGGGAACAGTGATTTAGGAAAGAAAAGGTTCATATACTTAATTGTGACCTTTACAGCCCATGTTCATGGTTTGTTTTCAGAACCAAAAGCTATTAATGCTTCCAGTCATACATCTTAACTTCAATGTGGCAATAAGATCTGGGTCAGAAATTGACCACTTAGTATCATGGAAGACTGGGATATCCACCATTGCTTTCAATCCACCATTACAATCACGGATTCAGACATATGCAAGATTTTCTAACTAGTTATCTCATTGATCCCTGATTTCAAAGCAGGAGACATTAAGCTAAATAGTTTGGCTGAAAAATGATCAAGTCCCCAGGTTAAACCTGATTTTGCTAGCAATGGAAAACCTCTGTCTTGCTCCCTGCTGTTCCTATGTCTTGTACTGAAAATTAGCTATGTTTGCAACCTGCAACAAAAACACAGGAGAAATGACTATCTGGTAGCAATTTAAGGGATCAAAGAACTTAACTGGCAAGGAATATAGAAAAGTTGGTCTGCAAAATTAACTTATTCAATATAGGTTAAATGGTAAGCTTTTACCTTTTGATATTTAATAATGCCCAAGGAATTCCTGTGGGGGTATTAAAAGCTGGAAGCAACTTCTCTCCTAGTTCTACTGCTTTTTTTCGGAATATCTAAAAATGGAAATAAGCAAAGATTAGGCAATACAGGAAAAAATGAAAACAAGGTTTCTATATTTTAACCTGAAATTTCAGATAAAATTTCAGAATATTTTTCCAAAACTCTTTAGAAATATTTGACAATTTGACTAAATTAATTTCCGTTAATGCAAAGAGTATTAATCACACTTTTAAAAAAATGATAGGACTAAGGATGAACATGAGATGACGCTTCAAATTGTTATGAATTAAACCTGTCAGCTGCCTGCCTGCCAGCTAACAGAAGGCCAACTCAAAACACAGAGAAAAACAGGATTATTGTAACAAAACAGAAGAAACAAGAGTTGAGGCAAGAAATTGGGAGATTGTAAATTCCAGTCCTGCCTTAGGCACAAAGTCAGCTGGACAACCTTGGAACGCTCACTCTTTTTCAGCCATAGGAACGAGGCAAGAGCAAATCTGGGGGGGGGGGGATGATAAGGGACTAATCCAGGCAAATGCCAGGGGTCAACACTGATGCAAAGGGACCACACAAACAAACAAATGCCACATCCAATATTACCTCTTCTCCAGAAAGATAGTATGCTGAAAGTAATCCCCCAACAAAACGGATGTTCACTTCAAAAACTGAGATTTCTGCATTCTGGAAATATAAATATATTTTAAGCTATACATTAATTTGAACACAAGAAATGTAATAACTTTCTCCTATTATTCTTAATACTGTTAGTATCTGTATTTTGCATAATACTGAGGGAAATTATGCTTCATTCCTCTAAAGTCTTGTTCCATAAATAAGTACAAACTTATTTATGGAATACTAGTCTATGATAATAAAATTAAAAGAACATTTCATCTAAAGGGAATTCAATCAAGTAATTTGAGATTTACTGCTTTGTGTGTTTATAGTTTCCTGCACCAGAGTTATTCTCTCACGTCTCTCCTACTTATTTCCAGTTCCATATACAGTAGTGTAGAATGTGCATCTGAGTTTGAACCAAAGACTATTATGACCCACCTATACTGACCCACCTTATGATCTCCTTCCCCTACCTTTCTGAGCTTGTGCTGCACTGCAGCACCCCCCCCCCCCAACTCATGTGTGGCCTGTGGTCCCAGGGATTCCTCCATCCCATGTGGCACCCATGCATTCTTTACCTGGGACTTCCTCTGTCTTCTGCTTAATGACCCATGTGTCTTGGGTTGATGATAACAACTGGGATTGCCTGGATTGCTATCCCTAAGAGTTGTGGTCATGTGACACTGCACTCTATAGCCACTTTTTTTTAGTGATGGCAATCCTGGTCCCAGTTGCAATAATAACTCAAAGATTATCTGAACTCTCTTTTTTTTAAAAGAAAGAAAGACAAAGCAGACTTATGCAAAAGGAGGTTATGTGGAGTCTTGATTTAGAAACTTTTAGTTTACCAATTAGGCACCAGTAACCAGTGGTGGAAGTCATTTTTTTTTACTACCAGTTCTATGGGCTCAAAACCGATAAGAAAGAAAGATAGCACATGAATCCAGGCATTATAACAGAGTAACTAAAAAGTTGGATTATGTTGCTTGAAAATTTTTACCTTTCCCCTTTTGCCAACTCTTCAAATACTAACAAATACACACACGCACATTGACAAGCCACTGTTGCAAATAAGATACAGAATTTTCTTTCTATTTTTGGCAACCCACATATTCAAGATGTTCAGAACATATTCTTGATATAATTGGGGTTCACCATCTGTTGCTCCAAGAATCCTACTATAGACTATCAGCTGCAAGATTATCAGTGGAAAACTGGCAGCTGTGCCCTTTGCTCCTATCCCCCTTCCCTTATTCTCATATTCCTTATTTTCCTTTAAAAAGAGAAACCACATTAAGACAACTTTTAAAATCATGTTTAATATAAAATGTTAATTTTATAGGATCGCCAATATGATTGCCAGTGTCCGATAACAGATATGGCACAAGAAGAAGAAGAATATAAAATGTATAATTGTCCCATATTATTGGCTTCCAAAGGCACCCACACTTTTTGCAAGATGGATTGTCAATTCCTCTTCCTCTCAGAAATCACTTCTGGTGAGGAATGGCAAATTGTTGTTCATTGGATCATGGGAGAAATTGTGGCCAAAAAAGCAGCTGAATATAACATCCCGACTGTCAAAAATTCTGGGTCCAGAAGACGTCCTAAGCTTACAATTACATACTCTGTGCATCTATATTTTGTTTTGTTTTGTGGCTAGGCAGCAGAAACTGATGTTTTTGCAGTCTCTTGCTATCAGTTAGGAATTCATCATGCTGAAAGCTATTAATATAGCCTTTCATGGACTCAAACTTCTCTCACACCTTATCTTTTTAATCACTTTGATGTTTTTTTTTTCAGAACTGCAACTCTAGAATTCGCTGGGTAGTTTTGCTTCAATCCATTTAGAAGAAAATTATGTCCTTCAAGATTTTATTAGAATTGTTTTCTTTGCAATTTACCACAGCAAAAGGTAAATAGTAAACAGTAACAGAGTTGGAAGGAACCTTGGCGGTCATCTAGTCCAACCCCCTGCTCATGCAGGAGACCTGTACTAGGGATTCGATCCACCGAACTGCCAACTTTTCTGATCGACAAGCTCAGTGGTTTAGCCACTGAGCCACCTAGTCAGGTAAAGGTGATTACAGTGTTGATTTCAAAAAGTTTTAAAATTGATTAAAGGTTCATATGAATTTGAATTAAAGAAAGACTTTGAAGTTAATTAAAAGGACCATCTCTTGTGGGAAGAGCTCGTTTGTTTATATTTTGAACTAACAAGAAAACTTTGAAAGGTGGACAGTGGAGGGCACCAGATGGCTACCTTAAAGAGAATGTTTGAGGTTTGGGTTCAAGAGGTTTTGAGTTATCTAACTCTAAAAAGAAATCAAAAGGTATTATTGAAGAGGAACAAATCCCATTGAATAAAACTGAAATTAATTTTAGGGTGCATTCAAAATGTAAACATTACAAGAAAGAAATGGAAATATTAAATTAACAAATGGAATTGGGTGATTTAAAAATTAAAAAAAAATCTACAAATAAAAAAAACCAATATGGATTATTTTCTTATATTGGAATATGAGGAATTTATTGGATTTACTCTACTGGTAAATCCAATACTATAGTGCTATATTACTATATACTATAGTACAATACTATAGTACTATACTATAAAGGACTTTGTTAAAGATGATAAGAATTTTGAGTGGAGAGTCAAAGAGAATATGAGAAATCAAATGTTAGAAATGTATTTGCGGAGAGAAAGGAAAATATATATAAAATTGGTACATTTAATTATGGTTAAAATAATGGGTTGCTATCTCTGGTGATATCTAATTTTTTTTAATTGGGACTGGAAATGATGGTTACTTTAGGTAATGTTTAATTTGTTGTAGTGGATTTATTTATAATATGTTATTTTTATACATCAATAATGACTTACTATTTCGTGATGTTTAATGCTTTTTTGATTGGGACTGGATGTTTGTTGTGTTTGTTTTTAATTAGGACTGGATTTTATCTATTTGCAGAGAGGGATTAGGGAGAATTTGCTTAAATAGAAATTGAGATATACATATTTGTTATTTCTGATAATCCTTGATTTTCTTGATTAATAATGAGAGCTGAATTTTTTTAAGGGACAGTGAAATTGTTAACATTGATTATTCTTGCTGAGAATTTGTTCTGTTTGTCTTCTTTATTTCTTTTGTTTTTATTTTTCTCTGCACTTTGAAAAATTTTATATAGTATATCATTTAATATAATCCTCAAGAAAATTATGGAAAAAAATTCCTCCTCCTCTAAAAGTTAATTAAATGTTACTACTCTTTATCATCGGTTAAATGATTATGAGTATTGAAATGAATTACAGAACCATGTGAAGATACTACCATTTTAAATTTTATTTCCAAATCAACATTTTAGCAGATTTCCTGAAGCTAATAATAATTGTACAAATCTCAACTCTGGCACAATATATTCTACTGTTTGCTGAGACCTATAGAAAAAAGACAGCATCCAGGTCTGATATGAAAACTTTTGTCTTTAGCAGAGTTATCCTCAAACCCACCAGGAGGGCCATGGGAAATAATGTGGATGAAAAAAAATGTTTTAGACTGAGGTGGCTGTCAAAGAGAAGAGGGCAGCACATGCCACATGGGTTTGTCCAACAGCCGAAGAAGGAACAGGAGGTGAGGATTCGGCTGTTGCACAAGCCCACGGGTGAGTGCTGCTCTCTTCTCTGACAGCCGCCTCGTTTCCAATTGGGGGGGGATCCATGCAGAGGGAGGAAAAACATGGATTTCTCCCCCCCATTGGAAACACATGGCTTCTTCAAACAGACAAACTCCCCTCCTGTTCCTTCTTCGCCTGTTTGAAGAAGCCACACAGGGAGCGCTCTCTTCTCTTTGACAGTGGCCTCGTTTCCAAATAGGAGTGGGAGAAAGAAATCTATGTGGTGCCTTGGGAAAATTAATTGCCCACTCCTACTGTGGGATCACCTGTGCCATAAAAGACCCAACCTAACCTAACCTAACCCAAACTAGAGGAAGTGCATCCGTGTTAGTTCTCCTGGATTTATTAGCAGCTTTTGATGGCATCAATGATGGTATCCTTCTGAGTAGGTTGTTGGAGTTAGGATGGGAGGGAGGAGGGGGTCATTGTATTAGAGTTTCCTTTGTATTTAGATGGCTGTTTCCTCATAGCAGTTGAATTATTGAATCCCTTAGGATTCCTTTGAGCTGAATGATTGTTCTGAGATTAATGATTACACTGGCTGCTTTTTAACTGTTTCTGTTGTTTTGTTGTTGCATTGTGAATGCTCTAGGTTGGAATCTTAGAATATAAGTCAAAATAATATATAAATGTAATGTGTAACACCAGACATGGAACTGCCAACAGCAATTTTAAGAAATCAATGTGTACTTAATTGAAAAATATGCTGGTTTTATTCATATCAGATTTTGAAAACAATTATCACTATGCTTTAGAATAGCACACATTTAATGAAAATTGTTCTCAGAGTTGCCAACTTCTGCTTCTCAAATAAATTCTCATTTATATTTGTAGGAAACTATTCCAAACAAAAACTTTGACATATTGTTCACAATAAGTTATATGTCGGTGTCACGTCTTGTTTTGTTGGGAAAAAAGGATGTATTGCAGTTTGAAGAGCCTTAACTCTAGTCTCACAGCTTGAATATTGCATGCTGGTTTATTTCTGACATGTACATACGAACAGCTCTTAGTCAGGTCAAAGTTCACTTTATTTCTATTTTTATTTCTCACAGTGACCAACAAGATGCTTCTGGGCTGTTTCTCAAGCAGTAGACATACCCATCTCCTATCACTTTCCCAGGAACCAATAATTGGGGGTATCTGCTGAGAATTGACACTATACCTATTCTTCATGAACTTATCCAAAGCCTTTTTAAAAACATTTAAAATGGGAACTACATAATAATCACCAACTTTCCTATAATGAATTCCATACGTTTGTTATGTACTGTATGAATAACTCCCCCCCCCCCCCCGGTCAATTCTAAAGCTTCTTTGAATCAGCTTCATTAGACGGTCTTATCATGTTCAGTTGGCATTTTTTTCAAGCTAAAGATTCCCAGATATTCTTCGTTTTTCTCATACAGAAGATTTTGAACCCCTGATGATTTGCGCTGCCCTTTCTTTGTATGTTTTCTTATATCGTTTTCTCCGACTGTTGCAACTAGGCTGCATAAAGTGCTTTAGATACAGACATACAACACATATTTGTATAAGGGTATTACAGTGTTAACAATACACTTTTATTGTTGGTCTCTTTTTTAAGGAACTCCTAGCATGAAATTTGTTTTTTTTCCCCCACAGCAGCCATGTACAATGAGTTGACATGACCAGTGAACTACCCACAATAATTTGAAGACAACTTTCATGATAAGTTTGCAGACAGTTCAAACCTGTCCCGTGCCAGTAATTACAAGTACAGGAGGTCAGACCTAACAGATTAGAGTACTTTATGGCAGCTGTGCACTTTATTGCACTGCAGGAATGTGAGAGCACAGGAAAACACACAAGCTGATTTCAGATGCTAAAGTTCCATGCAGGTTAGATCTAAGACCGGAAAGCTGTTTAGCAACAGAAGTCAAAGCTCAGTTTTTATAGCTCTGATTAAGACATGCCTATTTTCTTGAGTCATGTCCTTTTTTTTTTTAGGGGCTTCATTGAATGACTTTTTTCTTCCCTTTGTATGAGGACAATGGATCATCATTATCAATGAATCAATCAATCAATCAATCAATCAATCAATCAATCAGAAAAGGGCTGGAAGGCACCTTGGAGATCTTCTAGTCCAACTTCTTGCTCAAGCAGGAGATCTTATACCATTTCAGATCATTTTACAATAGGTAATTATAAGTTCTAGATTTATAACAATAATGGCAAAAATATCTTTGCATGATAAAAAATCATGTAGGAAATAAATTAGCAAGTCAGCACTTCTGAGGGAAGTATTTTCTGCCATTTTAAGTGTTCCGAAATATGTGGGCAACCCTGATTCTTTAAAACATATGTGACATTAGAAATTTTGAACTGGCCATAGCTGCTGTCAGGTCTCATGTCAACATAATTATTTTTCCTATTCTGCTTTCCCATTTAAATACTGTTTCCAGAACAGTAGCTGTTTAATCTGACACTACTTAAAACAGTTTGTAGCTTTTCATTTAAAAATGATCCAATCACCTATCTATGTAGTATATTTCAAGCAGCAGAAAGGAATTGACATTCTAAATAAACAAATATCCACAGAGGCAGAAGAGAAGCTAAGGCTGTGGCTCCCACTGGAGGTGAGATCTGCTTCTATGTTTCTGGCCTTCCGGAAAAGCCTTAAACCTGACTCTTCTGCCTGCCTGGAGTTCTGATAGGGGTGTTGTAAGCTCGAAGTAGCTGACGGGATAGAGAGAAAATCCCCACATTGTCTATTATCTTGTTTTTTAGTTTCTTATTTAATTTTTTAAATTTTAATCAATTACATTTTTTTTTACTTTTTTCTCAGTTTTATCAGAAGTTGCCTGTACCTCTTGAGAGGAATGATTAAAAAATGTAGATAAATGAACATCCTTTCAGTCATATCGGCAAACTGTGTGTACAAAAAAGCAGCATTACATGATAATACTCACCACATTAAAATTAAGGTTTTTTTCTACCCACTCTTTGGCTTCTTTGAATTCTTCTTTCATTTCCATGATAAACAGTGTATCTAAGGCATCAACAATAGTTGCTCCTTGAATATTACCTGGAAAAGAGTCAGCAACTTTAGTGATAAGGTTCTTTTATTCTTCCATATTTGTGAAGAGAGAAGTTATAGCAATATTCATGTTTAAATTTCTGGACCATTAATTAACCGCTCTAGTCCACTGTATAATTTTTATTGATACTTTTAACAACAATGAGAACTAAGAATAAAAAAGAGAAAAAGAAAGAAAAAAAGGAAAAGCTAAAAGTGCAGATAAGAAAAAATATATAAAGAAAAATGAAATGAAGCTTCTGATCTTCATAGTAATAATAATTACAATGATATTTGACTCCCTTTTTCTATAATGTATTCTATTTGATATAAAAATGATAAATTATAGATTTATTCTTTTTTTTACACAAAAAGTCCACAGTGGGTTTCCAGTTATCAATAAATGTAGCCATTAACTTTTCCTTAATCAAACATCAGTTTAAACATTTCAACAAGTTGTCTCAGGTGCCTTTTCAAAAGAAAAGAAAAGAAAAAAACATTTGAAAAAGCATCATTGAGACAACTATTACCTGAGACAACGATGACTGAGAATTTCCACAGACATTTTGCAAGTTATCTTCAGGTATTGCCATTTTTTCCATGCTTATGCATTCAATAATCATACACACACACACACACACACACACACACATACACAGACATGTTTTCATAGATTTTCACGGGTGTAGGTATGCTGGTATTGTTGTATTCAGGTCTTTTCCTGTGTAAGATTGAGATTGTCTTGGCGACTTTTCGACGAGGTCCCACTCGCCTTCTTCAGGCTGGTGCCTTTGCTTTGTGCTTGTGCGAGCAAAAAACACACGCCATGAACACATGGCCAGACCACAAACTCGGAGCCAAACCAAAGCCCGGGCTGTTACACCACAGCCATCTGCTCAGGACATTACATCACAGAACACAGGAAGTTACAACGCAAAGGCTCAGGATGTTACAACGCAGCCAACCCCCTAGGAGGTTGCAGCACAGGACTCAGGATATCACTACAATAGACCTTAGGATGTCATCACACAGCCCATTACCCAGGTCATTACAACACAAAAGAACAATAGGCACACAGCCAGTACCTCAGCCACACAGGATGTTACGAAACAGCCGACTAATCTGCAAACATCAACTCCATCAAGTAATCAAGATGTTACAACACAGCCAACCAATCCTCTTACATCAACAAAGTCAGCACTCCACCCCCCCCCACCAATATCCATAGAAAGACGGCAGCTCCGATCACACTTTGCTTGCACAAGCACGAAGCCGTGCTTGTGCGAGCAGAATGTGATCAGAGCTGCTGTGTGGCTGGGGTAACGTCCTGAGTTCTGTGATGTAATGTCCTGAGCAGATGGCTGTGGTGTAACATCCCAGGCTTTGGTTTGGCTCCGAGTTTGTGGTCTGGCCATATGTTCATGGCGTGTGTGTTTTGCTCGTACAAACACGAAGCCGAAAGCCACCAGCCTGAAGATGGCGAGTGGGACCTTCGAAACGTCGCCAAGACAATCTCATTTTTACATGGGAAAAGACCTGAATACAACAAGACAATAAGACTTTATATATAAACAAAGTTCTGTGGCTCTTTTCTATTTGTTTATTCATCAGTTCCAGGAAGAAAAGTTCTAGTTAATTTGATTAACAGATTCTGTTACCACATTAAACTATCAAAGGCTCTCAATGGTTGATGATAAAACATTCAGTGGTTGATGAAATACATCTAAAATACTTTTGTGACAATGCAGGCACATTAAAATGCCTAGAAATGATAAGTATTATTTCTCTGGCAGTATTATCTAGCTACCCCTGGCAACAATAACATTATGAAAATATCTTACACCAATACCTTAAAAATAAATAATATTGCACTATTCCAGACATGTTGTGTATGTGAACCTTTCAATTTCTCCACAATACATTAAATTTGAATAAGGGAAAAACTGAATGAGTTGTCAAGGATTCAAGTTAAAAGCTTCCCCTGTCTAGTCATGTCCAACTCTTGGGGGATGTTTTCATCTCCATTTCTTAGCAGATGGAGCCAGCATTGTCCAAAGACATTTCCATGGTCATGTGGCCAGCATGACTATATGCGGAGGTGCAGGGAACACTGTAACCTTCCCAACGAAGTGGTACCTATTTATCTATTTGCATTTGCATACTTTCAAACTGCTAAGTGGGCAGGAGTTGGAGCATTAATGAGAGCGCACCCCGTTGCACAGCACTCAGGCCTCGAATCTGGATTGTCAGCAGGAAGCTCGGCATCTTTAACTGCTGAGCCACCACACCCTCTCTTCAGCTAGAAAGCATGACTAATATTTATGAGAAAGCAGTTGTGTTGTTAGTTGAGCAATGTTATTTTAAATAAAGCAGGAAGTAAATATTGAAATTAGCACATACTGAGCAAAGAGAACATTGCAATTCATGTGTAAACAAATGTAGGCTATTCTGTATATCATTCATTTTTTTTATTTTTATGTTCTGTTTAAATCTTTTAAACCTATTACCATCACCCCCCCATCTAAGTCTAATGACTGGACTATTCTGTTTTGCTGCAATCATGCTCCTCAAATTTTTACTGGATTATGACATCTTCAGCACAGACCCTAAGCCCCGATGACGAAATCTTTTAACACTTTATGTATTTAAGGTCAGACCTGATCCTACTGCGAGAGTCCCCCCTCTCGCAGGTGTGGCCCTCCGCCCTTTCGAGGGCCCACCTTGATGACGGATTTATTAATCCCGAGAGGTGGAGGAAGCGGAGACTCAGGGGGTTTTTAGTCAGTTGTTTTTTAAAAATTTGTAGGGGTGGGGTCTCAGGGGTTGTGGGGCGGGTGGGTCAGATCAGGAGCGATGTGAGAGCCAGGCCCCCAGGTGTGGTCGCGAGCAGAAGGGGCGGAAGGGAGGAGGAGGGGGAGGACACCATTCCTATACAGGGCTCTTTAATTCCAACGGTCGCAGGGAGGGGCAGATACGAGGACAGTTTAAGAACTTACAGTCGGTTGGGAGACCGTGGTTGCTGGTTACACCCGGTCGCTTGTACCAACCCCCGCGTTCTAGGTGGTCAAGAGTTACAGACCCAAGGCCTGAGGCTGTTGTTATGCAATGCGAGGTCCGTTGTTAACAAGGCCCCCCTCATTCACGATCTAATTTTAGAGGGGGAGCCGGACCTCGCGGGAATAACGGAGACCTGGTTGGGCCACGAGGGAGGTCTTCGTCTCGTGGAAATGAGCCCACCAGGCTACCGAGCATTTCACCAGCCCCGGGCCCAGGGAAGGGGCGGCGGGGTGGCAGCAATTATTCGGGAGGACTTAGAGCCGAGGGAGTCTACTGTGCCACAGACGTCCGGATGTGAAGCCCTTGTTGTGAAACGGGGGCCTGGGAGACAGTTGGGCCTGCTGATAGTATACCTGGCTCCTCGCTATACATCAGCGGCCCTGCCCGAACTCCTCGAGCTGATCGCATCGGTGGCGGTTGAGACCCCCAAACTTTTAGTGATGGGGGATTTTAACCTGCCATCGATGGGAGAAGCATCAGAGGGGGTTCGGGAGTTCATGGCTTCCATGACAGCCATGGACCTGACTCAAATGATTCAGGGCCCAACACACGAGGGAGGACACACTCTGGACCTTGTTTTTGTCTCTGGCCAGTGGCTGAGTGATCTGGGAGGAGGGGACTTAACCATCACTCCCCTGTCATGGTCAGATCACTCACTCCTTCGTCTTGACTTCCCTGGTGCTACCTCCCGCTGCGGGGAGGCGGAACCGGAAAGTTCCAGATGGTTCCGCCCCAGGCGCCTGATGGAACCTGATAGGTTCCAGACGGAGCTTGGGCCACCTCCTGTAACCTTGACCCGCCCCCGGGTAGAGGACCTGGTGGTTGCGTGGAATAATGCAACTACCGGGGCCTTGAACCGGGTGGCGCCTTTGCGGCCTCTCCGGCGGCAACGATCCACCCTAGCCCCTTGGTTTACTGAGGAGCTAAGGGTGATGAAATGCCGCAAGAGACGTCTAGAGAGTCGTTGGAGAATTTGATCGAACACAGGCACGAGCCCATTTAAGGACGTACCTTGTGGCATTGAGAGCGGCCAAATGCCAATATTGTGCCACTCTCATTGCATCCGCGGAGAACCGCCCTGCCGCCCTGTTTCGGGTGTCCCGCTCCCTCTTGTTTCAGAGGCTGCGGGAGGCCCCCCTACAGGGCAGGACAGAGGAATTTGGTAAATATCTGCAGGATAAAATCGCTCAAATCCGGAGGGAGTGGGTCCCTGTCAGTGGTCCAATGGAGACGCCCATGGCGAGTCTTGAGGAATCGATCTGGGAGGAGTTTGACTTGGTTGCCATCGAGGATTTGGACAGATTGCGTGGACGACTGCGACCCACCACATGTTTATTGGACCCGTGCCCCTCCTGGCTTGTACTGGCATCCTGGGAGGTTACACGAGACTGGCTCCTGGGCCTAGTGAATGCTTCGCTGGGTGAGGGGTCTCTCCCGGCCGCCTTGAAAGAGGCGGTGGTGAGACCCTTGCTCAAAAAGCCTTCCCTGGACCCTTTGGAACTGGCCAATTATCGTCCTGTCTCCAACCTTCCCTTTCTGGCGAAGGTTGTAGAGAGTGTGGTGGCCTACCAGTTTCCACGACATCTGGAGGAAAATGATTATCTAGACCCGCGCCAGTCCGGCTTCCGCCCCGGTCACAGCACGGAGACGGCCTTGGTCGCATTGGTGGATGATCTCTGGAGGGCCAGAGATAGAGGTTGTTCCTCTATCCTGGTCCTATTAGACCTCTCGGCGGCTTTTGATACCATCGACCATGGTATCCTGCTGCGCCGGCTGGAGGGGTTGGGGGTCCGGGGCACCGTTTTGCGGTGGTTCGGCTCCTACCTTTCTGACCGGATGCAGCGTGTGTTGGCAGGAGAAGAGAGGTCGACCCTACGCCCCCTTACTTGTGGGGTGCCACAGGGGTCGGTCCTCTCGCCACTCCTGTTCAACACATATATGAAGCTGCTGGGTGAGATCATCCGTGGTTTCGGGGTGGGATACCATCTGTACGCTGATGATACTCAGCTGTACTTTTCCACCCCGAACCACCCCAACGAGGCCATCGAAGTGATGTCCCGGTGTGTGGAAGCCGTACGGATCTGGATGGATGACAACCGACTCAAGCTCAACCCCTCCAAGACGGAGTGGCTGTGGGTACCAGCTCCCCGGTTCAGCCAATTAATTCCATCATTGGCCATTGGGGGCATTCAACTTGCCCCCGTGGAGCGGGCGCGCAATTTGGGCGTCCTCCTGGATGCTCGGCTGTCCATGGATGACCATGTGACAGCCGTGGCAAGGGGGGCGTTCCACCAGGTTCGCCTGGTGCGCCAATTGCGCCCCCTACTGGACCGGGACGCCTTACGCACAGTCACTCATGCGCTGGTGACGTCTCGCTTGGACTACTGTAACGCTCTCTACATGGGGCTTCCCTTGAAATGCACCCGGAGGCTACAGTTGGTCCAGAACGCAGCCGCGCGGGTAATTATGGGGAGTACTAGGTACTCCCATGTGACACCGTTCCTGCGCGAGCTGCACTGGCTTCCTGTGGTCTATCGGGTGCGTTTCAAGGTTTTGATAACTATCTTTAAAGCGCTCCATGGCTTAGGACCTAGTTACTTGCGGGATCGTATTCTGCCCCATACATCCCTGCGACCAATTCGCTCGCACAGAGAGGGCCTCCTCCAGGTGCCGTCCACTAGACAGTGTCGTGGGGCGGCGCCTAGGAGTAGAGCCTTCTCTGTGGCGGGCCCAGCCCTGTGGAATGACCTCCCTCCGGATATTAGGAATACCTCTGACCTCCGCTCCTTTCGTATTAAGCTTAAGACCCACCTATTCCAAGCAGCTGGCCTGGCTCAACTTTGATCTAACCATATCGCTCCTGACGGGTTTTTAACTGGGTATTTTAATTATATTTAATTATCTAGGGGTTTTTAAATACTGTATTTTAATTGTTTTTATTTATCAGCCGACCTCCTCCTTGTGTGTGTCTCAGTATATGTCTCTGTTATATGTTTGTTTTGTCCACATATTTATTTCATATGTTTCATTGTACGCCGCCCCGAGTCCTTCGGGAGAGGGTGCGGCTAAGAAATAAATAAATATATTATTATTATTATTATTATTATTATTATTATTATTATTATTATTATTATTATTATTATTATTATTATTATTATTATTATTATTATTTTATATGTTTACACGGAAGTAACTCTTACTGATTAATCCATAGGCATTTTATTCTACTCTTTATTCTGGGTATAAGCCCAGAATTGCTTCACATCAAATTAGTTTCTCTCTATTGTACTCAGAAAAATAGTTTGTTAACAATTTGGAGTGAAAACTGGGGAAAATATCATCATGTAGTTATTTTATTTTATTCACAAATATGTAATACTTTTTAAACAAGATACTGTATTGGGAAGGTAGATTCTGTCATCTTCTACTCTTCAAAAACATCTTACATCATAGTTCAAATAAATTTAAAAACAAAATTATGTAAGAAACGTATTTGCAACCTCACAAAACTCTATTTAAAATGAGAATGGCTCATATAGAATAACATTATTTGATTTACCAATGAATCTTAGAATCTATCTATCTACTGCCAGAAGGAAATGTTCCTGGATTTTAAGTAGTTTAAAGGTTATAAATACAAACTCCAGTTTATGGCTCCAGTAAACAATTCAATTTACTGACCATTCCGTAATCATTTAAAAAACTTAATGTCATCTGACTTTTAGCTGTGGCGTGCTGAACAGAAATCACACATCTTTGCACCGTGACTTCTGCTTTTCAAACAGATGCTGTGCAGGTGACAAGCTTTCATTATTCCTAATTCACTATATCTGTTGAATGCATAACTGCTTGTAACCACCCCCTCCAAAAAAAAAAAAAAAAACACCCCACCCCCATAGTATTCTGGAAGTAGAAAACTTGCATGCACTGGGATCAAAGTTGAAAGGGCAGAGGGAAGAGACGTAACAGAAGAAGGCACAACTGAGCACAGCGAAGAAAGATTAGCAGGACAAACCAAGCTAGCAAGCTGACATCATTAGGGAGGATACTAAACATATGGAAAGACCAGAAGTGCTTATCTATAAAAGACATTTCTTATATTATACCGCCATATGTGGATAAGGAATTATAGGCTTTCTAATGGTAAAATGACAAGAGAAAGCTTATGCAGAGCAATTTTATGTGCAAAAAAAAATCAGTACAGTACTGTACTTTTTACACTGAATGGTTTTCAGACATTATAAACTCATAGTCCTGAAAATAGAAATTTAATTATACTAGCTAATTGTTCATTACAATGATTGAACATTACATAAGATAAATTGAGTAACTGGAAAGGAACCAATATCAACGAAATCTAATTTTTTTTGCAGGCACCTACTGCTAGGAAGCGTATATGTAGGCCAACAGCTGGCATGATA
This sequence comes from Natrix helvetica, assembly GCF_964273705.1. Classification (NCBI taxonomy): domain Eukaryota; kingdom Metazoa; phylum Chordata; class Lepidosauria; order Squamata; family Natricidae; genus Natrix; species Natrix helvetica. Next base: position 191,734,070 of record NC_138552.1, read on the forward strand.
TATGAGCATATTAATATTTAATGTCTTAATTTTAAGTATTTCTAGTCCTTCTCCTCATGCTTAAGGTGACCAACCGTCCTCCTTTAGGGAGGACAGTCCTTCTTTTGTAAGTTCTGTCCTCCCTCAAAAAGTGTCCTCCTACATGTCCTCCTTTTTGATATTTGAAGGCTAATCTGTTGCGCGTTATGTAACGTATTTTATTAAATAGTTTTTAATGGTGTTTTTTTTTACTTCATCGCAAGTATATTGAACAGATATTGAATCTTGTGTTGAATTTTTATCTAAAGAAATGCTAGACATTAAAATAGACGACAATTGTCTCTTTGAAGAAATTAGAAGACTGAATGTATATTTAAATTCTGAAAAATTAATACAATGGGAAAATCAACATGTTGAAATTGATAAAAGATAGGTGGATATTTTCAGCCATTTAAAAAATGAACATATTCCATGTGAACATTTATTTATACTTGTTCAATTTACGTTGTGCTGCCCTGGAACTAATGCAGCAGTTGAAAGAGTTTTTTTCAATTGCCAATGATTTTTCGACAAGTGAGAAATCGAGATTGAATGTTGATACTCTAGCTGCAGCACTTGCCGTAAAATTCAATATGAAGGATATTTCTTGTTCAGATATTTCCAATATATTGTTAGAAGATGATACATTGACAAAAATATTAATTCAATGGAAAAGTACTCATTTAAATAATAATTAACAGGCATGTAAGCATAATTGCAATATAAAATGTTGCAAATGTTTTTATTATGCATATATCATATTTTAGAGTATTATTGTTTCAATGAATAAAATATTTCTTTTATTTACGATATATTTTTTCCAATTTATTTGTCCTCCTTTTCATTGTAAAAAAGTTGGTCACCTTAGCATTTTGGACAATAGAACGTGTTTTGTCCTCCTTTTCATTGTAAAAAAGTTGGTCACCTTACTCATGCTGGATCCAGATCATACTCACTAGGTAATGAATTCCACTTCATTCTGTAAGACTTACTATTAAATAAACATACATAATATTTATATTATAAATATCTAAATAAAATAGTAAATTACTAAAAATGTGAGGGAGGGCCATTCATGCTGTTTTGAGTTCTTGAATGCAAAGGATATTGACTTCTCAATAAATATTTACAAATATTTCAATTAAATAAATACTAAAAAGCTCTCAATTTGTTTGAGTAAGATATTTAAACCATGTTAAGCGATCTTTCATCCATGTCCTGAAACCCATGTGAGAGTAAGCATGCTCAGTAGGCCTGGAGTGCAGCCTTTTTAATGACACACAGAAGATAATAGTATGGTAGTAGAACTGACAATCTTGCAGGAGTGCATAGAAAAGGGTCAGTTATGTACTTAAATCTAGATACCTACAGTGTAGAGGAACGCAAACTAAAGCATCTCCAACAGGCTACTGCTTTCTTCTATGTAATAATAAAGAAAAGTGAAGCAATTCTTGAAATCACAAGGAACAGCTAACAACGCTTCTGCATTATCAAATATGGGAGACATTGATTTCAATCAAATGCAATTTAGCACAATCTTATGAAGAGCAAGAGTAACTAGAATAATTGATATCTTTCATATTTTATTTGAGTCTCATTCAGGATTATTATGCAAGTACAACTTTAAAATACCACCAAAATGTATTATGAAATCTGGGAGAAGCATCCGGAGATAAATGTTGAACTGATGTTCCATAGTTTAGCAGGAGGCATTATGGTCGAAGGCAGCTAGATGCTGGATCCATACTGCCAAACATTCTCTGTGGATCAAGGAGAGGTCTTGAGAATACCATATGTATTTCAGGCAGTCATGTCATGTGACTCCCTTGCTCAATGATCACAATCCCTGCACTCCCAGTTATACTTGTTACGTGATCTCTGAAGTTAAGAAAAAAGAGCCAAAAAACTGCCTGCCAAAGGATTCCAGCTCTTCATAGAGCTGAATCTCTCTGGCAGGCAGTCCTTTCATTCACTCAGCCAGCCAACGTTTGATTTCCAAGGAAGTCAACAGAGAAAATTACAAGCAGCAATCATATGATTGTGGAGCGCTTGGTGTATGTGCAAACAAATTGCCAAGCATCCAGATTCTGACCACATGATCAAATAGTCGTAAGTCAAGGATTACCTGTATGAGAAAGCATAAATTAGAAATTTCTTTTTGAAGTTTGAAGATTGCTGGGAATAAGAAAAAAAAGTAAAATTGATTTATCTTATCATGGTTAAAATAATGGTTTGCTCTTTTTGATTAGGTTCAATATTTTTTGGATGGGAGAAAGAGGGGATTTGTTTAAATAGAAATGAACATAAATATAAAAAGAATGATTCAAATTGAATGTAAAGGATATAATATGTAAAACTATCTTTTTAGTTTTTGTATACATATAATAAGTTGCTATTTCTGGTGATGTTTATTAGTTTCTTTGATTGGGACTGGATTATGATGGCTATTTTTTTGTAATGTTTCATTTTTTCCTTTTTTTACTGGGATTAGACTTTGAAGAGACGAAAGGGGGAATGTGATTAAATGGAGATCTAGACGTAAATATAAATGGGAGGATACAAATTGGGTGTAAGAAATATAGTTTGTAATACTTATGTTCTTACTTCACTGGACTTTTTTGACTAATATGAAGAGATGAAGATCTAGAAATGGACTTATAGAGAATGAATGTTTGGTTGTATTTTAACAGTGATATATTGTTAATGTTGATTATGCTTGCTGAGGCTAAAGGTAGAAGTAACTTTTTATCTGCACTTTTTCAAATTTTTAATTCTTTAAAACATTAGTATGCAGTTGTATTAGTTTTATTTGTTGAAAGCAATTTTCATTTAAAATTATTTAAAAAATATTTTAAAAAACCAAATGTATTGTGGAATCAGAAAATACAATGGTTTCATGTTATTTTATTACATTTAGTAGCCATATAGCATATACCGGTTGCACATGCCAGTATTTAGCAAAAGAAAAATCAGGAGCTCCGCAGTTTTAGGGGTAAAATAATTACATTTGGAAGCAATTATTTTGACGAGCTAAAGCCAAATAGGCTGAGTTGCTACTTGGAATACTTGTAAAAGGCAGGTTCCTCTATTTCTAGGAATGAAGAAGGAAGTAAGAACACTATTTTCCACTGTATTTTTCTATAACGTTATACTCTGTGTCCACTTTCATCCTTCTCTTACATCTCAACACACTCGTCTCAAGTTATGGGTAGTGGGACTCTGAAAATGAGCACTTCACACTAAGATTTTGTTCCAATTCTAAAGTCTAGTTAACACTACACCAATAAAAGAATGATTTTATCTTCACTAGAGCACAGCTGCAGAGAGCAATGACATAAATGTTCTATGGTTTCCTCTCTTTCCACTCCCTTTTATTCTTTCTTAATTTGGTTCAGAGTTCTGCTCTCCCTGGAAAACATGCAAACAGATATATCCAGGGCAGGGGTCAGCAACCTGCGGCTCTGGAGCCGCATGTGGCTCTTTCATCCCTCTGCTGTGGCTCCCAGTCGGCTCCACAATTGATAAGGGCTTTTGGTTAGGACAGGTAGAGGAAAAAGGATGTTGTGCTAGGAGAAGACTCTATGGTGGGGGAACCAGACTTCTGGTAGGCTATGGAAGTGAACTGGGGTTTCTGGTTAAGACCTTTGTAGCTCTGAGTGTTTAAGGCTGCCGACCCCTGATCTAGGGGCAGCTATACTTCAAGGAGTTGTCTGGTGGAGGCCCTTTCAGCTACACTCTGGGCTAGGGGTCTCCAACCTTGGCAACTTTAAGACTTGTGGACTTCTGAGGAATTCTGGGAGTTGAAGTCTGTAAGTCTTAAAGTTGCCAAGGTAATGGCTGAGGAGACACATATTCAATTACAATTATTTGTATTGCATTTAATTATTAGTCATCTTGAAAGGTGGGGTGTCCTGATGATAAACAAATTACCTACAAATAATTTCTGGTCCAGCATTATGGAAACTTTAGGTTTCCATTCCTTTTACTAACTCAATTATCTTTTCAATTTTTTCACACACAAAGAATTAAAAATAGGTAACTATCTCCAGTCTGATTATCTACTTATTAAGTGTTGCAGCAAAGTGCATTGTGCAGTGAAGTTTACTGCCCAGCTAATATTTTGGTAGTGTTTGCTGGATAAAGAAGAAAGAATTAGCTACATCAATTCAGTTAATTTGATCAACCAGTGAGTAATACTATCAGGAAATGTTCTGTAACATTCAACTGGAATTTCTCTGCTTGTGAACTTGAGACTGTTGTTCTGTGTCCCGTAAATTGAGGTGGTAGAGAAGTTGCTTAACAGTAAGAGTAGATAGTTGTTTGAAAGTAAAGTGATTTCCTTGCCACTGGATGTATTCCAGCAAAGGCTGGAGAGACATCTGTCAGAGATGTCTTAATCTGGATTTCGGAACTGAGCTTGGTCTCAATACTTAAAAGGCTCTTTCCAATGTGATGATTCTGTGATTAATGTTGGCACTTCTCCAATGGGGCTGTGGCAATTTTGCTCTAAAAATGTTTCCTTATAAAATTGAAAGCTGGCAAATTTGAAAATACTTATTTTGCTAACATTTGTTTCCAACTAGTATGAGCAGGCTCTTTCCATAAAGCCAGAAAGTGACAGAGATACTGAAATTAACAGTAAATAATAGAAAATAATCTAACATTTACTACTAGGTACAACGAGTGATCTGGTACTATTTCACATGATACGCTCAGGCAAATATATTCCTCCAATTACACAAGGCTAAGCTTTGAGTTAGCAAGAATATGGTACGGCATCTGCTTTTCTGCGGTACTGAACCTTATTTGTTTTGTTTGTTCATTGTGTTGCCAAAAATGAAGAACATGTACGAAGGTCATTTTATGGAAGGCCTGACAGAAAAGAGTCTGACATTTAATTTTCAACCTTGACATTTCAGACTGTAGTTCTAAAGTAAGAGGTAAAGTAGCAGTTCTGAATGGCTAATCAAAAAAGTCATCCACTAAAATTAATTTGCAGTAATTATGATATTTAATAGTTCCAGCAGGGGCAAGGGTTAATGGCAATATGGTTGGTAATAGGAGAACTCTATGAAGCCTTAGACCAGGGGTGTCCAAACTTGGGAACTTTAAGACTTGTGGACTTCAACTCCCAGAATTCCCCAGCCAGCATGGCTGGCTGGGGAATTCTGGGAGTTGAAGTCCACAAGTCTTAAAGTTCCCAAGTTTGGACACCCCTGCCTTAGACAATACATATTTGAAACACTAAGCTTGCAAAGGTTCAGATCCCCACCTTTTGTCATATAGTACACAGTTTTATAAAAAATGCTTTAAATTTGGGGGCTATTCTTAAAAGATTTTAAAAAACCCTGAAACATATGACTCTCACTCAGTGATATTCTTTTCTCTTAAATAATATTGTATCATTGGTTTAGTGATGGAAGCACCAGGCTAGAGACCAAGAGACTGGGAGGCATGAAAACTTTAGGCATGGGTTGGTTTTTGTAGGGAAAATAGAAGGAAGAAGGAGTATTAGCTAAGTTTGCTGGCTTGAGTTTATTAAAAAAAATGAGATACAATCTAAACTCTTTGTTATATAACTGAACTATACGTCTAACTTGTGATTTATCATTTCAAACTTTAAAACAATTTGGTTTCAACTAATCATAGATAAAACAATCAGCTTCAGTGCTACAGTTTATGATGTGACTGAAAGACAATATAGACAATATTAGACAGGAAAGAGGTCTGACTGATTGAAGACCAAAACAATTAAAAGTGACATATTTTCCAGCTAATCCTAGCAAATTATGGAAGTGAAATAAAATCTGGAATTAGTTGGCTGAAATACAGACTTCTGCTAAAAAATACAGCCAGGCAAAGGTATACAGGGGAAACTCGAAAAATTAGACTATCGTGCAAAAGTTCATTTATTTCAGTAATGCAACTTAAAAGGTGAAACTAATATATGATATAGACTCATTACATGCAAAGCAAGATAGTTCAAGCCGTGATTTGTCATAATTGTGATGATTATGGCTTACAGCTCATGAAAACCCTAAATCCACAATCTCAGAAAATCAGAATATTGTGAAAAGTTGCAATATTCTAGGCCAGTGATGGTGAACCTATGGCACGCATGCCAAAGGTGGCACGTGGAGCCATTTGTCAGGGCACGCAAACCGGTGCCCTGTCAGCTGGCCAGCACGCATGTGCATGCTGGCCAGCTGATTTCACCCTTTTTTAAAGCCATTTTTTGCCCTCCCCAGGCTCCAGAGCCTTTATAGGAGCCTGGGGAGAGCGAAAAGAGCCTCCATCACCCCACGGAGGCCCTCTGGAGGCTTCATGAACTTCCCTGAAGCCTCCGGAGCACAAAAAAACGGCCCTACAGGCAAATCGGAAGTTCAGGAATGGACTTCCGGTTTGCTCGGAGGGTCGTTTTGACTGCTCTGGAGGCTTCAGGGAAGCGTCCTGAAGGTCCCTGAAGCCTCTGGAGGGCTTCCGGGGGGCGGGGGCCGGGGAGGCTGTTTTCGCCCTCCCCAGGCGCCTATAAAGCCTCTGGAGCCTGGGGAGGCCAAAAAAGCATTCAAAAATGGGGGGTCGCACCTGTAGTGTGTGCATGCGCACTGGGGGGGTCGCACATTGCATTATGGGTGCAGCATGCCCGCACACTACCCCCCTGCGCTCCCCCACATATTGCACTCGAACCAAAAAAGGTTTGCCATTGCTGTTCTAGGCTCAAAGTGTCCCACTCTAATCAGCTAATTAAGCCATAACACCTGCAAAGGGTTCCTGAGCCTTTAAATGGTCTCTCAATCTGGTTCAGTAGGAATCACAATCAAGGGAAAGACTGCTGACCTGACAGTTGTGCAGAAAACCATCATTGACACCTTCCATAAGGAGGGAAAGCCTCAAAAGGTAATTGCAAAAGAAGTTGGATGTTCCCAAAGAGTATGGAGGAAGAATGGAAAGGCACACACTGCAAGATGCTTAAAGTTCAGTGTGAAGTTTCCACAGTCTGTGTTGATTTGGGGAGCCATGTCATCTGCTGGTGTTGATCCATTGTGCTTCATTAAGTCCAGGGTCATCGCAGCTGTCTACCGAGAGATTTTGGAGCGCTTCATGCTTCCTTCCATAGATGAGCTTTATAGGGATGCTGACTTCATTTTCCAGAAGGACCTGGCACCTGCCCACACTGCCAAAAGCACCAAAACCTGCTTCAATGACCGTGGGATTACCATGCTTGATTGGCCAGCAAATTCGCCTGACCTGAACCCCATAGAGAATCTATGGGGCATTGCCAAGAGAAAGATGAGAGACATGAGACCGAACAATGCAGAAGAGCTGAAGGCCACTATTGAAGCATCCTGGTCTTCCATTACACCTCAGCAGTGCCACAGGCTGATAGCTTCCATGCCACGCTGCATTGAGGCAGTAATTGCTGCAAAAGGGGCCCAAACCAAGTACTGAGTACATATGCATGCTTATACTTTCCAGAGGTCTGATATTGTTCTATGTACAATCCTTGTTTTATTGATTGCATGTAATATTCTAATTTTCTGAGATTATGGATTTGGGGTTTTCATGAGCTGTAAGCCATAATCATCACAATTAGGACAAATCACGGCTTGAACTATCTTGCTTTACATGTAATGAGTCTATCTCATATATTAGTTTCACCCTTTAAGTTGCATTACTGAAATAAATGAATTTTTGCACGATATTCTAATTTTTCGAGTTTCACCTGTACTTTAGAGAAGATCATATATTTATCACAGTTTCCTCCAACATTCAAAACTAATAAAACAGCATCAACATCATATTAGAAAACCAGAGCTTCTAATTTTGACAGCAGACAATTCAGATTTATCATTGTTATTACTATTTTATTATTATACTTTTCCTAATCTGTGAGTCAAGTGTAAATGTTTTCTTTCTGTTCTTCATAAATTTCCTGCAACATGTTGGATTGAACGAGCGAACTTTAATTTCCTCTTGCAGAAAAGTAGCTATTTCCAAAAATGGGCAACGCACAAAATTATGTTTTTTTTAAACTGGATGAAGAAACAAATAAAGGGATATAAAAGTTAGGATGCCAGTAAGAAATAAAGATAAATGACTACAGTTTTTAAAATCTACAATATAAGAGTCCTATTATGTTGCTGTCAATAATATTTTATTTTAAAAATTTACCTCAAATTAAAAAGCATTGCTACCTGAAACGATCATTCACTAGGAAATTACAAACATAAAGCATATATTTATGAATTCTAATTTTAGAAGTATTATATATATTAGAAATAGTATACAAAATTATTACAAATTAATATAAAGTATAAAGATATTTCTAATCAGATAAGAATTAAACAGCCTGATTCTCAAATAATGCTGACTCATAATGTCATCTATGGAGCACAATAATTATGTGTTTGCATTTGGAATGAACTATATCACGGCAAAAAACCTTTTGCTAATGGTCTTTGTACACGAGCCAATTAAACAAAATTGTTAGAATTATACCTCACACAGAAATCTTCTCAGATGTACAATAATCTTCGCAGACAAAATGCACAAGAAATACATAAAACCTGAACCAAAATACTGTAAGAGGGATGGGGGATATAGGATGGTGAAGAGAAATATGTTCTTCCCAGTTCCAGAATTAAAATATAGGTAGTCCTTGACTTACAACCATTCATTCAATGATCTTTTTTTAAAAAAAACAAAGTTTTTTATTGGTTTTTGGATGTTTTACATAGGGAAAAGGTATGGGAAAGGTTACAAATTTTGGCAGCTGCGAAATGCGGTAGGTGCACCCCCCCTCCAAACTCATAGTATACATTTGCATAAGATTCAATATTAAGTAATAACATATAGTCAGTGTGGTAAATTCAATTGGTAATTTCGGTCAGTTTATATCACGTGGATTTTCTTACTTATTTGTGTGATCTGAGCTTTCTTGATGTCGCCCCATCTCCCCCAGTTGGCAGTGCTCTGGCCCCTCCCGTGTCTTGTACATCTACGGAAGTGTCTTCTGGTTTTTCTAGGAGTAGTTTATTTTTTTCCATAAAGGCCTGCGCCTCTATGGGTGTATTAATTCTAACTCTTGTCTCCTCCCAGAATATTAGCATACCTTCAGGCAATAACCATCGAAACCTCACCCCCTTCTGGTATAGTTTATTCGCCAATTGCGAATAAAATTTTCTTTTCTCCCTCACTTTCTTGGGGATCTGTTTCAGAATGGTTATCTCCTTATCTTTGTATGTCAAGGCTTGCCCCCTTTGTGCATTCAGGATTTCATCTCTTGTGCTTTTCCTAAGAAATTTAATGTGTACCTCCCTGGGGACATTATGTGTTCTAGCATATGCTGAGTTCACTCTATAGGCCAGGTCTATTTCCCACCCCATCTGTTGTTTTTCCTTCTGAATATACTCAGTCAAAATGGTTGTCATGATGTCCCTTATGTTTTCATCATCTGTCTCCATCACGTTCTGGAATCTAAGATAAAAAGACATTCTCTCAAACTCTATTTTCATTTGTTGGGTGTCAAGTTCTTTGTTTCCCCTCTGCACGCCCTCTATCCCTCCCTTCATCTCAGCCGCCCCATCTTCCAAAAGATCCAGTCTCTGTGAGTTCTTATTAATTTTATCCTGGTTCTCTTTAATTTCTTCTTTCATCTCCTTCAATTGTCTCTTTATTTCCTCTTGTCCCTGTAAAAGTTGTTGTAACATTTGGTGAAACTCCAGGTCCGTAGATTTAGGTTGCTTGAAGGCTGTTAACGTTGATTGTGTGCTAGGACTGGAGGTTACAGATGTTGGGGCTGAGGCAGCAAAGCCTGACTTTCCAGGAGGTGGTCTTTTAGATGCCATTGTTTATGAAGTAAAGAGTCCAGTCAGTATAAAGAAGGATCAGTCAGAGAGATAGAACAGCCAAGAGAGTCCAGGAGGCAGAGAGTCCAGGCACAGGGGAATTTTCTAATCACCCTGGCAAAAGAGCAGTCGTTTTTCACTCCAGGGGGTTCAGAAGCAAACAATCCACAAGAGAATTATCCAGGTAGCATGGAGACAAAGACCGGAAGCCTGAAGTTAAAAGGTGGAGTCAAGTCTCACATCTCATGAAGACAACGGAAGTGTGCCATCTTGCCCTGCCAGCTTCGGGTATTGAGGCAACAAATAAAGTTTTCAAAGTTCCCAGGGCTTCCAGATCTCATTGTCTTAAACCTTAAAAGTTTAAATCTGAAAATCCATTTAGTAGGGGTGTGACATCTTTAGTTTGGCTCTCCCCCTCCTCCTTCCCTTGGGGCTGAGAGCTCTCTTGTTTCCAGCCGCTTGTCCAAGGGGGGGGGGAATCCCCCTCCCCTCCAGCCGCACCTCTCCAATTCAAGCCAAAAGTTCAAGTTTGCACAGCAGACAAATTTTATAGTTGGTAATAGGAATGAAGGGAGTCTACACCTCACAGCTCCGCCGCTGCATCCTTCAGCTTTCTTTTTTCACTCCGAACAGCCTGTCAGCGAAGACGCACCCACGCGCCCTCCGATCTGCTCCCCGGTGCCTTGAGCGCGCAGGGGACCTCCCGCCGGCAGCCGCCGATGCAGGGATCCCCCGCGATGCCGCTCCTCCGGCAGGACGCCTCTACGGGGCGTCCTGTGCCCCCCAAGAAGTGGGGAAGCCCACCGGGGAGCCGGAGCGAGCAACGAGTTGCCCGTCGCCATCAGCCACCGGAACCGGAACTCCCATTCAATGATCATTTGAAGTTACTACAGTATTGGAAAAAAAATGACTTATGACTCATGCTGACAGTTACAGTTGCTGCAGTGCCCCTATGTGGTCACAGTTTGGGTTCTTGGTAGCCGGCCTGCACTTACAGCTTCAGGGGGACACATCAACTTCCTCCACTCACCTATCTCTGCCACATCCATGCCCTTTTGGCTCTATACTGTGCTGTTGTCCCAGCTCACCTTTGTCATCTTCTTGCTCCTGCTACTAACAAGGTGTGCCAAGCTGGGTTGCAAATCCCTAAATTTTGATCATGTGACCATGGGGGCACTGCAGAGTTCAGTGCTCTGCTCTCTCTGCTCCTATTCAACATCTACATGAAGCTGCTGGGTGACCTCATGTAGGAGTGAGGTTTTGGAACCTGCCAGTTATGCTTATACCATCTTTGGTTCTGTGGTGGGGATTGCATTGTCCCAGACAGACCCAATAAACAATCTGGAAGGCCTCTGGACTCATGACTTCTGCTCAAAAAACAGGTGTGCCTCGGAAGACCTTTGTATGGCTCCATGTTGTGTGCCATTTGCAAACTGGGGGGCTCACTTAGCGAGTGTCAAGACGTGGGCCTTTTCTGCAGTGGTGCTTGCCTTATGGAACACCTTCCTCCCCCAAAAGTTCCCTCCTGAACACAGGAAAAAACACTTTAGATTTTGATCATCTGTCCCCCTAATAAAGATTGGCACAAAATACAGAGCATAGGCAGGAAAAAGGGGAAGACTAAGCTGATTTCCTGAATTGCTTAAGTACTATGATCCAGCAGCACTCTGGACTATCTGACTTAAAGAAATTTGCCGAAATTTCAGTAACACTTTTGTAGAGGTGGCACTTAAAATCTATCTTACTGGGCTGGAAGGAGAAAACATTAATGAGATTATTACAACGACCACTCAAACTCAAAAGTTTCTAGGTAAGGAAAGGAAAAGCTGAAGACACTGCTTATGGCTCTTCAATTGAATCAGCTGCAGGTTACCCTCTTTCCAAACTCACAGACAAGGAAAAGGAAGGACACCTCTAAATATAGCAACAGGCAACAAAATTTGGAACAAATCTTTGACTTATCCTTTCAGGGTCAAACCCCCCTCAGGATCACATTACTCCCATGGAAATCCTGGGCTTTGGAGACAAATTGTCCTAAAATAGCACAAGGATGTTTGCAGGTGAAAGTAATAGCATCTCATCTTCTTTTATCTCTTTCTGTCTCTGATTGCAACATAGGAGGAAAAACTATCCCTTGCCTTCTAGATACACCTGCTCTTTATTGTACTCTCAGGACATCAGATTTCTCAATATTTCTCTGTAGCAAATGGTCTCAGAATTGGGTCTGGCTATGTAAATTAACAGCCATTGCATATTACATACCAAATGGAATTTATTTAGATATACTTTCGCAGGATGAAGAAGCAACAATAGTTCTATTTGCAATGCTTCTTCGGGAGGTAAGCCAGCCTTACATTTTAGATTACTACAAGTTGAAGCAAGTTGTGATATTTTGTGGACAAAACATTATAATAATGAAATGGAATGCATACTTTCAGTTCTGTCTGTTAAACTTCAAATTGCAATTGACTAAAAAAAACAATTAACCAGGAAAATGTAATATCCCTTAAACCCAGAAGCTAAAAAAGGAATTAAACCAGTAACTGTATTCTTGAAGCAGGGTATAATTGTAATCACTAGAAGCAATGCTTTAATATTCCTCATTCAAAAATGGTGGTAGAGTAGCAAATGGCACTTTGTGTAGCATCTAAGAATGACAAATAGACTTATTATCACCATCTTTCCTGTGGTTCCAAACTCCCACACTGTTCTGGTCAGCATTTTTCTATATGCTCCTAACTTTTCAGTCATGAGTCTTTGTAAACTTTTTCATTTTCATTCCTATTCACCCTAATAATCAGCTTTGTTTTGTATGTACAGTACCTGTATAATCGGTTTGATCTTGTTCTGCATCTTTTGCTCTAATTCAGTATGTTGATGATCTCCTTATGGCTTTCTTTCTTCTGGAAACTAGCCAGACTGACACACACAGTCTGTTACAGCTGAGAAAGGACACAGGGTCTCTAACGCCAAGCTGCAGTTCTGAAAAACCTCTGTGCCTTATCTAGGTCATGCTTTTTCCCAAGGTAGGCTCTCTTTCTCACTTTGATTCCATGTTAACTTTCCCTTGCATACTTCATGTGGCAGAGGTGTACACTTTTGAGAGAATGGGCTATTGCTGCCAGTGGATTTTGAACTTACCTAACTAACTCCTAGTTAACTAACTCCTCTAAAAACTTCTGTTACTCCCTTTTATTGCCTAAATTTCCAAAATCCTCTTTTCTGGCTTTAACATTTGTGTTTGTTTGAATTTTTGCTGTAGAAATTCCCGACTGCTCTAAGCCTTTCGTCTTCTTTGGCCATGAACTCTATACCTTCACTCAATCTATCAACACCATAGCACACGGAACAAAACAGACCACTGGCCTGCTACAACAAAATCTCATTGCTTTTGCTTTTCCTCCATGATTGGGCACAGTAGCTGCTGCTCTTTAGTCTGTAAATCTCTGCCTTGGGCCATCAGCTTTTTGTTATCACATGCTATTTCTTCTCTCTCTTGCTTAAATGCCAGACTCAAGTAGCTAGATGTGCTAACATGTGCCTTTAAATTAGCCAAAGGGAAATCTGCTAATATTTATGTAGATTCTTGATATGTCTTTGCAGTTATGCATAATTTGAGCTTTATGGAAACTGAGACGGTTTCTAACTAATTCGGGTTCGCCTATTAAGCACGTCTCCTTGGTAAAAAGTCTCCTAGAGGCCTTGCTCTTCTCCTCTGCCATTCTGTCTCATCAGAGTATTTCTGATGGTATTAGAAATGCATTGGCAGATGTCTCTGCCAAATACGCAGTCCCTCCCAAACTTACATAAATGCTGCCCAGGCTCAGCAGAGGCCGTCCCAGATGTCTCTTCAGAACTCCAAATCAAAAAAACATGCTTGGAGTTCTCATAGATGCTTATTAATACTCTCAGTCAATGGGCTTCTTCCGATGGATACTCAGTGGCTCCCAAGGTACTGCTTCCATATTTTGTTCATTTAGCCCATGGAATTGAACATATGAGCAGAGGGAGAATGAAACTTAGATGAAAATTGTGGTTTGCACCAGGATTTACTATTGCAAAGAAGCAATATTGTAGAAGCTTCCCAGTTCACCTAGCCTATAACCCAGGATACCCAATAGAACCTAGGAAAGCCCTTCATCCACCACCATTTTGACCTTTTGTGTATTTCTACAAATATATGTAGCACATGGTAACATTCCCTGGAAAATGGTTTTTTAATATATATATGATTTGAACATATAATTTCTTCTACCACTGAAGTGATTAATTCTCTCAGATGGAGCTCAGCTAAGACTGATATTTATCAATCTGATATCTGATCCCAAACATGCATTGCAAAAAATTATTCCTTTTTACGCTCAAGACTTTGGTTAAGTGCCTATATCTTAACAAATAGCATGGATCATTGCATTTGTTAGTCCTGTCCTTGAATGCGGTTAAGAATTCAACCTCTTGACCACTAAACTTATCAGGATCCCACAGTTTCTATGAATTCCTTTGTTTGCATTATCTTACTGGTTTTTCATAGGGAATATATTAAAACTTGTAGCAAAAATGTAAGAGGAAAGCTGTAGCAAATTAGAGATTCTTCTGCCAACTTTGGAATATGAAGCAACATTGCCTCTCACTCTATCTGCAAGTGCTGCTAATTTTCTTAACAATAGACAAGATATAACCAGAGAATTAAACTTTGATAAAGAAACGCAGACATTTTCAGTAACATGTCACTGCAGTTGGTCAAAAACACTGCTTGCTTCTAATGTAATCTTTAACTTCAGAATAGGAAATCAGTTGATGTCATTAAATAGAAAGCACATATTACTCACCAAATAAATTGCTTGAGTGTCCTTGTTTTGATATGGGTTTCAATTCATTTAATCCCCAGGCATAATGTTTGTAATTATCCCAGGCATGTTTCATCATCTGTTGGGAAATGTAAGGAGGATTATAATTTGGATTTGGCAAGAAAACTAGCAGAAAATATACTGTAACCAAAGATTAATGCACCTCATTCAATGCTAAATTAAACGCCTGTTAAATTATAGATATATTTTAATGTTAAAATATTATTAGCAGCAACATCATATTGATATTCACTGTTTTAGTTACTCATATAATGGACATCCCCAGCAAATGCAAACCTGTTTAATTCACAACACAGGCAGAGAGTTGGATGTCATCCTTTTATAAGCAGAAATACTTACTTTACATCATGAATCAGTGGTTCCCAATCTATTATATAAGTTCCTACATCGTTACAAACTTTTGAGTACTATTATGTAAATTAGGAATCAGCAAAATGGCATCTGTTGGCACAAAGATGTATACCTTCAGCAGGTTGATACTAAATGAATGTATTTTCTTTAAAAAAATAATTTAAATATCTGCAATCTACTGAGATGCTTAAATCCCAAGATTTTGGAAAGAATGCTTAATAAATTTTACAATCTTCTATCTGTACTACCCTAGCATGCTGCTAACTTTTTTCTGGATGATAGGACAGGAAAAGCGTTTTCCTTACTATTCCAAAATGTTTCCTGGCATTAAAAACAAAATATAATCTGTTCCTATTCACTTTAGTATAACTCTGAGACGATTCTTTTTTTAAAAAATGATGCAATCAAATTAATGCCTGTTCTATAGCAAACAGTACTTTCTTCACAAAGATGTGATTTCCAATGCACGGGCCAGATACAGACACCAGAATGTTTGCAAAGTCCCATCAACCCTCTTATTGCATCCCCTAAATATTTATTTTTGATATATAGGTTAGAATTCATACTACTGCCTTTGTAACGTGTTGAATAACAGATATGAATATGCACATTTAAATATAGTCACCATTCTCCTTTCCTCTCACAAACGAGAGTAGAAGTACTTGTTTCCTATGTGCAAAAGAGCATTCCTTTCCATAAAGGAATATATTTCAGAGTCTCAACATGATACACCACAGTTTGGTATAAATGTATCACTTGCCCTTTGAAAGATCTCTCTTCTTGAAGAGAGCTCTCTGCCATCAGTTCCCATTTTCCCAAGATTAATTCTGTTTGTTTTTTTTCCTTAGCAGGGTAAGGTGCATTGATAGGAGATGAAGCAACAGCATCCTAGCGCTTGGGAAAACTGGAATGGCCTTAACCCTAAACTCTTAAAACCTAAACTCTTTCACTAGAATTGTGTCCTCATTTCAAGTGTTATCTTTCCATTTCTAAACTACATATTGTTTTCCTGCATGTACCTCAAAGCACAGATGCACATACATGTTGTATTTAAAAGGTGTGCTTGTTTAAGCATTATATATCAGTTGGGACGAAGCTATATCATTTGGGCTAAACTGTCCCAAATGACTTATAAAGCTAAAGCTAAAACAGCTCAGTAGTACAGAGATTGTCTCACTCAGGTTAATTTTTAAATAACTAAGGCAAACGTTCTGGTGTCCTTTTATTATTGTGGGAATTCTGTAAATTAAAGTTATATGCTAGAGGGCAACAAGCCAAGGAAGACTGAATTAAGAAAATAATCTGAGAAGTGAATCAGCTAAGTGATCAGGTACTGTTCTCCAAAACACATCGACATTCTAATCTAAGCTTATTAAATTGATTTCCAAGTTAGCAGAAAGCAAGTTTAATGGAGTACTAAAATAGTTTTCTTTAAAAAGGCTTTCTCAAAAAGATGCTAGATGAGGTTATTTCCATAAATCAAATCTAATCTTCATGTTTATATATTCTTTAAAGTCTATTAACTCTGTATTTGAGAGAAAGTTTGGCAAAATTCAACTCATATATATCATTTCCTGCTTCTACTTGAGCTTGGATGGAAAATGGTACTCATATTATATTTAAAACTGGCAATGTATGCACTCCATTAAGTCATTCTGCAGTAAAAGTTTGGATTCAGATAAAATATTCCAGTACGAAATCTGCTAGTCAGAAATATTGTACTGTGGCTGGATTTCAAGAATACTCAGCATAGTCTCATTTGAGAAATGTATTTGAATGAAACATCTAAGTGAAGTGTTTGACTGAAGAACTAATTATCTAGAGTGACAGAATCAGAAATATTCAGCTAGATTATTAAACTCAACTGCCCTGCTGAGTACAGAAATTCGAATTAAACAAATCCAAACATCTCATTCTCTAGATCAAATGTCTGCTTAGCCTCTACATGAATATACCCATGTACTAATGAAAGGCAGTCAGTCATCTTGGTGTCTAGTGGATCCTCCTGTCAAGTGGCTCTTACGTTTGGGAGGTTTTTTTCAATGAGAGAAATTGCAATCATATAATGGGGATCCATTTTTTTCTGTCTTGTATTCTGAGATAATACAGAACAGTATACCTATTTGCATACGTATTTAACTGTGTCATCATATGGCCTTTTAGTTTTCTTTTTTTCCCCAATGGTAGATAGACTCAATTTCTTCCAACCTGGTTTAAGTTTCACTGAATCTTTAAAGTGTCGAGCCCATAATTAGACATCATAACTAAGATCGGGTCTGAGAAGTGCAGAATATATTGGAACTTTTCCAACCTGAGATTTGGGAACTATGCTTCTGTTCATGCAATTTAGAATTGCACGCCCTTTTGTTATTTTGTACATATTTTGTTCAATTTAGAAACAACTGTTAATTCCAGGACCTTTTTTATGTCATACTAGCTATTGTTTATCTGATGCTTGTATATTTAGGTTTCTTGAGTGAAGAACTATATCTGCCCCGAATACATCTCATTGTGTTACTGTCAGTCCTTCAAAGTAGCAGGTCAGGCCAAACTTTACAACTACTGGAACTAGTGTTGCAGGGTATTGTTTTCATTTTCCCTTTACAGTGAAGCACAGAACTTTGATCAGATCTCCTTAATCAAAGCTCAGATATTTCTATGCTGAAAACTCCATCCTAAGCATATCCTAGCTGAACACGGCTGCCAATTTTTACAGATTATTCTTTCCAATCCTTTTAACCTTCACATGTCATTTCTATCTATTTCCATCTCACCTTCAAGTCAGTCTTGGCGACTACCTGGGTAAGTCCATACAGTTCTCTTGGCAACAATAAACAAATAAACATTTCACAAGTGGTTTGCCATCGTCTTCTTCCTAGAGATGAGAGAATGGACTGGCCCAAAGTCACCCATTTGACTTTGTGCCTAAAGCAGCACTAAAAACCACTGTATTCCATTTTTAGTCTGGTATTTTTAACTATTAAATTACCTCTCACTTGTCTTTTATTATTATACTTCTAGCTCATATATGTAGAACTTATTAAACTTTGCATGCTACACTATATTTTTCCAACTAGTGGTAATTTTTATATTTTACTCAAGATCTTTTTATATGCTTTAGTAATCTTTCCTGGCAGCTTGCACTGTAAGAATCTACCTGTGCTTCTCTGTTTGCTTTCCCTTTAAAATACTAACAATTATCTTGGGGTGGGGGAACAAAGCAAAACTTCCAGTATCCTCTTTGACCAAAAGAATCATTTCACCAGAAAGAAGAATCACCTTCTTTTGTATTGATGGCAGGTTGCTGGTCCATGAACCATGTATCTTCCTTTTTCTCTCTTTACAAAGTAAAGACAAACCATCTGGGATCAGCTTTCAGAGCACATTCGCTTCTGAAAGAGACATGGCTGTTTTAGCAATCTGAAAAGAGATGCTTTGTTCGTGTTCCCATACACTGTGAAACACTTTTTTTTTTCTTAATGCTGCACATTTGGAAAATCATCAGTGGCTTTGGCATGTGTTGGGAGGGGCTCGGACATCCCTGATCCTTGGTCCTTTTTTAATGCCTTCCAGTAAATGCTTATTTGTTTTGCATAAGCAATGTTATATTAGCCAGGAGACTACAATGCTAATACAGAGTAGTTATTGGCCAAGGTCAAAAGTCAGTGCTGACTTCTTGCAACAGACTGGACATATCTCTGCAGTTTTCTTGGCAAGATTTTCAGAAATGTTTCGCCATTGCTCCTTCCTGAAAAGAGAGTGGCCCAAGGTCACCTAGTTGGCTTCATACCTTGGTCTCCTGGTTTCTAGCTTGATGCCTTGACCACTGCATTAAACTACTATATAACCTTTGCTCTTACCTGAGAATATATATTAAGCCTCTGGGTTCACTTTGAACACATTTGTTTTGTGCTAGTGAGTCACCATCTCCCATACCTATTTGCCTACCCATTTTGCAAGGAACAATTCCATCCTTTCTGCCATTTATGGATTCATTAATTTGTCTCCTATACCGCAGTGTATTTTTTTCCTTTTTCCTCCAAAGGCTTAGGACTGGGAGGGAGTGGGGTTGGGATTGTTGCCTATGCTTTGGAAAAGCAGCTACTACCAGGCAGAAACATTTTCCCTGCACTTCCCTCATCCATTCAGACATGCATTCGTGCACGTATACCCTGGTGTTTCCAAGGATGTGCAGACTTCCAGAGGCAGCTTTACACCACTCAGACTTTTGAGGTTACCAAAGCAAATGCTAAGACAGAGTGGAGAGTGGGGTGTGCGTAGCAGGAAAGGTAAAAGCACACAGCCTAGAGTCAAGGAAGTGGAGGTGATGTCTATAGATTGGCAAGAGGCAAGCAGGCAAGAGGACTTTCATTCACCTGCTGGGACCATAAGCTATGCTGAGCCTATCCTAGTAAGACTCCTCCCTGGAGCTTGGAACCTTGCCTGGAGCTTGGCAGCAATTAGAAAAGGAGCAACCATCCTGAAACAGCACCTCATCCCAACTAGTACAAGAGTGTTTGGAGAAAGGCAAAAGCTGTGTGTTACTTTAAACATTTTGAGACTTTAGTTCGAACCAAGTATTAAAAGAATAAGTATTAAAGGACTGAATATTTAAGACATATTCATGTGACAACATCACCTTGTAAAGCCTAGAAATGTGGATGTAACCCAGAGTAATAGTTATTTGGGAAAGATGTGTTTTGTAATAGGAGATAAATATATATAATTCTATATATATTTACTACACTAACACTATTGCCTGTCCAGGTCCTTGGACAGCAAAGAACCATCACAAGGACTTACAGTATTTTCATCTGTTTCTGGGTTCCTATATGGCAGAATATCTTCTACATCTCTTCTATCCATTAGTATTATCCTTGTTTACTGGGCTTTCTTCTATGCCTTACTGTTCTTTTCACTGTTGGTTTCTTGTGATGCCCTTCTTCTGTGATCTAATCTTTCCGTTAAAGTATGGTTGCTTGCTGCTTTTTTAGATGAGAGTTGCAATTGTATAATTGTTGTTTATATATGCCAGGATGTTCTCAGATGGAAACCCAAACATACTGCCTTTCAGGTGTGATCACAGGTTCTGTTCCTTTTCTTCTTTAAGCAATCAAGAGCAGCCAGCTTTTATTTTGTCTTGTTTCCAATTCCAATTCATGTTTTCAAGAGTCCTCAGCAACTAGAACTAGAAATGCTGGGCGTAAGCAGCAATTATCAAAATTTAGTTGAATTATAAGCCAAAAATGTCTTGACAGTCAAAGATTTGTGCCACAATAGGCAGTCTGCTTAAGGAGATTGTTGATTTTCCAATTCTGCAGGGCTTTTAAAAGAGGCTGACCAGCCATTTCTTATGGATATTTTAACTGCCTTGCAAGCAAACTACTGGAGGCTGGTTTAAGGTGATCCTTCTGGTCACTTTCAATTCTACATTTGTACTATTCCCTTTAAACTTGCTTGTTGAAGTTGACTTGCAATTCCCATTTACTCTCCCTGTTTATAGGCTCAGTGGGCTCATTTCCTAGAACCTAGCTTATATTTCTTTACAATCTCTGCTTACACACTCTGCCAAAGACAATTTGAAGCTGTCTGGTCACACCCCAGCAATTATTCTGGAGATGACCTTTGAGGAGATACTCCATTTAAAATTGTGGACTATAAGCCAATTTTCTCCTTTCCACTTGATTTAAAAATACAAATTAATTCAATCTTAATTAACTGTTCAGAAAATAAGAACCAAAACCTCTCTTTTGTACTGTTTTTATATTTACTGTGCATTTTTTTAGTTTGTTGAATTATTCTGCCTTTTACTGAGGTTTTATGCATAACATTATTTGTGATTTTAGTCTATTGACTGACTACATGCCATCAAATAGCTTTCAAGAGAACCAAAAAGTTATTTTATTACCTGTTCTAATGAACAGAAAGGAGCCTTACAGACCAAACAAGTAACTGCAATTTTCTCAGTAAGTGCCAAGTCCAATGTCTTCTTAATACTTAAACTGCAAATTAATGGCCATTCCTTGCTTGCCACTCAATAGCACTTTAGCAGCAAGAAGAGCTGATGTAGGATTTATTTCAAACTGACAAGAACCGTATCTCCACAATTTCTAGTTTGGTTTTAGACAATGATTTCTATTTCAAACATATTGTAAATGTTTGGAAGCAGAATAAATCTTGCAGAACCCTTGAACTCTCATACCCCTTATATCAATCACATTGTGCAATTCCCACCAGCCATATCTTACAATATCATAAGGCAATGATTCTCAACCTTTTCTTCACCACTGATCCCTTCAAATACTTTTTGTGGCCATGAAGCCTCAAGACTTAACTCAATATTTAAATCATAACATTTCTTCAAGCCTTCACGGACCCCCTGTAACAACATGTGTGCCCCCTCCCCCTTTGCAGATCACAGATTGAAAACCACTGTCATAAGGGATAACACATTACAGCAACTTTCCCCAATGGGGAGATCACCAGGTCAGCTACAGCTTCCATTTTTTTTCTCAAACAAGAGATAGTACAAGGTAGGGCACGCTGGTAACTTGTATGTAATTAAAAATTTGTCTTAAGAGTGAGAAACATAATCAACATAAGTGAGGGACATGAGGCAGCAAGAGGTTGAAGTTTTGGTCATGATATCAGACCTAATTTTGTCAGAGTTCACTACATTGTAACAGAAGAAAAAACAATTATAGAGTATTTTAGATGGCCTCCAGCTATGGATCAGTGTTGGATTCTGTCTAACTACAGCTATAAAAGTAGTTCTCATTTAGTGACCACATTTGGGACTGGCAACTTGGTCATTAAGTAAAACAGCTAAATAAAAGTTGTGCTTATGATCTTACTTCTGATTTCTTTTGTTTCGGAGACCTGCGAAGGTTGTAAATGCTAGGATTGTTCACAAAATTACTTTTCCATCATTGTCATAACTGCAAGCAGTTGTTAAATGATAAAGTTGCTAAGTAAAGACTCTTTTTAATGGGATGCTTTTTTCCTCTACAATCACTATCCAGCGGACTATTAAAATCCTACCAAAGAGGTTGGGATTTATTTAGAAAAGGGATTGAGTAAAGGGGAGAGAGAGTTGCCTTTATTTTGTTCTGCTGATTAAAAGCAATATATTACTGAATTCCACCTATACTTCTATTTCAGTAAGAATGAATAACCAAGTTCGTTGCATTTAGGGTACAATGACAATAAAGATTATACTTATACTTATAATGTCTTTCCCAGAATGTACAATTATGGAATTCTGATTATGGAATAAGAGAAAGTCATTTTTTTTAAGTATATACTATCTCCAGGTGACTGCAAATACTATTTCTGTGATGCTTTTTGACTTCCAGTCTATTTTACCAACTTGAGATTCCCTGATAGTCTCCCAAGTAAGTACTAAACCTGCTCAGTTATTTTAGAACAAGATGCCACATGGGCTATTAAGGACTATAAAAAACATTAAAGGCACTGCACCAAAAAATAAGTATGGTAAATGGTGAATGTATATATCTGAAATGCTATCACTGAAATTCATTATTGTTAGTCATAAGACTAAATTTTAAAATAAGTTTACAACAATAAAGCAGAAAAAAACAAACAAAAGGACACCCGAGGCAACATATTTAACCTATACTAAATATTTAAAGATAAATATTACTGCTATTAAAAAAGAATTAGCCTAAATCTGAAAAACCTTTGTAATAAGGACACACTAAAATTACAGCATCACTAATGTCAGCCAAGTATCATACCAAATTAATTGTGGCTGTATGATGACCTCACAGAAGTTAATTCAGAGGTGGCCAGAATACTTTTAAAATCAAAATAGAAAACATTGGTCTTATCTTTGAACTATCTTTACTTGTGTTCAATGACATTAGCCCATCTCTCTTCTTCACGGAAGGCACTTTTTAATAATAATGTCACAGTAGCAACAGTCAATCCTACACATGAATGCAAGCACCATGGATTGTTACTACCGCCTGAAAGCTCTGTGGGAGGTAGAAACGTTTGTGTGAGCAGGTAGAGGAACAGCATTCTGCCAAACTTTCTGTGTCTTTTTGAATAATTGTCAGGCTCCCTTTCACAGGTGAACTAGCTATAAAGGAGGGATATTTCAGCTTAGCTCTAATAACACAAACAGAGCTTTTGTCTTTTCACAATAAAGAATAAAACACAGCTAAATGGAGATTAGAAAAAGGAGGGATTTGCCAACATTAAACAAGCTGCAGGCCTATTATCACTGCTCATTCTTCATGCAGGCAGTGATCTCCAGAACACTTAAATATATTGCAGATGTGTGCCTGTGTTGCTTTGCCAGATGCTAGAATTATGAAGTATTTGTGTGGATGTGGATGTGTGGTTCTTTACTCCACTTTTTCCTAAGTTTTGTTAGTTGCTCTAATAAATAATACTGTTTAAGTTATTAATGGCATCCTCCTGGGATCCAAATTAAACCTGTCTGAAATAAACTTTTTTTTAAGAGAAAAAACATGAAAATAAGAGAATACAAATTAACCCCCTTGAGGGATTCTTAGTACTGTGGCCCTGCCTCTTTCTTAGAAGTAGCAGCTTGGCAGGCATATTTATCACCAATCTTCCAAGAGGACACTCCCTAGTGTCTTCTTTGTTAATCAGCCCTTTTCTGATTATTTGGATGATTAAAAAAGAAAATAATGAAATAGTTGCTATTGCATTGCTTCTTTATCATATAATATTGAGAAGTGCAAAGTAGAGATATCAGCTTTTCTCCCACTCCCAGTCTCCCAAGAGGGCAAGAAAGATCAAACTTTACTAGGGAAAAAAAGAGAAATGCAAACACACTTCTCAACTTTTAAATCTTACAGTTGTAAATGTGTAGGACCGAAAATGTAGAGTCAACCAATTTACAATGTACAGCAGCTGATAAATTGGTTTAAGAACAAGAAAAAAATCCCAAGATCATAAGGTAGCACTGGGTTGTTACAATTCCATCAGGTTCTGCCAGGCCTAGGCTCAAATCCAATTGAGCCCTATTCAAACACGAGGCCCACGGGCCAGATCTGGCCTGCAGTAGGCCCAGAGTTGTCTAGCAGGGCTGTCCTGGAGACTGTGAGGGATTGGCCAGTGCGCCCTGGCCCACCCTGGCTACGCACACCCAATCAGCCACATCCAGGCCATGCCCACCCCAACCCCCCCAAGGCCAAACAAAATCTTGATACGGCCCACAATAGGATCGACTTTGACATCCCTGGTTTACACTAATAGAATCTAAGGCTAAGACCTGGCTAAAGCTATAGACTTCTAACTTTAATAGATATATCCTGGGAGATTCTAGGGTGTAGCTATCCTGAGCCTTTTCCTCCTCTCCCTCATCCAGTTCAGGACTGCACAGTCTCTTATTTTGGGTTGTTCTCTTGAATGCGTGTTGCCTCTTCCCTGGGCAACCACAGTGTGATTGCTGAGATTCCCCCAACTCTGCACTTTCCACCCCAGGTTCTGAGTTTTACTAACCTCTAAGAATTTCTCAAGAAAAGTTATTACAAGTCATTTGGAAGCAATGAAGTATTTTCATGCAAACCTCATCTGTGCAATAAAAGACTAACATATATATAATACTGTTGACTTGCTTATCATTTACTTGCTTCCTTGATACAGTTTATATGTGGCTCTAATCAGGACACTGAGTAGATTGTTAGAAGCACAAGGACATACAGTGCAAGAGCATGCACAGTCCAAAGAAATTAAAATGTAATGCTGTTTCTGCCTAAGACATTTCCTTATTACTTAAAGATAGAGGTGGGTTCCTACTGGTATGGTCCGCTTCGGCCAAATAGATAGTAACTCAGCCGGACATGTGACCATACTGGTTCTATCCTGGGCACTACCATCTTTATTTTCTGTTTGGCACATGCACAGAACAATCTTCATTGAAAAAAATGTACTTTTTCCTCTTTTTTAATGGTGTGCACGGCACAGCATTGCCATGGCACAGACCTTTTTAAGTGCAAATGTGCATGAGTGCAGAGCACGCGTCTGGCATATGAGTGAAGTGAGCACGCACACACAAAATTTTTGGGGCACCGTAGTAATGCCGGCAGGAACCCACCCCTGCTTAAAGACAACCTGAAGCGAAGTCTTCTACTTCTTTTTCTTGGATCGCCTCTTGCCTCAGGGATTAAATTTCAGCCAGTGAGGGATAGAAGATGATGAGAAAGAAATCAGGAACATTCAACCAGTCCTGGCAAAAAAATTAATCCCAATAGGCTCCTCTCTCAATTGCCAGCCAACTTCAGCTATTTCATCTGATGGAAGGATAAAATGGGAAGCCAATCTATTGAGCTCGATGAAAGTTCAGAAAATTCCCAGGAAATCTACCCCATGATATCAGCACTGTTATACTGTGACCGTTGTTGCATAAAGATCAATGGAGACAAGTTGTACTTTTATTTACAAGTTACTATTTTTTATCAATGTACCTGAGCACACTGTAATCAAACTGCGTACATATGTGCATATTAGATATGTGCCATTAGAAAAAATGGATCAAATGATTTTCTAACATTATTGTCCTCAGCGATCCAAAGATGTAAAGCTAATGTAATTCAACAGCTGTTAAATAACACAAATGCAAATAGTTTGTGGAAATTAAAGGAGGAAC
Organism: Natrix helvetica; assembly: GCF_964273705.1. Lineage (NCBI taxonomy): Eukaryota > Metazoa > Chordata > Lepidosauria > Squamata > Natricidae > Natrix > Natrix helvetica. The sequence goes on from NC_138552.1 coordinate 191,759,800, forward strand.
ACTTTATCTGGTTATCCATATCTGATCTTTTCCTGGCAACTGGCGAAAAATCCCATCTAGTAACAATCCAATCCAAACAACCCAACAATCCAAATGAACACTCTGTTCATTTGTGCTGCAAGTCATGACCTAATCAATATAGCAATAAAAGGATTAGCCCTTTTTCAATGCACGCAGCAAAAATGCGCTGAAAGGCCTTTTGCCTTATAATTGGTATAGAGCAGAAGGACAGCGTGGGCTCACATATTTATTTATTATTCAAATTTATACAGTCACCTATCTCACCAAAAGCAACTTGGGGCAGTGCACAATGAGACGAAATGACAAAATTTTTAAAAAATGGATATAGAATGTAAAAATCCATATGAATAAATATCATAAACAGCCAAAGATACTTTTTTGTTATTTTTTTCTTGTCCAATTCTTATACCATCAAAAATGCAAGGCCCAACTATACATATGTAGTTGGGACTCCTGAGTCTGGACACCTAAAAAATACCTCAGCAACATGCATTATATGAAATAAAAGACTTGAAGATATTGATCAGTTTATTTGTCATCCTCTTCTGGTGTGTATTTTAACACATTTACAATAAAATCCATTTATATATTTATAGTAGAGCATTAACTAAAACTGATTTACAAGCACACTAATAAAATCCTATTAAGATTCTTAATTTTATACAATGTATTTGAGAACAAGGGAAACAATTCAGTGTGAAGCAAGGAGATAAATTTTAATCCATACTAAGGTTTGCATTTTCCCTATAGAAGAATGCAATTAACCCAAGTACTCCAAAACTGGTGCCATAATAGAAAACATTTTGGGTTAAAAATGTATGTATACAACCATATAATATTATTTCATGTTTATTAACAAGGGAGTGGTAATGGAAGTTTTTCCACAAATAGTTGAACAGGATTCTAGATTACCCAGGAAGAAAAAGCATGCTGTTATATACTACTCAATCACTTTCACTGGACTCTGCTTCCTAGTGGGTGATGAGTAATTAATCCAGATGGCTCTGCTCATGATTTGTTTATTATCACTACTGTGATTTCCTTTCTTTAACAAGTTGGGACTGAAGTTGAGAACCAGAAACAGTGGTTCAGAATTATTTACAGAGAAACGAAGGAGATTGTGGCTGCAGAATAACAACAACAAAAGTGACAACCTCTGCATGGCGCTATTTAGTTTTCTTAGCTTTCCTCCTGGGTGGAAGAGCCAAGAGAAGAAATATGTCAAAATCATGGCTGACCAGAGGAATGATGGATAGTGGAGGTTAATATTCATAGGGCCATCTGTTGATGAATGGGATATAAAGAATGAGGGAATATATACGGAGTGCATAGCAAAAACATGGATTTATAAAATGAGATAGAAAAATAGAGAGAAAAATATACAGAAAAATATAACTATAGATAAAGAGAGTAAGAAATGGTTAAAATGTAAGAGACAAAAACTCAGAATTTGATGGGGGTGGGGGAAAGGATTTTGGAAGTGGTTAAGAGGGCAAAGTAAAGAGAATTAAAACAAAAATGGCTAAATTATTTGAAATTATGCTTAAGTAAGGTATAAAGGTAAAGGTTCCCCTTGCACATGTGTGCTAGTCATTCCTGACTCAAGGGGGCGGTGATCATCTCTGTTTCAAAGCTGAAGAACCAGCACTGTCCGAAGAAGTCTCTGTGGTCATGTGGCTGGCATGACTAAACGCCAAAAGCGCACAGAACGCTGTTACCTTCCCACTAAAGGTGGTTCCTATTTTTCTACTTGCATTTTTACATGCTTTCGAACTGCTTGGTTGGCAGAAGCTGGGACAAGTAACAGGAACTCATTCTGTTACGTGGCACTAGGGATTTGAATCACCGAACTACTGAACTTTCTGATCGACAAGCTCAGCATCTTAGCCACTGAGCCACCATATACTGGAAGTATATTTCAGAGATCTGCATAGGGTTAATAAAGATATGTTGAAGAGTGGAAATGAAACACATTCTATAAATGATAATATCCAAGGAAAAAAAAAACGAAGTCATGAATGTAGAAAAAGTTTCAAGTATAGATGGCATCTCAGCAGAAATGCTAAAATACAAATATGGGTTCCTTATACTTATGATGTTAAATATAAGTACATGTTTATGAAAACTGCATCTCTCCCAACAATGCCATTATTGTTACAGAAAGAGATTAGATACAAAAAGTTTAGAGGTTTCATCTGGAAAGGTCTACTAGCAGTTGGCTGAAAAATGACAGGTAGCAAAGAGCAAAATTTGGAAATATGATGTCAAATAAGTATATTGAATAATGCTGCCCTCCTAATTTTATTCTTTTTCTATGCTGTGTATTGTGTTGCTTATCTCAGAAAAGAATAGTATTACGAGTACATTCAGTTATGACTGATAGGTCTCCAAAGTCAATACCAATTCAATGATGATTTGCATTTAAATATTTTGTGAAACAAATGTGTAAACTGTGGATTGTTGCTGATTTGGATACATTAGCTGTTGCATTGTCAAGAAAAGGAAGGAAGGAAGGAAGTATAAGATCGTTTCTTCTCAAAGTACAAAGATATTAATACATTGACAGCAAGAGATAGTCAGAGGGAACACTGAAACTCTTTACGGCAGATAAAATATAATGTAACAATGAACTAAAGTTCTCATTTCTGAATAAAAACTAAGGTTCTTGGGCTTGGTAAAGAAATATATTATGAATTTGATTTTGGATTATTCTGTTTTAGTTTTAATCTTTCTTGTAAATGTTTATAATTAAGCAAGACTTTAAAGTTAGTCAATTATTTTAGCAATTTGCGTCTGAATATTTTACAAAATGTTATATAAATTTCATAGATAAACCACCACTATAAATATATTAATGATTGGTGAACAATGATGACAATGTTGACATTTTACTTTTAATCCTGTAAACTTTTACATGCACTGCATTTCTCAAAGCTGCAGATGGGTGGAGAACAAGAACCATGTAAGCAAGCCTAACTCTTCTTTTTATACAGCAGCTCCCGGGAAAACTGTATTTTAATAATTATTCAGCAGTTAGCTATGCCAGAGCTAATGAAATATATTATAAAATACTTAAACGTATGTCTGAAGATGAAGTTTAATCAATGAAATATTATGTCATTGTCAATAACCTTGTGATATTTTATTTCTAATAATTAAGTGGTTTCCTTGATTCAATATAGAGTAAAACTCATGTTTAGAAGTAATTTTACCTAGCTCCTAAAAGGCATCATCCTAAATTGTATTATGAGATTCAGTCTCATACAGTAGTTAAGGAGCTAGACTAGAAAAAGGGAGACTATAAATTCTAGTCCTGCTTTAGGCAAGAAGCTAGCTGGGTGACTTTAGGCCATTATTACTCTCTCTGCCCTAGAAAGAAGGCAATGGCGCACCATTTTTAAAAATTTGGCCAAGAAAACTGCAGGCATAGGTCCAGGCAGTCAATAGGAGTAAACAATAACTTGAAGACAAAGGCAACAACAGCAACCCTGTATTCAGTTCTAGACCATTATACAATATGTTCTAGCACAGGTGAGAAATGCCTCACTTCAATTAGAGAGAAGTGAAAAGTCAATCCTACTTGTACATATGCAAAAACAAACATCAATCATTCTAGTGGTCTTTAGTTTTACCCAATTATGCATATAAATATACATGCATGCATGCATGCATGCATACATACATACATACATACATACATACATACATACATGGAGAACAAAGAACCACTGGAGTGATGAAGTATCTCATGCCATGCTACTGCACTTTTCCTGACAAATGTGTTTCTAGAGATTCACAAAGTTAAAAAGGAGGTTCAAGTGTCTACATTATTTTAATGGATCTTTGAGGGATGGCTTAGCCAAATGGAAATGTAATTAAATTATCACATGGCAATATCAAATCAGGTCAAAACATGTAAAATCCATTTTGCTCTGATGATAAAACATCCTATTTTGAAATTTAAATTACTGTGTTACTAGAGTTTAAATTCTTTTTTGCTATTATTTCATCAGGATTAAATTAGCTTCTTTTTAAAGATTCTAAACGCTATGGCATTTATGCTATGGCTTTACAAATCATTGGGAGAATTGGCTGGGACTGCGATGAGGTAAGCAGCTTCACTTCAGGGACAAACTGGCGGCTTCAGCAGCAACATTCATTGCTCTTGCCCATACAGATTTATTTATTTGGTAAATTGATGCATAAACAGATAACTTGGGCTAGAAGGCTATCATCAAATCAAATCAAACCTTTATTTTCAATACACAACATGTGTACAATGAAATTGAATAAGGCTGCTCTGAATTTTTCAAGCAAAGAGATAAGCGACAAAGTTTTGAAAAGTAACCCTTTCACTTGCAGTCTTGCCATGACTTAAATGTCCCTCATTGTTCTGCACATTTCTATTAATTTAATAGCCTTGCATCCTTATAAAGTATAGCCCAAACTATAACCTTTAGAAAGCAAAGTTAAGGAGTTTTGTTTTGTTTTTATGTTTTAAAAAGAAGAACTATCCACTTTAATAAGTTAACAATTTTGGAGCAACTACACATCAAAATAACATGTTTACATTCTTGAATAAATGCCCAAGAATATTTTTGTGTCTGCTAGCACAACTAATCTATGCTTCAAGAAGTGTACTCTAAAGTATTCTTCACTTACTGTATATTCAATGCATCCTTTCTAAAAAGCTTTGTTGAACAAGTGAGTTTTTTAAAGTTTACATGAACAGAATAAGGCTGTATCATATAGCTTTATTATGATTGGGCTCAAGATTATAAGATGCTTTTATTATGTATTTCAAAGAGACATGACATGACCAAAACTTAAACAAACAAAAAACCAGCAGGAGGCAATACTAATGAAATGTACTCAAGATCTAGAAAAAAGTTACTTTTACCCCCGAATCATAAAAAAATCCATGATAAAAAGCTGAAAAGTTAAAGGACCCTATATTGATGGAATATCCTCCCTTTAGATGGATAATGTCCTAAAGCTAAATACTTAGTTTTAGATTTCAATATATGATATTTCTGTCTGCAGGATACGAAACTGATCCCAGAGTTAAATAAACTAGTAGTTTACATAGGAAGAAAAACTTTGTCAGATACAATGACAAATAGAGAAGCCCTTTTATAACCTGGATACTTTATTTATAGACTAGCTGTTGCAAAATCACTTATCCAATTATGCTACTAAATCTATAGATCAACTACATACAGGATAATCTGGCAAGACAAAATCACTGCAATGTCAATTTTCCAGATGTCAATGCAGTGAATTAAATTCTGCAGCAGTTTACATCATTTTATGCAACAACATTATGGAAATGATATCCTTGACATAATGTGATGTTATGACGCAAGCAACATTACCATGAAGATATAGGTAATACAAATGAAGTTATCTGGATTGCTGTAATGACATGTTTTTCAATTTACCAGCCATGTGGAGAATAATGGACAAACCCTCTTTCCAATTAGTTCACTAAAATAAATTTTTACTCTTATTCATGTAGCAATCATATTGTAACAAAGTGACTTTAGATTGATGAAGGATATTTAAAAGTATTTTTTCTCTGGTTTGAAAATTTTATAGACCTTTCCAGTCTAGGGGAAATACCTGGGACTTCTACAACAGTCAACTCTGGAGTATAAAATCCCCTGCCAAAGAAAGCAATGTAAATTACTTCCCTAAAACTGACAAGGAAGTAAAGGAAACCTCAGGGTCACAAACATCAACAATGTTTAAGTTTAGGTTATCTTTATGTTCACTTATTCAGGATTTTGCATGAGATTACACTTAAAGAGAACCCAAGCTAGGCAGCTACCTAAATATAATTTACTTTTTTCCAGTGGAAAGTATGCTGACCACAATAAAATAAAAGCCTTCATGAGAAAATTTTGAAAATGTTCATCAAGCAAAATGTTCTGCAGTAGATGACATCGCATGGATCAAGATCTACACTGGTGTTCCTCTATTGCAACGAACAGTAGAAGGATCACAAGAACCATCTTATTTGATTCATAAATGATTTTATTCCTCATTTACTTTACACATATTTTTATTCCTCCAACAGTCTGTACAGATTTTCTTCAAGTTCTTTTCCCCCCTGTCCCTAGAGCAACAATAAAAATGTACTGCCCCACAAGTCACACAATATTTTCTTCCAGCTTCATTAAGAGACCTCATGAAATTCAACGAGGACTCAAATTACACATACTTCTGTTTATAAATTGTGCTTCTTACTAGATAACAACTAAGGCAAATGAACTGTTTTCTTAAGCTTGGGGAATGCCCTGCTGCTGTAATTTTGCACATAGATGCACATCTATAGAAGAGCTGCGTCTTTTTAAATGTTTTTTTTTTACTTTTTGTAAACTTCACAGCGGCCACATGTCTACAGAGTATAATAGTAGCATTTTAGAATGCACAATGTAGTATTGGCACACTGCATATTCCTGAAATAGAGAGCAAAATGAAGTAGTCTGCACTACTCAAAAAATCTGTTCTAAAAAATAAAAAAATTCTAGGCAGAAATTCATGGACACTACACATATAATTTCATCAACTTCTTCGATAATGACTCTAAGACAGCTTTGAAGACAGCTTTAATATATTTCACTAATGCTGACAGAAATGCCTGAAAAAAGCTGTTTCATATAAATATGCAGCAGAGGTATAGTATTACAATTCCATAATATCAGATTCATGGAATTACAAGCCAGACATGCCACTCAATAGTCACTGATAGCAGTAGCAGTTTTAATTTGGAACTTTGTTGATTTAATGAACAGTTTAATCTCTTAAAGATAGACTAACTGGAGAGATAAACTATCTTGAATTTCCCAAATAAAAAAATTGAAAACTTGAGCAGGCATGCATGCAATCTATCACTAATGTTACATGCAATCTTTAGAGCATTTTTATCAGTTCTATTTACTATTCCAAAGTTCAGAAAACAGTTCTTTTATAAATCAAAGATCAAATGCCCTATAATGTACCCTGAATTGTCACATGTGGCATAGTTTTATAGATAGCACAAACCGGACTGCACAGCAATTTGTTCTAGAGATTAGATATACCTTCCTAGGAGTTCATCCAATTCTTCTATTTCAGCACCTATGACTCCTATAGCACTTATAGCATGAATAAATGGTACTTAATTTCACGAACATTTTATGGAATATATTGCTTAATATGTCATGATAAATAGATCTTTTTGCACTAAATAGATCTTATTGCAAGTGCAGCCAGTTACCTACATTCCGTAGGATAGTCTCTTTGCGGGCTATATGACACACTAAATAATTTCTACAGTATTTATCACTCTTACTATGAACACCTACATGTTCATATTTATTGCTACATAACTTGCTTTACTTGCAGGTGTTTTATTCCACACAAAGGCTTCTTTTAAACTCTTTATAGTTTTAAGACCTTTAATACCCCCTCAATGAACAAACATGAGATATACCTGTATAGAATAATTCTTAGTAACAGTTTAAAAGATGACTCTATCATTGTTTCCCCAGCATGCTAATTCACTCAAGGTGACAGGCAAACAGTATCACACTCCTTCTTTACTTCAGCTAGGAACATATTAGTCATGGGAAAGACATCCAAGAATTCCAAGATATGATGAGGACAGTGCTCTAAACTTTACAGCATTAGAAAATGGACACTACCATCTGTAAAATAGTACTGTACTTTTAATAATTTTTATATTCTTAGCTAATGATATCCACCAGTTAACATTTTAGGGATGAGTCCATTAATTTAAAATATGGAGTTAAGGTTTAAGTTCTTCAATTTTGTCTTGAAATATTAAATGATTTCGGTTCAGAGACTGGTATGCAAATGTAATCAGTTTATAAAACTGCTGTTTTTTTCAGTAATCCCCTCCTCCCTCCCCATTATCCATTAAATTTTACAATTGTGGATTGAAATCTAAAGTGACAATTGATCACAGAAGTATCTTCTGGCAAACCATACCATATTGTATTGTGTCCCCCCCCCCAAAAAAAAAACCCCACCCCTTTCTGACAGTAGTTGTTTGTGATAGCAAAATTAAAGCAAAAACATTTTCTTTCTTTCCTTTCTTCTGGCTTTGACACCATTCTCCTCGTCCCGCCTTCTCTAGCTGTGGCTTCCCAATTGTAGCAATTAAAACTAAATCACTATAATTTGTTCGCCATGTTTCAATTTTGGACTAAGGGCTTCAGAAATATGGGTTGGTACAATTTGCTTTCTCCGAAGACTGCCCACGTTGTCAGTTTTACAAGAGTGACACGTGTCCTATCTATCCCCCATTAGAAGTTCCTGCTCACGTCAAAAGACGTGCCCATCACAGGACCGCACCCAAGCACAATAGCTGTTAAATCACTTGTAAACAAACGGCGGAAGCAGGTCTTGAAGGTGGCGAATTACCAATGGTATTAAGAAGAGTGCAACTAAACAAACCAACTTACACTCGGAGAAAGGGAAAAATGAACGGCTGCTCCCAGAGGTTCATAGGGAGGGGGGGGGGGGAAAGCCACAAGGGTTGTATATTTGAGTGCCTGCAGTAATTACTCACCTCTTTGATCTTTTCTCTTTTCTGCTGGACGGCGGGGTCGCTGGGTTCCGTTCCGACGGCCCCGATAGGTTTGCGGAAAGGCAGGTCGGGCAATCCGGGAGCCCCCGGCTCTTTCCGGCCCAACTTGTCCTGCATGAGAAGCTTCATCTTGTCCTGGTGGATGTCCCTGCGGATCTCGTCGGGCAGTTTTTGCAGAGTCTCTTTCGCCTCTCGCAAAGCGCGCTCGTGATCCTCACGGATCTTGGCTAAGTTCTCCGCCGCTTCTTCAGCCGCCGACGAGCCGGCCCCGAAACTGCTGCTACTCCCCGCACCCGCCGGTGGCGGGACGTGCGGATCGCTCTGGGCGGGCGGCCCCGGAGGCGGCGGCGGCGGCTGTTGGAGGGTGGTCGAGTGGAAGAAGACGCCGCTGAGCAATTTGGGGGAGTCCGGCAGGAAGAAGATGGCCCCGAAGCAAAGCGTGATGAAAGCGCTGAAGACCAGCAATAGCACGAACTTTTCCGTCAGTCGGAACGCACCGCTGGGACCGGGCCCTTTCCGGCTCCCGGGGCCCCCCAAGGGACCCCCGCCTAAGGAGCCCCCCAAAGCGCCCGGGTTGGCGGGGCTGGCGAAAAGCGGCAGCAAACTGACGGCTGGCATGGCAGCCCCACTGATAAAGTCCGGCTGCTAGAGGATGGCGACGGCCACCGCGGGACAACCGCGGGGCGGCCCGTTTGCAAGGCTCCCCTGCGGCAGCCGCCGCCGCCGCCTTCCCAGCCCCACTCAGAGCGGGGGAGCAGCGGGACTAGCCCGCGCCCGTCGCCTCGGGCCGCCGCTGCCGGAGACAACTTCGTCGTCCTCCCCAGCGACAGGAAGTTTTCTCGAGTCCCTGCCGCCGCCACGGCCGCCGCCTCTTCTTCGCAAAAAACACGACTCGCGCTCGGTTGGAGCCCTGGGCTGAAGGCAGGGAGGCGGTGGCGACCCGTGGTTAAGCGGCCGACGGGGGATGAAGGGCGGACACTTGTCAGCTCCTGGGGCTGCTGCTGCTGCTGCCGCTGCTCTCTCTAGAACTGGCCATGCCGGCGCCTCCAACGCTGGCTGTCAGGTAATCAACGAGCAGAAGGGCAGGCGGGTCCCGGAGCGCCTGCGTTGCCCGAGAGGCGCCCCGCTCGTCCGTAGCAAGGGACTACCTTTGCTCCCCGCCGAGGCGCCGCCTGACCCCGCGTGCTACCCAGAACAATCGCTTTGTCCGGTCACGGAGTGCGGAACTGAGGGAGACTCACCCAGCCAAGAGAGCTAAAGAGAGAAAAAAGGGGAGGCCCCCTTTGGCGGGGAAGGAGCGAGCCGGGCCAATCACAGAGTAGGCGGAGCAGGGAAACGTTACGGGGGGGGGGGGAAAAGCGGGGCGGAGTTTAGAAGACGAGGCGAAGCGGGCGGTTGACGTGGGCGTGGAAGACGCTCCGTTAGAAATAACGGAGGAGGCTCCGGGCCGCTTTTCCCGAATCCGAACGTGCGAACTGAGGGTGCCGCTACAGTCCTCGTGTTTCCCCGTCGATGAGGCTCTCCCGTCACGCCGGAGGCAGTGCCCGATAGCCCCAGATTCGTTAGGTTCCCTCACTCTGTCTTGTTAATTCAGGGGAATTGGGTCGGTGCTCCACGGAAGGACATTAAATCGCAAATGCCGTTTAACCGCTCAAAACTCGGGGGGAACCTCGAGTTTTTGTAAGCGCGGGCTTATGGTTTTTCTCGTATCTGTTTCATGCACGGGGTGGGAGCGTCACGGAGTTTATCTCTTCATTTTTGCAACACGGCGACACTTATTTAAAAAAAGGGTTACTAACGCTGGACGAGTTGTTAACAGGGAGGTTGTGTGCCGTGGAGTGAAATACTGAGTTACTTCTTGTGCTTCTGTGTAAATCTGCATAGATTCTGCATCTCCTTGTGCTGTACAGAATGGGATGAATTCTCAATGAAGCAGTTAGAGCTACTTTATACAATTGGAATTATTATTATTTGTTTACCTTACTGTAAGGCAGGGTTCCTCAAAGGCTTCAGTTGATTGACTCCCAAACATTTATTATACGGAAATAATATAATGAATGCTGCTTAACTAATGACACTACAAATAATGTGAACGGCTTGGGTAGCAAATAGCACTTATTATATACCGCTTCATAGTACTTTACAGCCCCTCTCTAAGCAGTTTTACAGAGTCAGCATATTGACCCCAACATTCTGGGTCCTCATTTTACAGACCTCGGAAGGATGGAAGACTGAGTCAACAATTAGGTGGTCAGGATTGAACTCCTGGCAGTTGGTCTTTACCAATTAGCCTGCAATACTGCAACATAACACTGTGCCACCACGGATCTAGTCCCAAAGTGGTCCCATTGACCACTTTGGGGAACCTTGCTATAAGGGTTGGTGGTTAAAGTACTGGATTAGGAATGTGAAATCTTGCCACAAGTCAGCCTCAACTATGGAAATTCACTGGTGACCTAATCACTTGTTTTCAGTTCAATTATCTCACCAAATTGATAGGATAAAATGGAGATTCCTACATTGTGCCTTGAATTCTTGAAAGGTAAAATATAAATCTAGTAAATCTCAAACTTTCCCTACTCTCCTTTTTTCTTATACAGTTGGTCCTCGACTTATGACCACAATTGGGCCCTAAATTTATGTGGCTAAGTGAGACATTTGTTAAGTGGGTTTTGCCCCATTTTGCGACCTTTCTTGCCACAGTTATTAAGTGAATCATTGCAGTTGTTAAGTTGTTAACATGGTTGTTAAGTGAATCTGGTTTCCTCATTGCTTGTCAATTAGTTATTTGCGGGATCGCATCCTGCCCCATAGATCCCTGCGACCAATCCGCTCTCACAGAGGGACTCCTCCGGGTGCCGTCCACTAGGCAGTGCCAGAGGGCGGCGCCCAGGAGTAGGGCCTTCTCTGTGATGGGCTCAGCCCTCTGGAATGACCTCCCCCCAGATATTAGGACAACGACTGATCTCCGCTCCTTCCGTACGAAACTCAAGACCCACCTGTTCCAACTAGCCGGCCTGGCTTAATTAGAACTCTCTAACCTCCCTGGCAATTTTAAACTGTAAATTTAAATTTTTTGGGTATTTTAATTGTTTTAATTGTTGTAATTTTACTGTTACTTATCTTAATTTTGTGGCTTCTATTTCTATTTGAATTGTTAAATGTTGATGTATTTACCTCCTCCATGCCACAGGCCTATTTATTTGATTGTAAGTCGCCCCGAGTCCCTTCGTGGAGAGGGCGCGACTGATAAATTGAATAAAATAAATAAATAAAAAGTTTCAAAAGCAGATCACATGAGTCCAGGACCCTGCAACATAAATGGAACCAGTGTTCTTGGAGATGCTGCAACAGACGTAACTGGGAAAAAAAGGCCATTAGTCACTTTTTCAGTGCCGTTGTACTTTGAACGGTCACTAAATGAACAGTTGTAAATTGAAGACTACCTGTACTGCATTTCATCTTACTTACATGGAATAAGCATTGTACTATGCAAGTTTTCAGTCTTATCCAGATCTGTAAATTGTAGTTTTATTCTGCATCGGATATGCAGCCTTCCACTAACTTTCATTGCCAATCATTGACGTCTACCACAGAAGAATTAGACTCATGTCTGGTTAAGAACATGCTCCTATCAATCATGCAGCACTAGATGGATGCTGGTATGGTAATTTGAATGCAACAAAAACTTAAAACCACCAATTACTCTATAGTTTTGGGAAACCCTGCTTTCCCCCCTTCCTTCTATGCTCTTGCATTGATGGAAAATACATTTGTAGATATCTATCTTGGTGCTTTCTTTTTTCATCGGAAAGACTGTTCATTGTGCTCCCTGTTTACCTTTGCACATACTCAATAAGGTTATGGAAGTATTTGTGATCTATCAGTAACAATACAGCAAACGTAGAATGAGTTTGCAATGCATTGGGAACAGCAATCAACCAGGATGTTATGTATAAGGGTTCATTTATAGATGATGTCAAAGAATGGCAGTGAGACTCAAGGTTTATTTCAATTACATTGACTATCAGGAAGTACTTTGTGATCATTTTTTGTTTTGCATAGGGACTCTTCAGATACGGGTAGCATGTGTTATTCCGGAAGATTCAAACCCTATACCAGAAATTGAACTCAAACTTTCATACTTCAGATGGTTTAGAGAGGGGGCCCTCTCTATTTTACATGGTGGTGATCTAAGAGCTGATGATGGAAATTATGTAAAACGTGTATGTGGAAGCATAATAATATATGGTAATAATTGCCTTGAAACTTAAGGAAAGGTGGACTGTATATAACAGTGTTTCCCACCCTTTAAGATGTGTGGACTTCAACTCCCAGAATTCCCCAAGAGAGCTGAGGCTTCATTACATACTAGCAATGGACAGGATGCATGCAAATAGTTTTTCCTATCACTGTCCATCACTGGACAATTTGTGAATTGTCCAAATCTTTTCATTAATAAAGCAGAATTTAAATCTCTCTTTATTTTCAACCTGATCTATTTCAAAAATTTGGGGCAGGTAAAAATATGCTAATTCTTTATTATCCTCCTTTGCACCATAATGATTTTCATTTGCTAAAACAGGAAGCACTCCATTTCTCAGAAACTCAATAGTTTAAGTGATTCTTCAGAGAAAGATTTCCGAAGTTCTTAGGTAGCTACTCAAAACACTTCTGTTTTGGTGAATATTTCAAGAGCTTTAAATGCTTGTGATACAACATAGAAATAGCTATACAGCTTTGTAGTTAAAATGTAAATTACAACCAGACTAATTTTTTTCTTTCTGTGCACAAGTATTCTTGCTGCTTGGGCTAATCTAAAGTATTACTAAATTTGCCTTTCCAGCAATAGTAAAAAATGAGGCAGTGCGATAGAATACATCTGTATGAGCAAATTTACAGATGTTGAGAGTAAGTGATCCTTAATGTTTTACATGGTCAGGCATTTTTCCTGACTTAAAGGCGGTGATCAGAGGGGTATTTGGTAAGCAGATAAAGATGCTGATTTTTGAAATTAGAAATCTTACTAGTTTTTGATTTTTGTGAACCAAGAAATAGGAACAAAGGAGAAAACTTTCTGTTGTATTATAAGGAATTAAAATGTTCAGAGACATCAATTTTTCTCTATTTTCTAGGAAACCTCCATTCCACTTTACCCTCCTTAGCTGGCAACAGATGTAACAAGTGATTACTAGTGAATGGGGATTCCCCCCCCCCCTTTTAAATTGTGAACTTTTTAATTTGGTGAATTTTATTTCTAATTCATACTTTCTATGAGCATTTCTTTGTGTTCTTTTGCTTTACTACTGAAGTGTTTATCCAACAATTTGTAACCTGTGAGGTCTTTGACACTAAACCACATTCATGGTACAGTAACTTCAGAACAGGTGCAACTTCCTGCTGATTCCTTCACATGATCAAAATAGTATGTAAAGAGAAAGGCAAAGCAAATCACAACTCAATAATAACCCTATCTTTCCCCCCATTTTAAAGAGAGATCAAGATTTCTGAGGTGTTGCTTTGTAGCTAGAATTTTACTGAAACAATAAAAAGCACCCTTAACATAACTTTTCAAATTAATAATAATCATATTCCCTTTGATAATTATTTTGTGGTGGTTTTTTAGCACCAGCTTCCTTGTGTTAAGGTTAATAAGGAACAGTCTCTTCTATGTTGAGTTCAGTTTCTGGTGTTTTGATACTCACAGCTGTCCTCTCTGAGATATTGTTTTTGGTTAAGCACTTAAAAGTTCATACAAAGCCCAGGTTTGTTTCATTGTTTAATACTTGTTTATTGAATAAACCTTAACAGCTGAATTTGTACAGCACACTAAATATTAAAATACTATTGACAAACCAAAGTAGCTAGATTTACACAAAGTCCAAATTCAGAAAAAAAGTATATTCTGATACAATTTGTTTTAATTCAAAATTCATACTTACGTTTTGTTTTGTTAAACCTTTAGCATTTTCTAGTATTATTTATTTGGAGTTTTCTATAAATATTCTGGCAATTGTAAGTGATCATCAGAACAAATTAAGACTACACTACATTGTAGTCTTAAGAATTCTAAATCTCTTCATGTTACTTCATGCCTTGTGAAAAATTATATTTACATAATTTTATATCCATGTCTGCCAAAATTTTCAGTTTTTTCATTTGTTATTATAGTCCATTTCTCTTTCATTTAGCCAAAAAATTCCTTCAACATATAATTCTCAGCTACTATTCTTTCCAGATAGTTTCCAGAATGTCTTAGTTAAATTCTGTGGTCATTATATTTCTCACAACACAAGGTTTTAATATATTAAATTAATTAAATAAGGATAGAATTTTTAGATTAAGATAGAAAGTTTTCTATTCCTAATCATTCATATTAAGCTGACTGCTTTAGTCAATTACTAAGTATTGATGTTAATAATAATAGTTCTGAAATTTAATTTGACACAAAATACTCTAATATACATCATTAAATTAATATCACTTTAAAACTTTTATTCAATCTTCTACTGTTTGTATATATTTTTTCTTTTATTTTTTCTTGTCTTTTGATTGTGGTTTAAAATAGCAAGTTGAGTAAGCATATAAATAACTATTGCTTTATCAATGAGAAATTCTTTTCTACCTGTCTATGTAGTTAATCACTATACTTGAGAGATCCTTCCCAGTGGATCCATATAAACTACAAAGCTCTTCTAAAAGAAATTCATTATACTCTTTTTTTTGCTTCTGTTCTGCCATGTATTAATGCTTAAAAATTATTATTCAAGCATTTTAGTTGAATTGTTAGGTTTGGAAATTATCCTTATATGGAGTGGGGAAAAAGCTTTTTTCCTGTTGTTTTTATTATACATTGTTATTTTGTGTTTAAATGCTATAAACCCCTGGGCATTGGAATATATATTTTTTGAAATGAATTTCAGATATAGTTAGTGGAATAGGTATGAGAAAATGAATTCCAGTCCTACTGCTTTATCTTAATAGTGCTGCAACTTCCTAACAAGGTTATTTTCTGAAAGCATATAAACCCTTTATTTGAATATGTGGCCTAGGTATTTAAACTATTGTTTAACCACGATTTGTTGATTAAAATGTAATACATAATTTCATATAATATATTAATAAAATCAAAACAACCCCAGTATGACTTAACATAATATGGGAACCCAAACTCTGCTGGTTTCCATTCTGTATTTGAGCCAAATTTGAAATGCTTTTGATGTTTTCATGATTTGGCACCAGCATGCCTGAAAGACAGTTTTCAACCAAAGCTGTCCCATATGTTTTAACACTCGTGCAGTTTCTATCGCAGACAGGCTGTAACAGCATACTTGGGAGTATTTTTTTATTGAATTTAAGCTTTCATCAGATTAGCATTGGGCATATTATAACTCACTGTCTGATTTTGCATTATGCACTGAGTCATAATGTGGTTTACTGGGTTTGGCTCAACCTGTTTTTTAACCTAATCTATTGTGGGTTTTTTTTTTCCAAATCATGCTTTGTAGATCAATATGTCATGCACATTCTGCCAACTTTAGTTAACTATTCTCTAGCACAGGGGTGTCAAACTCGCAGCATCATGGTGGCATCATATGACATATCGGGACCTTTTCTCCTCTTTCCTAAATGGGTGTGGCCAGTGTGTGACGCAGCCAGTCTGCAGGCTGCGAGTTTGACAGCCCTGCTCTAGCACAACGTCAGACTAAGCCATTCTTTTCTTAGCTGTATGAAAATGAAAGCTACCTAATCTATCTCTATAATGAAGTACGATTCTTTCTTTTCATTACCGGCTAGTATATTCTATTCTCCAAGTTAAGGAAATGTAAGTGCAAGTACAAGTACATGAATCAAATAATACTCAAGAATAAGTTAAGTTTAGTTAAGTTAAGCTGAGTTAAGTTTCTTTTAAGTATTTTTTCGTGGAGGAAGAAACACCTCTATCTAATCAGTATCTCTCCCCCCCCTACTTTTATCTGATGTACTTTACTCACAGAGAACAAGAACAATAATAGAGAAAAGATGCATGTACTTTTGAAGAACTTATACTATATGCAAGCTATTGCTGCCAAGGTGATCATTTGTATGTCTTTAACTTTTTCTTTTGGAAAGTAAGAACATTATTTTGAAAGTAATTTTGAACAGTGATCTAGTGACTTCTGATGCTCAATTTGATACTGCCATTTTCAGTCTAGAAGCCCTAAAAAGTTTAGGTAGTGCAATCACTCATGAGATGGTAGTTCTCAGGAGGTAAAACTGCCACTGGTTGATTAATGTAACTTAGATATAGGTGATTAGGCATTATGAATACTTGTCTCTTTCCAAACGAAATCAACAAAAATGCAGCCTCATATTTCTTTTTGTGAATCCAAAAGGGTTTTTTTTTGTATTTTTGACAAGAACAATAGACTAGACTAGACTAGAATAGAATAGAATAGAATAGAATAGAATAGAATAGAATTCTTTATTGGCCATTATTATTCCTTGTGCGTGATTGGACACACAAGGTATTTGTCTTTGGTGCATATGCTCTCAGTGTACATAAAAAGAAAAAAAATACATTCATCAAAAATCATAAGATACAACACTTAGTGATAGTCATAGGTTACTAATAAGCAATCAAATCATACTAGGAACAAATAAAAATAATATAAATTGTAAAGATACAAGCAACATGGTTATAGTCATAAAGGGGTGTGATGCTAGGTCTCCTCCTCATGGTGCCCCCTGGATAGCATGATAGTGTGAAACAAACAACTAGCAACAAGTGGCAGCCAGACTATATTGAAGAGTTAGCAGTTAACGATAGTTGGCAGCCAGACATATTTGTAGAACTCCTGGCTCTCTAAATACATGGCCCAAAGGTCAAGACAGATTGGGGACATTGTCATTGTCAGAATATGCCAAATTAATGTTGAAGGGCTCAGGAAATCTAAGAGCCAATACATTTCCAAACTTTTATTTGAAAGGAATATAGACATGGCCATCTTTAAGAAACACATATATAGAACGATGATGTTAAAGACATATTAATCTTCAGCAGTAAAACCAAGATAGAAAAGATTATCAAGAAACAATTGGTTTTTGTGTTCAACAACTATACTGTATAGCAAAATTCTTAGATGTGTACAGTCTGAAAGAGAACTGTAGCCTGATTCATGCATTTGTTTGAGAAGTGCAAATTAGATTGCACTTTCCTCCATCTGTACCCAGAAACCAATTATGAGGTGCATGATCATCTGAATGTGAATGTAAGTGGAGTACAGAGGGATTTTTTAAAAAGAGATGGAGGGGGAGAATGCAATAGACTATAAGAAATAAAGAGCACATATTTTCTTCCTTTGGATAATTTGAATCAGAAAACTTCAACATAAATATTTCTTTAATATTTTTGAGGCAGAGGACATGTCTGGATGTCTGAGAAAATGCTATGGGAGCCATTGCAAAATGGCTGTTTTTTCATGACCAGATTGGAATTATTTTATTTCGGACCTTGCTCTCTGAAGAAATCTCTAATGCTGTGAAAGGCAAAAGGAAAGAGAAGAAGAGAATGTTTCGTATTAAAGTAGATGGACTCAATTCTAGTGGTGAAAGGTGCTCTATTGTAAGCACTGATTGATGACAGAGCCACCTGGAGAAAACCTATCTTTGTGACACTAGGAGTTGACACTGACAATTTAACAACAACAACAACAATAATAATCCTTTTTAGATATAATAAATAATAAAGTTGTTGAAAATAAGGTGAAGATCTTGTGAGATTTTCGAATACAGACTGATCGTCATTTGGAACACAACATGCCAGATATCACAGTTGTTGAAAACTGAATCGTACAATTTATTGATATCGTTGTACCAGGAGACGCCAGAGACAAAGAAAAAGAACTGGAAAAAAATTATGAAATATCGCAACCTGGCCATCGAAACTACACCATTATGGATTAAACATGTGACAGTGATATCTATTGTCTTCGGGGGACTTGGTACCATGTCCAAGAATTTTACAAAGTACATCAAGAAATTGCAGCTTCCTGCTGCAAAAGACTGCTACTCGTTAGAACATACATTTTAAGAAGATACTTGGTTGATACCTAGATGCTGACAGCAATCCGTATCAACTATCAGAGCCAGCCAATGATATTTGTGATACATTTTTAAATGTTCAGTTGACTGAGTTTCATGTTTCATGAATAAAGTATATACAAGTTGTTATTGAATATAGTACTTTGTAGAAAATTGAATTGTGAGTTTACGCTCTTAAATTTTAAAAATCTGAATATTATGTAAAATTTATGCTGTTTTTTGTTTTTGAGGTGGACCGGAAGCATTAAAAAGTGGCTGGAAAACTTGCTGCCAATTGCTAGCTTAGAACTAGCCATGAGACTAGAATTGTAGTCCAACCACACAAGGGCAGTAGATCCCAAGTCCTGCCTTAAAAACCATATATGGGATTTATTTGAATCATAGATATGTTAGGTGCTTAGCTATTATAATATAAAGCACCATTAGCACTTGGTAGTGACAGGTAAATTTGTGTTAAAGTATCCTACTGTTGGAATATTTTGAATGGAGGTACTCATTAAATCCTAAATCTCTCTGTCATTTGTGTTACATGGATTCAGTTTCTCTGTGGAGGAAGTGTCCCATGAGTATAAAAGGAACCTGCGTACTTTGTACTCTTGTGAAGTTTCTCTTTTGCAGTCTCTTTATTAGTGAGTGGCCATATGGTATTTATTATCTTTCTTGCTCTCTGACTGGAATAATACATCCATTTTTATGGTGCATATGAATAGAATGTCAGATTTTCCTGTCTTATCATTTGGCTGAAGGCTGGATGCTGTGTTTGGGAGAGTTTATAAAGATAAAGGTTTTATGAAAATGCTTATTTTTAGCTCTCACAAGAGAGTGGGGTGCAGTCTTCGTAGTTTGTCCTAAATATTTCTTATTCCATCTTCAAATATTTTCTGTTTTCTACATTTTCCTTTTCTTTATATTTCCACTTCAGGAAAAGAACACTGGCACCTTATCAATCTGTTGCCATCAGACACATTTAAATCCATCAAATGACTGGGGGGGAAAAGAGCTTCACTTTGGTACAGATAGAAACTCAGACAGAATAGAAGTTTTACTTGAGACTTTCTATGCCGACTTTCAAAACAAGTTTTCTTAAGATGACTAGTGGTGATCCTAAAGGAGGCACTTAGATCTGAATTCTGTAGGAAAGTACACCAAGTTAAACAAATTATTACTGGTTGTTGACCTCCTCCTTTACTCACTTTAAGGATGCTTTCCATTTATTTATTGATTTGATTTTTATCCTGTTCCCATATTAATCAAAACTACAATAGAATTGGAACAGGGTACAATCTGGATGGTGACAGTAGAACCAGTAGAAAAAAGAGAGCAAAGTAATAAAAATAGTTGTAGGAGAAAGGTTCTTCAAGATAGCTCCATTTTAATACTTCCTTAATTATTAGGCATAGTTAATTATTAGAGAAGGAAGCAGTCTGATCTCACCAACGAGCCATTCCTTAGCATTGGCACTGCTTCTGTGCATTTAGATGTGGTTCTGCTGTCATCCCAGAAATATGAGACAACAAGGAGTCCCTTCTTACATGATGACAACAGGCTAGATTGAATCCAGTTAGATGAGGCAGTTCTTGGCATACTGAAATGCCATCAAGGGCTTTATACCTTGTTACCAGCATTTTAAATTGTTCTTAGAGCAGAACTAGAAACCAGGGCAGGGCCTATAATTGGAAACTAATCAAGGAGAGAAGCAACCCAGAACCAAGGAGAAGTTCCTGAGAGAACAATTAATCAGTGGATTAATGTTCTCCACAAGTGAATGATCCAACATTGGAAGTTTTTAAGAAGAGATGAGACAACTATTTGTGTGAAATGGTATAGGGCCATGATGGCAAATCTATGACACGCGTGCCACAGGTGGCACACAGAACCTTCTCTGCAGGCACGCGAACTATCACCCCAGCTCAGCTCCGCCGTGCATGTGTGTGCACCTCCCCCTGGCCAGTTGGTTTTCAGGTCTCTGCCACGCATGTGCAGAGGGCATGTGGGAGATGCATGTGCATGCATGAGGGGTGGGGCACATACATAGTCATGCGTGCATATGTGGGAGTGGGGCGCACATGGGTTGCACATGCATGTGCAGGTCGCATGCATGGGGCCATGGCTCATGGGTCATATGTGCATGCACGGGATGATACACATGGATGAGCAGAGTGTGGGGTGCATGTGAGGGGGTCACGTGCACATGCATGTGGGGGCATGTGGTGGCATCTGCACATTGCACGCACTTTCAGCAATCAGCAACAAAAAGGTTAGCTATCGCTAGTATAGGGCTTCCTGCCTGTACAGGGGGTTGGTCTAGAAGACCTCCAAAGTCCCTTCCAACTGTTATTTTGTATTCTGTATACAGATGTAACTTCACCAGACTGATCTAATTAACACATGATCCACCACATTCTGGATTAATTGTACTTTTTGGGTAATTTAAAGGCAGCCCTATAGAAACAGATGCAGAAGTCTATCCGGCCGATGATGAGGGCATTACAATCACCTGCTCTGCCTGCATCAGATAAGGATGCGATAGACCCTACTGGCTTTTGATTATGTTTACAGTTGCTGTTCTTAGACATAGGCAAACAAGACTCTTTCCTTCTGAAAGTTCCTTCAGATTTTGCATATGACTGGACTATGCTGAAACTGCCCCCCCACCCTTTCCATGGTTCAAGCAGGGGCTCCATAGGATCCTCCTCCTACTGTGGTAGTGCTTGTCTGTCTAAGGATAATACTGACTAAAAGAGGACCCCAATATATTAACAGCAATTCCATCTTGCTTGGTTTTAATTTGAGCCTGTTCTCTTCCTGTACAGACCTTCACTGTAATGACCCTGCTGCACTTGCTCCAAAGGTGTTTTTTCAAAAGGCAGCTGGACTTTGTTTTTCCTTGAAGACATTTCACTTCTCATCCAGCGAATAAATTACAAAGTCCAGCTTCCTTTTGGAAATGGCACCTCTGGGGCAACCATGAGCTGCATGATTGAGAATCTCCATAGACCCTACTGGACTTGTATTTTGTGAGGAAAAGGAGGAGGGAATAGAGGCAACTGCATTTAGGAATAATAGTCCTGGTGGATGATTACAGTAGTGTTTAATCCAATGACTTCACTCTGGCTGAGGCAGATCCAGCAAGACTCCAGGACTCCTTACCTGCACCCCCCTCCCCAAGCAATCCATCCAGTCCCAAACAGAGGCGTTCTTTAAAAACCTAACAGCAGAGGCTGAGTTCTGCAGGTCAGATAGATCAACCAAAAAGCAGGAAAGCACTACAGTAGTGGCTTATTTATTAGGCTGAAAGAAAATGCCGAGAAAGCATCCTTTCAAACTTTAGCCTGTCATGTTTACCTGGCTGTACCACACTTTGAAATTTGGATTCCATCCCACTGTGATTCTTGTGTTTTCCCTTTGATTTGTCACTTGTTTTATTGGACTACTGGTCTTTGTCTTGGCCAAGCTTTTTATTATGTTTACAGTTGCTGTTCTTAGACATAGGCAAACAAGACTCTTTCCTTCTGAAAGTTCCTTCAGATTTTGCATATGACTGGACTATGGCAGGCATCCAACTTACTTTCTTGTTGGCTGACAGTCAGCAGTGCCAAGACAGAAAACTCTCAGCCTCCAGCATTGACATGGTATATAACAGCTTTTTCCCATTAGAAAGAGTTGGTTATTATCAGCATAAAAGAATTGTATGTCCCTGAGTGGTTTCATGTAGACATTAAAAAGCAGAGGGTTGAGGAATGTTCCCTGTAATAGCCCACAGGTTAATATTATCTGGCTTAACTTCTCCCACTACAACAGATCAAAATTGTCTATGGAGAAAAGAATGACATCATTGTAAAATAGTTCCCCTTATCCTCAATCTCTATAGGTGAGTCCATAGGATACATTGAGTATACATGATCGATACTATCAAAAGCTGCTGAGAGGTCTGAAAGGACAAAAAGAAATGCACTACTCCCACCCAAGTCCAATATCATAAAACATATTTTGAAGTAGAATCCTATCATATCATACAGATAATGAAAATTATATTACCACCATGAAAAGCAGCCAGAAATAATAGAAAATAAAGCTCATTATTTCAGAACAAAAAAGGCATTGAAATAAATGCATACAATAAAAAATAATAATGGACCACAAGGTTTTCTCTTAGTAATATAATTGATCATAATAGAAAGTGTGTATGTAGATTCACTTATGTGTCTTTGCGCACATGTAAGCATGCTCCTTCAAGTCAGTGTTGACTTCCCAGGATTGAGAAACCTTAACTGGCCCAAGATCACTTAGCTGGCTTTGAGTCTAAAGCAGGATTAGAACACGAGGTCTTCTGATTTTTAGTCTGATGTTTTAACCACTATACTGAACTGACTGTACAAGGTCTTTAGCTGAATTTAACACCTGAGTAGATTCTTATGGCTATACATAATCTTTTTGATAATCTGATCTCATCCTTGATGCTTTCAAAGTCAGTATCAATTCTTTCTACTGAAAATAACATGATTTATACAGAACAGACCCCTAAGAAGTATCCAGACTGATGTGTTTTATGTTGATGGAAACTTCTGAGATGTCTTTAAAAGGCAGCTTTTACATGGAGTACATGAATTGCAGAAGTATAGTTTAGATATTACCAGAGCATGAATAAGTGCAGCCAGATCCATTGATTTCATAGCATTACTCTCTGATTTTAACAAGCTGGACATGATAAATAGAAAAACAAAATCAATCAATATGAACACAATGGTTTGGAGGATTGCCTACCAGGGATCTGAAAAAGAAAGAGCAAGTGAAATAACTGTCAGAATAATGTTTATAATGTAGAAGAACTTTTTTTCTTTCACAGTAGTACTCAGATCAAAAATTAGATCAAAATTAACAAGCAATCCAGGGATACTTTCAAACTATGGACTGATATTAACTTGAGAATGTTTACTTAAGTTTTATTTTTGGGAAAATGAGAATGAAGTGAAAATGACCAGAAAGCCAAGGAGCAAATGCATTATTACTAGACATGAAAGAAAACACTGGTTATTCCAGCATCCTATTTAATATATGACAGCTATAGATATGTGTTGATGAGTGGAAATTGAGAGGCTATATGTTTTAATACCCCAGGGGGAATATTAATGTTACATATTCTATATTCATTCAGCTAATTTTTCTGCAGAAGAAGCTCTAGATAATTTCCATTGAAATGGATGGAAACTTTTGGCAAATACACTCTTATGCCAGTTAATCTTTTTTCCAGGAGAAAGATATTTAGAATTCAGCAATATATATTTGGTTGGCACTAGTATATAGTGTATAGAATCTTTAAAAAAGACATTAGGGAATTTGAGACATTTCTTCAACATGGGAATGAAAAGGCTGCATAAACTTGTGCATATTACTTAAAGGCTTATGACATTGTTTTGAAACATACTGTTATTTCTTCTGTATGAAGATTACTGTAAAATTACAAATTAATTGCAAGAATGATCTCTTCACACGGAAGCTGCTGTGTTTGTTGTAATGTCTGCACAGCCTGAAACGATGAGATTTGCTAGCTATTTCCCATAAAGAAGAAATTACAGCAAACTTTTATTGAATAATGTGTTTATCCACCATGCTTTTCCTGAATATATATTGATTAACCTGACACTATTTGTTAGAATTTATCAGATTTATCATTTGCATTATGAGTGGAAAGCCACGCTAGTCTTTGGTGGCCAAAAACCAGAAATCTGTTATAACATATAATTATTATTGCATTTTTTTTACGTGAAATTAAAATATTGCAGAAACTTTTTTTTAAAAAAATGCACATTAAAAAAAAACAAAAAAAACAACAACCAGTTGAATACAAACAACCCCACCCCAATATCTGAAGAAGCAGTTACTGATCTCTGGAGCATTTAACAACAACAACAACAATAATAATTGCATAACACGCCAGACATCACACTGGTTGAGAAAAATAAGGTTACAATCATAGACATTGCAATACCAGGTGATAACAGGGTCGACGAGAAGGAACATGAAAAAAATCGCGAAATACCAGGACCTAAAAATTGAAATTCAACGATTATGGCACAAACCAGCAGTGGTAATTCCAGTGGTAATCGGCACACTGGGTGCTATTCCAAAAGCACTGGAATTACATTTAAAACAGTTAAAACTTTACAAAATCACCATCAGTCAAATGCAAAAAGCTGCACTGCTTGGATCCGCACATATATTACGAAAATACGTTATGACGTCCTAGGCCCCTGGGTGGGGCCCGACTAGTAATGCCAAGTCCAGCGAAACAACTGGCCGCTGTGATACAATTGTTTAATAATAATAATAATAATAATAATAATAATAAATAATAATAATGATGATGATGATGATGATGATGATGATGATGATGATGATAATAATAATAATATCATCTCAAGTTCCACATCTTGGTTCCATCTCATTCATTCATTCATTCATTTATTGAATTTATATTGCTGCCTATTTGCATATGGTGACTCAAGGCGGCTTACAGAACATAAAACCTTTAAAACAAAACTAATAAAAAAATCAAATAAATTAATATAGTATAATATAATAAAATCACCCCCTCCCCTCCCTGGCGACAGCAGATCACACAAGCCATTTAATGGGCCCCATCCCTCTCTGGGTTCTCCAAGCCCGCTGGCAGAACCAGGTCTTCAGCACCTTCTGTAAGAGTATTAGAGTGGAGGGCGTTCTAATCTCTGGGGGAATGATGTTCCAGAGAGAGGGAGCCACCACGGAGAAGGCCCTTCTGAGTCCCACCAGATGTATCTCCCTTGGGGAAGGGATCTGCAACATTCCCTGCATCCCCGCTCTGATGGGTTGAGTACATGTGACCAGCAAGAGATGGTCCTTCAGATAACCTGGTCCCAAGCCATGACGGGTTTAAAAGTGACAACCAGCACCTTGAATTGCACTCATAAGCAAGAGTAGCCCCATGTAGAATGTGTTGCAATAGTCAAGACAGGAAGTAACTAGGGCATGAGTAACTGTGAGTAGGGATTGTTGGTTCAGGAAAGGGCGTAACTAGCACACAACCCACAGTTGCGTAAAGGCCCTCCTGTCCATGACTGCCACCTACTCTTTGAGCAGGAGTTGTGAGTCCAGGAGAACCCCCAGATTATGCATACGGTCTGTGTGGGGTAGTGGCACCCCATCCAAGACCAAAGGTGACAATTCTCCCTGAGCCAACAAACCCCAAAACCAGAGCCACTCAGTCTTGCCAGGGTTTAGTTTCAACCTTATCTTCCTATAACAATCTTTCCAAACTGTTTTGAATCAGTAAATCCTGGGATCACGAACTCATTTTTAACAAAAACTCCATAATTATGTTTCAGCTTTTTATAAAACTAAATGCTGCTCCTTCCCTAATCAGACAAATCATTTTAGTCTTTTAAGGAGTTCTACCGATTTTACAATCCACTCCTCCATTGGGTATTCAGTAATTTCCCTTCTTCGTGCATATACTGTAGTAGCCTTGTTGCAGTTTATATATATAAAAACAATCCCTACATTTTTCTAGTTGATTGTACATAGACTGTACATAGTAAAAAAAAAGTAGGTCTGGTTTCAACTGAATATTTTAAGAATCTCTTTGTCATTTTACTTTACATATTTGTATTCAGTATCCCCACCCCACCCCTGGGTTTTTTACAAGTCCACTATGTATGGCAAATGCCCCTTCATGTTTTTCATATTTCCAACAGTAGTTAGAAGAACCTTTATACATCTTAAACAATTCCTTTTGTCAAAAAAAAAAGTCTTGCTGTACCTTTTCAGACTAACATGTTATCAAAAGGTATAGATTCATGATTTGATAAGAGTGGATTGGATGAAATGAGCTGTAGCTTACAAAAGCTGTGCCTTAAAATGACATTTGTTAGTCTGAAAAGGTGCTAGCAGACAACTCCTGATATTTGTCATGTTTGTAAATTACATTCGTACCCTTTCAAGAATGGTTCCTTTTCTAACCTTCTCCTGAAGTTTGTTCTAACAAGAACAACAGAGGAAACTGAAATAGATAATGTTAGGATGTGTGAAGGGCTCAGTCAAAAATATAATCTATCACAAGTGATTACAACTAATTCTAAGTAAGTTGCCTATGATTTATTTGTCCTGAATAAGTCACTCAAACTGACATCCTCTGCAGATTTCTCACTTAACCCCACCTGACAACACTTTTTTTGTATTTAAAATTGAGAGCCCAGACCTATTTTTATGGGAGAACAATTCAATTTCCCAACCCCGCTCCCAGTGGCAGAAATCTAGTGCTAACCACAAAATTTTTGCTATCTAGTAAAGTTCCTTTAGTGGTTAAAATGACAGCATAGTACATTTTCCTGATGTGTTTTGTCACAGTAGCAATTCTATAATAACACGAGTCAAAAAGAAGAAAACGCAAAATGTCTGTGTTCTCTATTGTTCGTTAAAATGACCCTAGTTCTTTTCAACATAAAGGATTGACAATTACTTGGCAGATAGCCCATGTAGATACCGACCCTGAAAAAAATAAAGGTAATCTGTTCCATAAATAAATGTTCTTAGATATTTTTTTCCTGAAGAACGACAAGCAGAAATGTTTCTCTCTGCTGTCGTTCACGAAAGTTCACTTATTTTAATCTAGATGTGGGAGAGATAAGATGCTTGCCTCCATAGAAGGAAGAAAAATTAGTTTACACCTCTATTCCTTTGCCTCCTTCTATAGGATAAAGGTAAAGGTTCCCCTCGCACATATGTGCTAGTCGTTCCCGACTCTAGGGGGCGGTGCTCATCTCCGTTTCAAAGGTGAAGAGTCAGCACTGTCCTAAGACGTGTCTGTGGTCATTTGGCTGGCATGACTAAATGCTGAAGGCACACAGAATGCTGTTACCTTCCCACCAAAGTTGGTTCCTATTTTTCTACTTGCATTTTTACATGGCCCCTAACTAATTCAGTCTCCGCAGAGCCAGCATTTATAAATAACATTTGAAATAAATAACATTGGAAAGGTTACATGTTAGGTTACTTTGCTTTGTATCGACACAAGTATTAGTACTGGTACTTTCTGATCCAAAAGGCAATAATTTCTTCAGTATTTAAAGTGCAACATTTTCTCAAACTGCTCCTTTTTTCAATTGCTTAAGAGTGCCCAGACTAGCCAAGATAGTCTAAGGAACAAAACATTCATCTTTCATTTTTGTAGCTGATGGCTGGCTAGACAGTAGGTAATACGACAATCTCTGGCTATTGCCAAAGATTTGTACTTACAGAGAAGGCCATGAGAGAGAGAGTGAAGGTTAAATCAGACTGTTATGAAACAAATTATTTCACATATGAGGGCCTAGCATTTGAAAAACGTATCTTGGATTATTCAGTAAAACATGATTAAATAGTGGTATAATGTTACATCCAGACAAGTCTAGTATATAATAATCCTGAATGTGGATTAAACCAGATATACAAACTAAACAAATACATTTATCAAGACCAACCTGACAATACTAGTTTTCTGGTGGCATTTTCCAGCCATTTTCATTTATTTTCAACACTTGTCTCCTCAGTATTAAACCAATGAGCAATAACAAGAAGCATTTTAAAGCATTACTTACAAAGCATGAGTTTCAGCTGCGCAGTGGATGACAGCATTGTATAAGTGATTTTAGCCTTAAGGCTTGAGAGCATAGCATCGGTATTTTTTTCCAAGCTAAAGCAGTTTTTTTCCAAACACCCCCCACCCCTGAAATGTAAGAATGGAAATACAATTATTATACACCCAGACATTGGCATACACAAGTTATTAAAAATAGCAAACTGAAACAGAAATCATTTATTTTTGGTAGATGAAATGTTAGCATTCTTGTTATTTATTGTTATGAAAATGATTGTAGGAGTTAGCTCTTTGATCGTGTGTGGTATTTTTCTTTTGCCATGCAGTTGACTTAATAATATGATCTACTACAGGCCCATGTAGCTTTCAGGAATGATTATAGAAAAAAGCAATGAATTCAAAAAGGTAAAATATAAGGGTACAGTAATGGCAATTCAGCAATTTGTGAAATAAACTTCAAATCTTTAACTTTGTGTTTCCTTCACTTCATTTAGAATTTGTGTTCTTATAGAGAATATTACCTTAAATTATATGATAGACATGATACATCATTTTTATCAACTCAGCAAAAATATATTTTAATTGCAATGCTATTTTGAAAAAAAATATAAAAGTATTGCAAGCAAATAAATGATGTGACAATAGTAGAATCTATTTAGTGTAACCAGCATTTTTTAAAACATGGAATACCAGTTTTAAAAATTATTTTAAAAATAAAGGTATCCTCAAATCAAGCTTGAGTACTGGGGGTTATATATATGTATATTTTCTTATCACTGTTAGGCTATTGTTTTCTGCTAAGATTTCTTTCTTACTTTATAATATAGTCCACTGGTGGGTTGCAGGTGGTATGCCCCAGTACGGGTGTACCGGAGCCTGCCCGGAGTACCAGGTACCGTTCCGGTACGGTGCTTCGGAAGGCCCACCTGCCTGCCTGAGCTCCTTACCTGTCCTTTAAGCCTTTGCCACTTCTGCACACACATATGGCATGTACGGCGCCTGCGCGATGCTCCACCGAGCAATTGGAGCGTCGCGGAGGCTTGCGGAAGCATTGCAGGCAAGTACGTGTGAGCGCGTGCCGAATGTGGGTGACGCCGGGGCCATTCCAATTGTACCGGTTGGAACGGAATCCAAAACCCACCACTGATATAGTCTACACACTCTGGAATTCCCAAGTGGTTCCCCCATTCAAGTACTAAACAGGGCAAAGCCTGATTAAGTTTTCAGTTCAGGAGCAGTGAAGGTTGACTAGGTATAACCACTGATCATTTTAATTTTATTATTATTAATCGTTAGTCTGGGATGTTAAACTTTCTAACATGAGTGAGAGCTGGTTTGGTGTAGTGATGAAGGCATCTGGCTAGAAGAAAATGGAAGACCATGAATTCTAGTCTCACTTTAGGCATAAAGCCAATTGGATGACCTTGAGCAAGTCACTCTTTCTCTGTCTTGGGAATCAGGCAAGGATAAACCACTTCCAAAATCTTGCCAAGAAAACTGTAGGGCTTGTCCAGGCAGTTGCCAAGAGTCAACATTGACTTGGAGGCAAAAAACCAAAGGAAAGAAAAATAATAAAGGATACATTGCTTTCAAATTCATCTCATAGTTAGAGAAATCAAATTATTTCAATCCCAGTTTAAAATTAGGACTGTGCCCAAACAAACTTTAGATTGTATAACCAATCAATTGTTAAAGTTGGATGCAATTGAATTAGAATTAATATAATCTGAGCCCAGTGGCTTGTTTTTTTATTGAGCTTTCAACATCCACAACCAAATTCATGATATTTTTTTTCCAACGGACAGAGAACTTCAGCAACTTTTCCAGGATAGCTTAGAAAACAGTATCATTACTGGAGGTGGAGTATGTGTCTGTGTGTGAAAACACAGTGGGCCTGGCATCATCTTATGTTTTTATTTAGGTATGCTTAAAGTGCTG
The DNA here is from genome assembly GCF_964273705.1 of Natrix helvetica. Classification (NCBI taxonomy): domain Eukaryota; kingdom Metazoa; phylum Chordata; class Lepidosauria; order Squamata; family Natricidae; genus Natrix; species Natrix helvetica. Next base: position 191,790,051 of record NC_138552.1, read on the forward strand.
CAAGACAGGGAAGGTACAGTTTATTGGAAAATTATTTGATTTAAAAAACATTCTAAATTCTACAGGAACTCCGTGTATAAGTATTTCTTAAAAAATATTTTCTCTTTTGAATTAATTTCTATAGTACATCATATTCATTCAATACAATAAGAACAAGTAGGAATTAAAGTGCAGAATGCAGTTCTACAGAAATTTTAATTGCTACAAGCTTTCTTCAGGGCATATATTTAGAAAGTATTAATTTTGCATTTGCTAATGTTAAACAATTGGGAGTGAGACATCCTTGTTGATCTGCTTCAGATCACTAAGACTGTTTCCTGACTTGTGATTTATAGCATCACCTCTCCATCGCTATGGTGATATAAAGCCTGTCTGCATTAGTGATTTGTTATCATGGAGATGCTTGGATGACATTATAAATCGCTAGTGTGGAAATCCTTCCAAATTTCTATCAGTTGATTTTCATCTGCTTTCTCTCCATCTTTAATCATGAGCTCTGATTAGTTAGTAGGACTACCAAATACAGTGTTTAACCCTAGACATGCCTGTTAAAACATAATGTTTCAGAGAACATTTAATTTCTAGGTGATTCAAGAAATATAGCCAACTTATTTGCACATCCTGCTATTATAGAGAGTGGAATCATTTACCATGCTAACCCAAAAGTGAATGTAGTACATTATAGTTTGGTGTTATGTGTGAAGTCTGCCAATAGCAAATACCCTGGCAAGCAATTAAAATTCCTGCCTGCCTGCCTGGAATTATTTTAATTGTGAAAAGCCTTCAGGGAGTAAGGCAGTGGGGAAGCTGCCAGGAATTTTCCCAGTTACATCTCCCTGATTCACTGGGCTTCTTCTCTTAAGGAGATCCATCTAGTGGAACCAAGAAGGGCCTTTTCCGTGGTGGCTCCTTCCCTGTGGAAAATAATCTCTTCATAAAAAAGATTGGCTCCCACTTGACACTCTTTAGAAAGGCCGCCAAGGCCTGGTTTTGGCAAATTACATTCCCTTGGAAGTGATGGGTCCCAGATTTTCCCTTGGAAGAGATGGGTCCCATATTCGGTAAATTAGCCCATTTGAGTTAGTTCATTCAAAAACTGTTGTCCTATCATGCAACGTTTTGCCTAGGTAAGAAGAATAGAATTCTTTATTGGCCAAGTATGATTGGTCGCATAAGAAATTTGTCTTTGGTGCATATGCTCTCAGTGTACATAAAAAGAAAAAAAATACATTTATCAAGAATCATAAGATACAACACTTAGTGATAGTCATAGGTTACTAATAAGCAATCAAATCATACTAGGAAACAAATAAAACAATATAAATCATAAAGATACAAGCAACATGGTTATAAAGGTCATGATGAGAATTTTAATAGTATATAGATAAATTGCATAAATATGAGATGCTAGCAAAGCAATCTATTCAGCCGTATCCACTATCTTAGTATTGTATTACAGCTTGCATTAGTCACACAGAAATAGCATCTTGTTAAGTACCCTTACACACACACTCTCTCTCATACACACACACTCTCTCTCTCTCTCTCTCTCTCACACACACACACACACACACACACACACGAACGAAAGAAAGAAAGAAAGAAAGAAAAAAAGAAAGAAAGGGGAGAGGCAAAGAAAAAAGCCTATCTTAGTTTTTAACAAATTTAAGGCTGAATGTCTATGAAGATTCTCAGTCATTCAAGTCATGGCTATCCCAAAGGTGTTTTTTCAAGAGGCAACTGAACTTCCTTGTTTTTCTTGAAAGATGTTTAGCTTCTCATCCAAGAAGCTTCTTCAGCTCTGACTGGATGGTGGGGAATGGAAGGATTTATATTCCTTGCAGACAGCTGGTCATTTGCATCCTTTTAGAGAGGTCTATTCAAGCCTGATTTCTAGTACCTTATACTAGAAATCCACAATGGGCAAACCCTTCTTATTTGATGAAATTTGCTATATGTATATGTTAAAGAATACAGATAGTCCCCAAGTTTTGACTGTAGTGGAGCCTGCCCATCGTAGTTGTAACTTGTGGCATCAATTTCCTGTCAGTTTGATGACCTTTCTTGCAGTGTTTGTTAAGCAAATCTGCAGTTGTTAAATGAGTCAATAGTTTGCTGTGGATGTGGTTTTACTAAAAACTACATAAAATGTAATTGTGGGATGGTTGTAAATGTGGCCTGGTTGCCAAGCATATGACGCGTAGTCATGTGACTATGAGAGCGGTTGTCGCAACTTTAAATGCAGGTTATAAGTACCTCCCGGGTAGCTCTAGTGGAACTTTAAATGGTCATTAAGTGACCAATTATAAATTTAGATTATCTCTACATATCAGAAGTCTTGGCAACAAGGAGTAGAGGGGAATGTTTCATTCCTTTTTAACAAAATAAATAATAGCTTATAATCTTGCCTGAAGGCAAACTATAATCAAACATAACATAGGCTTTTTTTAATCTGAAAAAAAATCTAAAATTGGCTTCTTTGAAGCTATCAACAATTTGTGTTTGTACGAGATGTTAATTTTAGCTAGTTAACATGACCACACAACTTTCTCTATAATAGTATATTTGAAAAACTATAAAATGAAAACTGAAAAATTTGAGGGGCTACCACAAAGAAGAAGGGGTCAAATTATTGTCCAAAGCACTGGAGGGCAGGGCAAGAAACAGTGCTTGGAAATTAAGAGAAGCAACCTGGAATTAAGGAGAAGCTTCCTAACAGTGAGGACAATTAACCAGTGGAACAGCTTGCCTCCAGAAATTGTGGGTGCTCCATCACTGGATGTTTTTAAAAAGAGTCTAGGCATAGGTTCTCCTGCTTGAGCAGGGAGTTGGACTAGAAAACCTCCAAGGTCCCTTCCAGCTCATTCATTGTATTATATACTCCAAACCACCTGAAGGCAGACAAGAAGCAATGGATGGAAACTAATCAAAAAGAGAAGCAACCTAGAACTAAGAAGAAATTTCCCGACAGAACAATAACCAGCGGAATGACTTGCCTCCAGAAGTTGTGAATGCTCCAACAGTGGGGAAAATTTTAAGAAGACATTGGACAGCCATTTGTTTGCAATAGTATAGAGCAGTGATGGGGACTCTTTTCGGCACCGAGTGCCCAAACTGGAATGCATACGTGCACCGGAAACCTGAAGACCAGAAGAGCAGCTGGTGATGGCGCATGTGCCCACAGAGAGGGCTGTATATGCCACCTCTGGCACGTGGGCCATAGGTTCACCATCACGGGTGGCGAGTCTCCTGTTTGAGCAAGGGTTTGGACTTGACTTGAAGACCTCCAAGGTCCCTACCAACTCTGTTATTCTAACTATAATTTGCCAGCGTTTAATGTTTGCACTTAAAACTAAAACGTGCTGTTGATTTTTTTAAAATGGAATTTTCTGCCTTTTTTTCTGGTTGCATTGGAGGAGGAGAGAACATAATATGAGCTTACAGTTTATCTTGATGATTGAACTATCCCAAGGGGAAAAAATATTTGATCTGATTTATGACCTTTTTTTTAGAATTGCAGGTTGTGTGGTACAGTGAACATTGAATCTATGCCAGAGTAATTATTGGGTGGCCTTACTTCATTGATCACTATGCAACTTCCATTTTTGGAAGGTTTGCATAGAAATGTGCAAAAGCTGGAGGATAAATCTTACTCTCAGAGCTGATTTTTTCATGTCAGAGGTGAATTTCTTTGAAGGAAAAATGGGCTTTCAGGTTTCGGCTTCATTTTTTTTCTCCAAAAAATAAAGGGAGTAAGTTAGTACATCTCCCACAAGTTTGGGCCTTCTTTGGCACATAGGAAAAAAATTTATTAGGATCAAATTAAAAGTCTATGGAGATTCTCAACCATCCAGGTTATGGTTGTCCAGGGGTGGGATCCTACCAGTTTAACAATTGGTGCCTGTGTGCCAGTGACGTGCGGTGAGGTTTATGGCTGGTGAGGCTGGTGACGTCATCAGAAAGGTGGGGAATGGGACCACGTGTGCAGGAGGTTGAGGCTGCTTCAACCTCTCTCCTGCACACATGGTCCCATTCCCCGCCTAGGATTTCCTGGGTCCCAAAGATTAATCAAATCTGACCCCGCTTAGTTTTCTTGGAATCAGCCATGGCCTTCTAAGCACTACGTTCAATATCGTATCACAAAATAATAATTGTAAAAAAAATACATCTTCTTTTTCTCTCTGTCTCTTTCAGCAGCGCAATTCTTAACAAGTCGCCGGCCACGACTCGGTTTCCAGAGTCCTTTCGGAGCAAGCTGGCAGGGAAATGGTAGCTGCCAGTCCGAAAAGTCCGTCGCACTTTCCGCTTTCGCGAGCAACTTCCCATAAACCCGCCGTTGCTCACTGCGAGGAAGAGAGCCGCTCGCGCATGCACATTCACCCTGGAACCATGAGGTCAGGCGTCAGAACCCGACAGAAGGTGGGGAATGGGACCACGTGTGCAGGAGGGAGGCTAGAGGAGCCTCCTGCACCTCCCTCCTGCACACGTGGTCCCATTCCCCAAGGCTCCTCAGTGCTTTTTCCCTTTTCCCTTTTTTTTTTCTTTTCATGATGAGAGCGGTGAGGCTCTGCCTCCCCTGCTTCCCCTCACCGCACGTCCCTGCTGTGTGCACAGTTTAGAGAAAACTTATCTTACGCATTACTGCTGGGGAGGAAAACAGCTGAGAAGATAAAGGTCAGTAAAGTGCAGGGGCAGGTGGGCGGGCCCATTTGATTGTCGGAACGAATCGGTTTGCTCCCAGCTGATCTTTGGAGCTACCGGTTCACCTGGACCGCTCTGAACCAGTAGAATCCCAACCCTGTGGTTGTCCCAAAGGTGCTTTTTCTAGAGGCAACTGGACTTTCTGGTTTTTGTTTGAAGATATTTTGCTTCTTACCCAAGCTTCTTTAGCTCAAAGTTTGTTGGATGAGAAGTGAAACAAAAACCAGAAAGTCCAGTTGCCTCTAGAAAAAGCACCTTTGGGACGATCAAATTAAAAGCTGTCTAATTTGTGCCTGCTATTGATTAGCATGGAAAACGTGTAAAGGAAGTCAATGCTTTTGTTGTTTTGATGGGTTGAAATCAGATCAAATTCAGAGGAAATGTTGAAGAAATATTAAGACAGTTTAATCCCTTTTCGATAGTATTTTGCTTTGGACAGAGTTGCATGACATTTGCTTACATAATTACCCCTTACGTGAGGTTCAAGACTGTTGAATATCAGACCGATGTTCGTCTTAATTCTGTGCAGACCAGCCAATCGCCTAAAGAGCTTCCACCTATTCACAAGCAATGTTTTGTTCTTTTTAAACAAACATGGAAAGGATCTTAATAGACAATTTCAGCTGAACAATTAATCAAAGTATGCTCATTATCACAAAATAAAACAATAGGTTTCCTGCTGTGTGATCCATATGCCTAGCACTTTGAGAACAAAACGATAGCCCATACTGAGTGCTGAGGAGCTCAGAAAGGATATTTGTTTCTATCACACTGCTTTAGGGATGTCATTGTGTTACAATTGTCTGGGTTTTTTTTTAAATAGACTTCAGATATTTGTAATGTAGTCGATGTCGAAGAACACCTTGACTTTTTCTATACTCAATCCTATTATTGTTTTTCCTTTTTACCCTTATTTCAAAAACATTTATATATTATTTGACATGCTTCAAAGGGAAGGTGTAAAGAACTAAATAAGAAGTTAAGCCACGTTAAAAGCCCCTACTCCATATTCAGCTTCTCAGGAAAGCTAATACTTTTAGCTTAGTCATAAAACATTTTGAAGGCTAAGGAATGTGGATGCAGGTAGTCCCCAACTTATGACCACAATGGAGCCCGGCATTTCTGTTGCTAAGTGAGACGTTTGTTAAGTGAATTCTGCCCCATTTTACTACCTTTCTTGTCACATTTGTTAAATGAATCACTGCAGTGGTTAAATTAGTTACATGGTTGTTAAGTGAATTTGGCTTCCCCATTGACTTTTGCTGGGCAGACAGTCGCAAGAGATGGTCACATGACCCCGGGACACTGCAAACGTCCTAAAGGTTACTCAGTTGCCAAGTGTCTGAATTCTGATCATGTGACCATGGGGATGCTGCAAGGATTGTAAGTATGAAAAACGCTCATAAATCAATTTGTTTCAGTGCCGTTTACCTTCAAACAGTCACTAAGTGAACTGTTGTAAGTCGAGGACTGCCTGTACTGTAAGCTGGGAAAATATACTGCAATGGTCCCCAACCTTTCTAGCTTTGCGGCCCAGCGGCATCGGCGGTGGGGCAGGGAGAGGAGATGGTTTTACATGAGCAGCGGGCACATGTGCTTGCTTCTGCAGCTCCATTTGTGGAAGTGGCAGGTGCAGATGCCCACTGCTCGCATGAATGGAGCTTCACACATAAGTGCACACGCTCACTATTTGCACAAGTGGAGCTGCACCAGTGGTGGGTTCCGGATTCCGTTCCAGACGGTACAGTTGGAATGGCCCCGGAGTCACCCACATGCACACGTGCGGTGCACACATGCATTGTAGCGTCAAATGATGCTTCCGCAAGCCTCCGCGATGCTCCAGCTGCTAGCCGGAGCGTTGCGCAGGCGCCGTATATGCCATGCATGTGCGAGCGCCAAAAGCTTAAAGCACAGGTTAAAGGAGCTTGGGCGGGTGGATAGGCCCTCCCGAAGCACTGTAACGGAACGGTACCCTGTGCTCCAGGCAGGATCCGGTACACCCGTACCGGGGCATACCGCCTGCAACCCACCACTGAGCTGCACATGCAAGTGCGCTCACCCTCTGCTTGAGCAACCTGGTTCCAAATGGGCTGCTGCCCAATACCAGTCCATGGCTCAGGGGGTTGGGACCCCTGTTTTGCTGGAGACAAGCAGGACTCTGGGAAAGTGGAAGAAAATTTCTCCCTAGAAAGACACAGTATTCATGAAATCCTGTCCTTTTGTTCTTTCAAAGCCCTGTTGTCTTTGAAGACCTACCTCATTGCCTTATACAGGCAGACCGCTGTGGCACGTGATCACAGCCTGGGTGCTTGGTAAGCAGCTCACCCTTACATTGGTGGCAGTGTCTCACAATCTCCTGACTACCACTGGCATCCTTTGTGTGGCTTTTCACCAGCCATGTCAGTAGGGAAGCCTGCAGGGAAGATTGCAAGTTGCTCCCACTGCTTGTTCTTCCAAGGAATTCTGATAAGGAGTATGCGATCTCATCCTCAGAGATCTCATCCTCAGTGGCATGGAATTGCACCGCATCATCCTTTCCTCAACCCACACACATTCATGCAGCTCCACAGCACACCCTCCCAAGCCTGCACACAGTTGTGTTGCTCTTCAGAACTCCTTCCCCAGCTTGCATGCACTCGTCACAGCATCCCCCTTCCCACTGCATAGAATTTGCCATTCCTCTGGCCTACTTGCAAGTCATCCAGGATGTGCAACCGTCCTGCTGGCTTCCCAGGACACCCAAGTCTGCATCGATTCCTGTGACTCTACACCACACCTTCCCCAGTCTACATGCACTCTTGTGATTTCACAGCATTATCTTTCCAGCCTACCTGCACTCTCGTGTTGTGGTGCAAAAACCTCTCCGCAGACACTTGTTGCAGCATCTCCTCTCCCACCTCACTGTTTAATATTCCCTGACTGTCCAGCCTGCTTGCAAGTTGTCTGAGACTTGCAACTTCCTTCTGGCTTTCCCATTGGTTTTGCTTATGGGAAGCCAGCAGGAAGTCACAAATCAGGGTCACATGAGGTCTTTGCTTAACAACTCCAATCCTTGTTTAACGGGGACTACCAGGATTGCCATCTTTAAGTGACATGATGATGTGATGTCACAATTTATGATTTCATTGGTTAGCAACAAAAATTCCAGTCTCAATTACTGTCATTAAGCAGGTATTATCTGTAGTTACACCCTAATGGCTTCCTTGATTTTACTAGACACATGATGTATTATAGCCAATGAAATGCCTATCTACTCAGTGTAATCACATGCAAATTCTAATTTGTATAGGTCTATAAAGAGACTATAACCAGGATGGCGAACTCATAGCACGTGTGCCAGAGGTAGCACACAGAGCCCTCTCTGTGGGCATGCGCACTGTTTCCCCAGTTCAGCCAGCTGGTTGTCGGGTTTCCGAGATGCGCATGCATGCCAGCCAGCTGGTCATTGGGTTTCCGGCACTCTGGCGTGCACATGCATGCGCGCATGAACATGCACACCTTCTGGTTTGGGCACTCTGTGCCTTAGAGGTTCGCCATCACTGGACTATAACATCACCGCTCTTTAGACCTATCTTTATCTCTAGCACTGCCAATAAAACCAATATGTATGTTCTGGTCTCCAATTCATATGTGCTCCTAAAATATTCTAGTACAGTACAGGATATAAATATAATCACTAATTTCACAACTTAGCTCCAGTTTTAATGATTACCAGGCTAATTACTATTTGGCACTTTGGCTTCAGCATGTATCATGAATTCTGTTCACACAACTACACAGTCTGCTTCCTTCAGCATTCAGACATTAATTCCCCAATCTCCCAATAAGCCTCACTGGTTTGGCATCTTCATGTATTTGTCTGTGGCATTTCTTATTTACTAAGTAATTTTTTGAATATAGGTGAGAGAAATCTGCCTTAGAAATCTGTACATCCCGCTGATCTTCTTCATCACTCTTAATCCTTTTCCAAGGTTAAGCTTTTTTGTCCAGTTATATTAATATGGGATATGCTTGGCAATTTCAAGACATAGTGAACTGTAATTTGTTGATCCCAAGAGCTTTTTCAAAGGTGCACATTAAATTGTGTACTGGAGAACCATATAGCCTTGGCTATGATACAAAATTAGGCAGTAAATATTAAGGATACAGGTTGTAATCACACTGCATTCCTCAGATGCAAAATATTATTTTCTTCTACATACCCGCTAAAACATTTGTTTGTATGCCATGACTTCTGATTTTTTTTTTAAAAAAAGAAACCAAGGTCTGATGACCAACTGATGTATATTTACAGGGTATCCTGGCATATTTGGGGAAGGGAATAGAAGTTACTGCAAGAGCTGGAAAAGTTGGACTTCTGACCATTTCAAGCCAGCAACCCACATGCCTGATTGACATTATGTCATTTGAAACTTGCACCCACAGGAGCAAGAACTGCTTGGATTTTTGGGGGAATGATCTTTATTGCTAGTGAGGTAGTGTAACAGGATCTGTCAAAACAGTTCTGCAGATCAACTTATTCCTAGCATAATTAAGGTGGAATCTGAGTTTGTTTAACATGCCCCCCCCCCCATACCATCTCCTGGACCAAATACACTTTTTCTGTAATGGCATGTGAAATTTAACAAATCTACCTGCTTTTCCTCTTATACAAAATAAGGGCTATAGGGTCCTGGCCCTCACCTGCAATAGATGGGCTATGTTCATCTGTTTTTCAAAGATAAAGCAGACTTCACCTTGATAACATGTCAGCTGTTGGAAACTTGGAAGACAATGAATTGGAGGCTAGACCATCATTCCTACATTTATTTCAGTCTTGTCAGCCTTTTCAGATAGACCAGATCAGGAAACAGATACCACAAGAACTACCGGTATTCTATTGTCACAGAGAATAATAATAGAATCTAGAAAGTTTGACAGAAATTATCTTTTACATAAAATCCTCACCCCCTCCTATTTATCCAGGTTAAGATGATGTTTCCATAACCATTGTTGAATTCCTCCTCCAAGGTAATTACCATACTCCTCTACACATCTTGAATAATAGGGTGAATTGAAGGATCATAATTTAGTGATCACAATTGGGACAGCTGCTAAATGATGCACCTTCCATTAAGTGGAAAATCATGTGACTGCAACTGTGGTTACAATTTTATTTAGGCTTTCTTTTTCCACATTCCCCTGAACTGTGGAATGCTCCTGCTAGTGCTGGGATAATTGGCAGAAAGAGAATTAAAGTATGTATTCATATTTATTAGAGAGAAGGGGATTGCAAGAGAGTAAACACTCACATAATAGTGAATATACATGCTACTGATTGTTTGCTTAGTGTAGGGGTGTCACTCGTGGGATCATGGTATCACACGATGTATTGGGACTCCCCCCCCTTTGCTAAAACGGGCATGGGTGTGACCAGCGTGCGACACATCCGACCTGCGGGCCACAAGTTTGACAACCTTGGCCTAGTGCGCTCTTGATTCTGATCCTCAGTTGCTTAGGAGGCAAAAGTTATGAAAGTGATTAAAATCTTGCCAGTTATAGGGAGCAGCTGCAAGCCAACTAATTAGACTCACAAAAAATATTTGTTAACTTGCAATCAGCATCTTTGGGGGAAAAAACTGCACTGTAGAGAATAGTAGCCCAGGAAGAGATAATTTGTTAAAACAATCTATGTGGGGGAGAGGGAAAAGAATCAGACACAGGTTAATGTGTACTAAATGTAATGATGAACATGCATTCATCATTACACTTACAAAGACATGCTGCAAAAGTCATAAATGGTGCCTTAGTTGTAAAAAAAAAAATTCAGGATTGTTGTAACTTCTAACAGTTGCTGCTGGAAGCAGTAGTTCATGAAACCCGAACTACCTGAAGAAAACAGGTTTAATAAAAAGATAAGAATGATGATTCCCCTGGATTATGGCAACTGATTCTAACCATTAATATCTCAGGATTCTACAATCGTGAGTGAGCTATAAAAGGGCATCAAGTAATGTCTGTAGGTGACTCCTCTTAAGAGGCAGAAAATCACCTATTTATCACCTGGATTGTTCATCTTGACATGCATGTTGTGTCCTTGGAAGCAAATGTAAGATGTGATAGAAAGACTGGCAAAGCTCAATCAAACCTGCTTACTTGTCAATGTGGACACAAATGTAACTGCAAGACAAGACCGCTATGTATCAAGAGCAATTTCTTGGCTTTGGCGAGGAATGATTTTGAGATGATATTTTCATCAGGACTTCACATTGAAGGCAAAAGCCTGCAAGACCAAGCTATTTTTTTTTCAAGGAACAGATTGCAAGATTGGTTTAAGTGAAAGAATTTGGATTTTTCAACAGTGGTGCAAACTTCCAGGGATGAAGGGGTACTTTACAGAGATAGAATTCATCATACTAAGAGGTAAAGTACATCTTTGAACAATAGCTAGTTCTTGATTTGGAGTGCTTTTGGCTGAAATTCAGGAAAGTGGGAGATATAAGCCCATTAGTGAGGAATCAGTTTGCATCTAATGAATTAAATACAGCAGTAAAATAGTGTTTTGGAATATAATAATTTAACAAAGAAATAATGGAACCAAAGGGATAAAGAAAAAGAGTGAACAGAGGATTATCACATATAATTTATAATGTATGAAGTATGGGGAAGATAATATGAATATTATAAAGCACAAAGGCAACTATGTTCTAATATGTAATTCCCACTCACAGGACATTAGACTTAATAAGTGTGCACAGGGATTTGTGTGTCCAAATATGGAAGATGGGAAAATTTGTAAATTTTGAAACAAGTTGAGGTAAAAGGCAAACTAACAGAATGGATAATATCTTGGAGCCTACTACATACTGCCAAACAAGTCAGAAAAGATAAATGAAAAAGACTTATTAAAGCTGATACTGAAGCTTCAAAAACAAAAAATATACCATGAAGTGGTTGGAATGAAATGTTCCAACTACTTAGATATTTGGAAATCTACGGTAACTCTTCCAATTGCAAGATGTCACATAAATTGACAAGCTTATGACAGGCTTTTCTTTTTCAAAAGTTTGAGATAAGTATTAGGGTTCTGCTGCATTTATTGGTTCCTATTAATAGGAGTAATTGATTGAAGATATTAAAGTGGGCTTGAAGTCCTCAGGCCTTGATGAAATACACTCTGGAGTACTAAAAGAGCAGGCTGAAGAACTATCAGGGCTATCTGCCAATTACCTCTGATGGGTCATAGAGAACTGGAAAAGTGCCAGAAGACTAAGAGAAGTGCAAATCCAGCCCCCACTTCTTTAAAAAAAGATGAAGATCCAGCAATCATCCATGAGTAAACTTAATGTCAATAGCTGGAAAGATGTTACAGTAGGTAATAAAACATGATTTGTGAGCACCTTGAGCGGAAATGCTGAGAGTCCTAAGTGTCAGCAATGTCAAAAGCAAGTCATGTGAGACAAATCTCTTTTGATAAGGGAACTACTTTATTGGGTAAGGAAAATGCTGGGAATATCTATTTTAATTTAAGCCAAGTTTTTTTTGATGAGGTTCTTGATGACTTGCATGGCATTTCAGTAAGATGGGTCCATACAGTTGGCTGGCTAAGCATGCTCAGACAATTAGAACAGATGTACAGTATTTTTTTATTGGATTGGAGTAACAGCCAAATGTTAGTTGTCAGAATTTTAGATGAATCAAAAATTGAAAGTCTAACCAACATCTATGATGATAAAATAAATTGCAATCTAATTTGGATGGGTTGGAAGATTGCCTAAAGGGAACGAGATATCCTTCAAAAAGACATTACATTTATGGAGGAAAAGTGCAGATCATATATATATATAAGTTTGGTTTTTATGGCTACATAGAAGGACCTGGGTGTGTGGTTATTGAGCCTAGTGTAAGACAACTGATGTAAGATTTAATACCATTCTGGGCTGCATTAGAATAAGCATTACATGTGAAATCTTTGTTTTTTTTCTATGCTTCAGTGGTAGGAAAACCACATTTGGAGGTCTCTATAGTTTTGGGCACCACAAGGACATTGATGAGTTCAGAGGAGGATGACAAATGGTAAAGATTATTCAAGAAACTGAGGATATGTATTTTGAAGATAGGTGGAAGGAAGATATCTTCAGTTTAGAAAAAAAGACTGAAGGGAAACATATTAGTATTTCAGTTCATAAAAGAGAACCATTGGAAATATGGTCAAGAATTATTTTCTATTCACAGGAAAACTAGTTCAGAAATAATAGGTAGTAGCATCTCTGTCTATTCCATTGAAACATAAGGGGGAAAGCTCTTGATAGTAAGACCTGTTTGCCTACTCCATTTCTAACAAATAATTTAAGAATTTGGAGAGCCACATTTCAAGGATGGTTGACACTAATTGGATTCCCTGCATATTGCAGAGTTAGACTAGCTGAATCTTGTGATATCTTCTAATTCCACAGTTCAGTGGTAGTGACTAGCTCAGGGATTATTTCATATATATATATAGTAAGTTACAGACCATTTGGATGAAGTGTGATTTATGCATTTTTTTAAACTCACATCTTTACAAAACCTTTAAATCTGATATTTGTATCTTGTTAGAATCCTTCCTGTGCCAAAATCAGTTCATTCCTATGATTTCACTTGTGTATCAGTAAAGTATCATTTTCATGTTTTTAACACTGTTCAATTGACACAAGACATTCAGCCGAATTTATAGAATCATTGTTTTGTTTTCTGTTGAAAAGTATAGGAGAAAATATTTTCCCTTTAATATCAAGCTCATGCCTGTTATAAGTATGATGTACAATGTATATAATACTTTATGTTGCTAAATATTATAACACTTTCTGTCCAGAGTCAAGGAATTACTTAAAGTAATATTGCCTGGCATTTCTATCAAACAGATTGCCAACTGACCTTTCTTTGACAGGTGAACTTTTAATCTTCTTATTAGAGAAGTGATTTCGGTTTTGGTGAATATTTACATGGATATATGAAGAACCAGTAAGACTAAGGTAGAAAGCAGACTCATCTCACCATTGTCTTCAAGTAGCTGCCTGAATAAAAATGAAAATTCATTCCATATGAATTCCATATGATGTCCCTTGTTATATTTATCAAAGCATTTTGGAAAAGGATTTTAGTGGTTGAGTGCCAGTTGATTATTTTATCATCATGAATGTTTAATTTAAAGTGTATTCCCCCCCCTTTGGATGACCCTGTAACTCCTTGCATTGGGGGGGTGTCGGGGTGACTGAATGAAGCTGAGCGTTTTCTGGACAGATGCCCTTCCTGACACCTACACAGAGTTCACAGTAAATAATTACTCATTGCACCCAGAGAGAGAAATATCTGCTGCTTCCCAGAATTGAACTCACAGCCTCTTGATTGTGTGAAAACTCCACCTCTAAGCTATCCCACCACTCGTAGTTTGTTCAAGTGTATAATCTTATATATTATTTATATTTGGTTACCTTCTTTCATGTTATTTCCCCTTAGTCCATGAATAAAAGAAAATGTGCCTAACAACTATCCTATATATTATATAGGAGCAAATACTTGATTCATATTGTTCATCCAACAAAAAGTTAAAAGAAATCCTGGTTTCTAATTACACTTCATTGTAATCCAAAGAAAGTATAAACATAGGCTGACGTGTGTATGTATATGCACTTTCCTGTTTGAAATGTGTATGTATGTAAGAGATTACGATCCTTTTTCTTCTTGTTCTTGTGCTTGATGTTATGGGGTTCATTTTCTTTGAGTAATTTGCTGGAGGCATATATTAATGATATATAGGTAAAAGTCATATAAAAATGAGTATTTTCATTTTCTTTTGTTCCTGTTGTTATATCTCAGTGATGGCTAACCTTTTTGTCGCCAAGTGCCGAAAGTGCATGCAATGTGTGGATGCTCCCATGTGCCCCCACATTCATGTGTGCATGACACACACACACACCCCAGTTGTGCAAAGGTTCTCCTACTGTGACTGCCATCTGCTCTTTGAGCAGGAGTCATGAGTCCAGGATAATTCCCAAGTTGCAGACTGGATCTGAATGACTGCAAGCCCATCCAGAATTAAAAAATACAAAGATAAACCAATCCACACACTATTCAAAAGAGAACAAAAAGCTAAAATAAAAAGATCAGAACATCTCCTTGCCAGCAATCAAGATAAACAGGAATTAACACCAGAAGCAACTCCAGACAAGCAATAAACAATGCTCTAATCAAGGAACTACCAACTCAGACGAACAAGCAATAAACAACAGCTTAATCAAGGAACTACCAAGGAGAAAACAACATCCCTATTCACTCTGATAAGGCAAGCTACTGTATATAAACAGAGAGCAAAACTCACTCCTTTGCAGCACAGAAGAAGTTACCTAGATTGGTAAAGAAAATAACCAAGCTCATAGAGCACAAAGGACCCCATAATTCAATCCTGATGGAGATGTATCCTCTTCTATTGGTAGCCTAGATGGAATCTAATCCATCTCTTGTTTATTTAAAGTAGGATAGGCACTTTAGCTTAGGAATGGCAGGGGGAGAATGGGAAGGGGGCTGTTATGGCCTGCCAGCGACCAGCAGAACTGGCAGCAGATTTGGACAGTGAGGAGCTTGGGAAGGAACATGGGCCAATCCTGGAGTCTGGGGAAGGCTCAGATGAGGGCTCTGTGTCAGAGGCAGAGATGGGGCCAGGGCTGTCTGACAGTTATCAGCTGCCTTCTGAACCAGACATCAGTGAGGCAGACAAATAGCTGGAGGCTGTTCCCAGAGTGCACATGTGCAGAGTTGCCAGATGAAGGGAACAGCTAAGGAGCAAAGGTTGACTTGGGAGTAAGGCCACAGGTGGACAGTGAATGGCCCTCCCATACGGAACAAAAGAGGAGTGAAATGGGAGGAGTGTTTGCAGGAGAGAATGAGTTCATTCCTGCATTCTTGCCAAGTATTGCGGCATCTGAAAGACACCGTCCTGGCCCAATGGTGCGTTCTGGATCCCGTCACAACTGGTACGTTGCAACAGGGCCAGGTGTCCACCATGTGCATGCATGCTGTGCACGCATGCATACCCACCACCCTGCAACTCTCCAGCTGCTCAGCAGGATGTCGCGCAGGCATCGTATGCTGCGTGTATGTGCGCAAATTGCCCCGTTGGCTCAAATACAGGTAAGGAACGCGGGTGGGCAGGTGGGCTTCCAAAGCACCATTCCGGTACGGTGCCTGCTGCGCCCAGCAGGCACCGATATGCCCGTACCCAAGCATACCTGCCGGAACCCACCACTAGCCTGGCCACTCTCCAAGCTGATAAAGGTTGGTAATTGTGAACTATCTTGAAAGACTGTGGGAGAGGAAAGACTTTGCTGGAGAAGAATTCACTGTAAATTAAATAAAAGGGGTTTATTGGGATGAGGACTCAGCTTCATGCTGCTGAGGAAGCCTAGGTCAGAACAGGGACACAATTATTAATGTTTCACATTGCCCGTATTACACCACTTATAAATATTTTCAAACAAACAAACAAACAAATAAATATGACTGTACTTTTTAACATGAAAAATATCAACAATTATAACCCAATTGCATTGATTGCAATGGCTGCAAGGAAGATACTAAAGCACATCCTGACAAATAATGCTGTTAATATTGAAGGGGTTGTATTGAACTAATAAGGATTACAGCAATTTCATTTGAATTTTGCTAACATCTATGGTTAAAGCCTACAAAGAAATATAACCCACACAAACAAAAGTTTTCCATAATTTTTAAAAATGAGAAGGGGTCCTTGGGAAATAAGAATTTAAGAAACATAGACCTCGATAATATCAATGAGTAGCGTGAAATTTGTAAAGTACATGTGGACAAGGCTGGACAAATTGGATCGGTTTTTATAGTTTTGTAATGTAATTTTTCTGCATTATATCATTTCATTTTTAAAGTCAGTGAATATTTGTTTAATTATTACATTGTATTTAAAAGGTAAAGGTTCCCCTCGCACATATGTGCTAGTCGTTCCCGACTCTAGGGGACGGTGTTCATCTTGTTTCAAAGCCAAAGAGCCAGGGCTGTCCAAAAACGTCTCCATGATCATGTGGCCGGCATGACTAAATGCCAAAGATACATGGAACCCTGTTTCCTTCCCACCAAAGGTGATTCCTATTTTTCTACTTGCATTTTTCATGTCCTTTTGAATTGCTAGGTTTGCAGAAGCTGGGACAAGTAACAGGAGCTCGCTCCGTTATGCGGCACTAGGGATTTGAACCGCCAAACTGCCGACTTTTGTGATCAACAAACTCAGCATCATCATTCCTTGAATTGATAGAAAGCGTAGAGCACTTTGGCATCCTTCTTTGCTCTGGTACATTGGGATAAACAGAGTTTGCTTGTTACCAAGATAAAAATCTGCTTTCAGTTGGATGGGTTTCTATCACTAGTGTGGGAGCTGCCAAAAGTTTTTGTATATCCCTTTACCTTTCCCCATATATGTGTAAAAACCAATAATTTTTTTTAGGGAAAAATTGGAGGAGGATTAGAGAAATATGGTGCTCTGAGCTTCAGAAGGTAGGGCAGGATATGAACGTGATATAGAAATAGTAAACCAAAAACCACTTTGCCGTGTTATCTTCAAAAATCCATCAGAAATTTGTGAGTTGGATCAAAACTTTCCCTTCCTATCCTCAATCATCCCAGGTCCCCCCTCCTCCATGAAAGGCAGATGCAAAATAAAAGCAGGAAAAAGAAATCGGGAAAGGATGATCACTGCTTATGATAAATGTTGCTGCCATTAGTAAACAAGACAGGTCATTTGGCAAACATGATTGTCGAGACAAGATGTCTTAGAAGAAACAAAAAAATGTAGAAAAAAATTATGGGTGGTGATAAAGTGCCTCTTTGCTTTCTTCAAAGTATCCTAGAAGACAAAGAGAAGGACGCCTCTGAGACTGTTTGAGAAATTCCAGATGAGTCAGAAATCATGAATTTTACTGGTTGAAAGAAAGTGACAGCAATAGTACTTTTCCTTTCATGTCTGTTCTCGTGTTCGTTCTCTCTCTCTCTCTCTCTCTCTCTCTCTCTCTCTCTCTCCCTCCCTCCCTCCCTCCCTCCCTCCCTCCCTCTCTCTCTCTCTCTCTCTCTCTCTCTCTCTGATTCATGTGTGGGCTCTTTCAGCTTCAGCAATGAGAGAAAATAGCAGAATCAGGAACTTTTTAGTTTTGTTCTTTATTTAAACAACATTTGCTCCTACATTCCTGTGCCCCCCCCCATTCCTTAACTGTTGAGGGCTGTTCATCCTCATAATGCATCTGAAAAGCTGCACTGTAAGGCAAAACTATTCTTGGCACCAAAGGATTTCAGGGTGACAAGGAACTCTTCTAATTACTAATAGGAAAAAATAACCCCTGAAAGTAATTCTTGAAATTCTAATGTCTTCACCTACACTTTTCTTCTTTTTTCTCCTTCCTCATCTCTCTAAATATACTGGAAAAAGTCTCATACCAATATGCAGGGGAATTAAGTATGGAGCTATGGGAAGGATAGAAAAGAAAGAAAGAAAATGCATATCTGAATTAAATTAAAAAGTATTTTTCTTTATCTGCTTACATGGACCCAATTCCCTGACTTTCACCAACAACATCTCTGGGTAGCCGTATTTGAAAGTATCCTCTTCAATTCATTTTCTAAATCTCATTACCTCACCTATTATTATTAATTTGTATAATGATGATAATTCCTAAAGGCTATTGTAAGAATATTAACAATTTAGCAGCAAGTAGATAGAAGTTGGTCATTTCCCACAAAGAATGTAAATGTCTATTAATGTCTTGCTAAGGGAGAAGAACAACAATAAATAGATTAGTAGATGTCAGAAATGAAATGAGGAGAAATTAGGAAGGGGAAATGCTGTGCCCCTCACCTTGGCAGTGGCTCACTATCCAGTGTTTTCATCCCCCTCCAGATATATAGCTGCATCTTTCTTGATGATTAAAAAAACTGATGACATTCACTCCTATTAATTACAGAGATATTGAAATAGTCTGAGGGGTCTTTGGTGTTCTGATTATGATGTTACCTAGTTTGGGTAATGAAACATCTGCAAGAAAATAACCAAACTCAGAGAGCACCAAGGACCCTTCATTTCAGCCTAAACTACAAAATATTAGTTGGTGCAGTGGTTAGAGTGCAGTACCGCAGGCTACTTCTGCTGACTGCCTGCAATTTGGAATCTCACCAGACTCAAGGTTGACTCAGCCTTCCATCCTTTCGAGGTGGGTAAAATGAGGACCCAGGTTGTTGGGGGCAATAAGTTGTCTCTCTAAACCACTTAGAGAGGGCTGGAAAGCACTGTAAAGTGGTATATAAGTCTAAGTGCTATCACTATTGCCATTCTCCTTTATTGGTAAAACTCCAAAGCAACGTTACCTTCTTGGGGAAAAAAACTGCAGCCTGATTACCAAAACAAAGTATGTGAGGAAAAAGGGTGAACATGCTTCATTAGACAATTACTGAATGCCTGCAACAAGTTTTGGGATGCCATTTGTCTTTTTTTTTTTTTTTAAGTGGATAACAAAAAAATTGCTTCATGACACTTGGGTGTATCTTACATATTTTTGGCTGTTGATCATGAAAATAACTCATAATGTAATCCATTGCATACCATTCCTTGAGCCTCTGTGTGGGCCCTGCACTTACCTCACATCCAAAACAGGCTGCGTGGAGACTCCTGGAAGAGGCGGGGTGAGGTGGGTGGGGCCAGCCAGGAGTGGGATTTGGAGGTGCTAGTGTGTGTGTGTGTGGGTGTGTGTGTATGTGCACATAATTTGGTTATAAGTTGTGGCCATATGTTGAGTCACAATGTGAGCAAACCTGATTTTATTATCATTTTTACAATGGTTCTTAAGCGAGTTACAGTGGTCGTTAAGCTAATCACATGGTGGTAAGTTCAATTACAGTTTATCCAATGGGTATTTTTTGCCAGGGAATTGCAAAAAAGTCACAAAACACGATCATGTGACCACAGAGTACTGCAACTGGTAGTGAATGTGAGCCCATTGCCAAGTGCCCAAAATGTGATCGTGTGACTGTGGGAGTGATGCAGCAGTCATAATTTAGAGGATGGGTCATAAGTAACTTTTTAAGAGTACATCATGACTTTAGTTGTTAAGAGACTTGTTGTAAGTTGAAGACTACATGAAGTCTTTGTGTAATGATTATAATTGGGACTGGGATTTCCATCATTAAGCAATGATGTCATGAAGTGTGACATCATATGATCTTGCTGCTTAGGGACAGCAGTTCTGGCAATCCCAGTTGCTGCCATTAAGCAAAGACTGTGTAGGTTGTTAAGCAAGGACCTCATGTGACTTCCTGCTGGCTTTCACACTGACTTGTGGGAAGCCAGCAGGGAAGGATGCAAATCACAATCAGATGATCATGGGACCCTGAGACAGTTGGAAATCCAGGCCAGTTACCAAGCACCCAAATTTCAATGGGTGCGCTGCAAGAGCTGGTATTTTGAGGACTGGTCATAACTACCAATGTTTGAGCACTGTTGCAAATTAGTATGATAACTGAACAAATGCTTATTAAACAAGGACCACCTGTAAATTGATTTCTTGTCCTGCAGTATTGATGAAGAATAAAACCAGCAACCTGGCATACAAGGCTGGACTTTCATTTTCTGACAATGAAATAGTAACATGCCACAATTCAGTGACCACAGAATTACAGCCGTAGTAATCTACCTGCAACATTTTGCACTAATTAAATCTTCTGAATACTCTCTGCAGTAATTTTATGTGGGGTAGGCTCGAAGTCTGAACATGATATAGCTAAGGCATGTATAAAAGATGCCAAATCAAATTGATTCTGGAAAGGTCATAGTCATAGCTATGTAGTAGATAGCTTGCATATGTATTAGTTGGAAAATCAAAGAACAATGAAGATCAAAGAGTTTCAACTTAAAATGTGATCTGTCAAGTTGCATGTAACCCTTTCCAAAACAAAAATCTTACACCCCAAATCTTTGAATCAGACTTTCCCCTGAAAAATATCCTTTAAATAATCTTTTACAGACTTCTGGGAGAAGCACGAAGAACTAAACATATTTCTGAAAAAAACAATGGCCATAGCAAAGGCTGGAGAACTGGTGAGTAGATTGGTTCTTCGGCGCCTCCCCAGACAAAGAAGAGGATGGGAGACCTCTCACATTTTGTCTGAAAAGCTAATCAAAATGGAGTCTGATAATCAGTATTAGGCAATCAGATAAAGCCCTTTTCAGTTATAACACACCAGTGCCAACATATCTACAACTTGGGAAAAATATTAGTCAGGAACAAGCATTTAAAAGGAATGTAAAAGTATAAGGTAATTGGAAGACAGAGCTTTTGACATGCATTTTTATGAACAAGATATTCTCTGGAGCAGCACTAAAGAAAATGGCCATCTGGTTTGTGGCTATTTATTGGTCTTGTGTTACCATAGCTATTTTCAAATGTTTTTAAAACATCAAACTATCAGCCAAATTATATAAAATCTAAACTTACCCACATAGCCCTTATTCCTAATAGCATTGCACATTTCTCTCAGCCTGTCTCATAAATATACTTCAATTTTTATTTATGTAGGAATGAGAGGCATAAATTTGTATTCCACGTTCAGGCCAATTTTAACTTGCACATTGAGATGATAGTGGTGGTCTCCAGGTGTGAAAGGAGCCTTATTTATTTACATAATTTGTATTCCCTTGTGCTCTAAAAGCCAAGAAACATGGAGATTCTTCCAAGCAGATTTCTTTATTATTCCACACCTGTCAGCAGAATGTTGCTAGACCAAGTACTATCTACAACACATATATGCTCAGAGAACTATTAGGGAGAAGCTGTCTTCATCTCCTTTCTCTGACACAAATTATCTGAACTGATCTGCCTCTTACTTCTTTGGAATGTACTCTTTCCCTCCTGGGAATCCAGACTGCATTCCATCACACCCATCTATTTAAATATGATTCCGGGTAGCTAATAGCAATAAGCAGCATAGTAAAAGATAAACCATCAATAATAAATATTAAGAAAAAGAAGAAAACAGAAACTATAGAAAAAGATAAAAGTAAAATAAAAGTAAAACCAACAATTTCAATTAGGCTTCATAACAACACTTCAGTGTCACAATTATCCAAGTTTACTCCCCAATCATTGATGCAGAAGAAATTTATGATCAAATTCAATTTGAGATTGGTAGAACTTGTAAGCAAGATGTTGTCTGTACAGTTGGAGACTGGAATTTATGCTGCTGGATTCCCAATGACTTTGGGCAGTTGATCAGTGTGTAATATTAAAGAACTACGTGTAGTTGGATTGTATGGTTTAGGGAAAAAATGAAGCAAAGGAAGGACTTACAAAACAAAGCCTTCAAAAAAATCAAAACAACACCTGTATACAATACATGGACATCACCAAACTTAGTACATGGAAATCAAACTGAGTACATTGTTGCCAAACAAAGATGGAGGAGTTCAATTATAGCATCAAAGAGATTATCTGGTACTAACTCTGGAACAAAGGCATTTGATTGAATTGATTGTGTCAAGCAGTGGAAAATGCAGAGAAAATAGGGGTCCTAGAACACTTCATTGTTCTCATGTGAAACCTATAGAGAAGTCATGCGTATATCTAAAAAGATCAGAATCATGCTGTGACACTGTATGGAAGCAAAAATTGGACTTTGAATAAGGAAGATAGAAAGAAAATTAGTGTTTCTGAATTTTGGTGTTGGAGAAGAATCCTGAGAATACCTTGAAGAATCAAGAAAACAAACAAATGAACCATCAAACAAATCAACCCAGAGTTCTCACTCAATGCACAGATAACTAGGTTCAAATGATCCTATTTTGAACTCGCATTATGCAAAGACCTGGTTCTCTGGCCCTAATGTTGGGAAAGACAGGAAAATAGCAGAGGACAAACAAACAGTAGCGAGAGGGATAGACATAGTTACAGCAGTGAAGAGTGCGCTATTGAAACATCTGAAGGATCAGGTTAAGGACAGCTCGTCATGGAGATGATCTATCCAAAGACTCATTTTCAATTTGACGGCACATAATAATTATAATCAAAATCCACATTGCTTTCATAAGATCTCACACCTTATACACGATCTATCAGAAAAACCACATTTTAATGGCTTTATAAACAATTGGCAGAACAGAGGCCTTCCATGATTTGAGAATAGTAATATCCCCAAGCAATGGGTCATCACCAAGAAGGGTTCTCTTGTGTTCCCTATTTTCATAGAGAATGAATCTGAACAGTGGTGGGATTCAAATATTTTTACTACTGGTTTTGTGAGCGTGACTTGCTGGGTATGGCATGGCTTGGTGGGCATGGCAGGGGAAAGATACTGTAAAATCTCCATTCCCACCCCACTCCAGGGGAAGGTTACTGCAAAATCCCCATTCCCTTCCGATCAGCTGGGACTCGGGAGGCAGAGAATAGATGGGGGAACTGCCAGTCAGAGGTGGTATTTACCAGTTCTTCAAACTACTTAAAATTTCTGCTACCAGTTCCCTAGAACTGGTCAGAACCTGCTGAATACCACCTCTGAATTTGAAGCATCCCTCCCATTTCAACACGTTTGAACAGGATACACACAACCTATGCAGCACCCTTAACATAGGTGTAAGGTTGCTGCAGTGGCTGTCATTCAGTCAGCTGCATTTTGTATTTAGTATAGTTTTCAAGTTCTCTTCAAGGGCAGTCAAGGATGTCCCCAGGGAAGTGTACATCCAAAAGTCAAGACAGTGGCTGTGACTAGTGCAAAAGAAAGGCAATAACACAGCGATGGATACCAATTCGATTTTTTTTAAATCCTCTTTATGGACACCTCTGAGAATAGCTTTTATCTTCTTTAATTTGAAAGGAAGAAAATTATATAACCTGCTGCACATTTTTTAAAATAACAGAATACTGTTCCCAGTCTCTATCCAACAGATAAAATGCTTCTTGCATTTTTTTTAAAAAAACATTTTATTTCATACTATTTCATTCTCTTCTATTATGAAATGACAGTGGTTAATTTCTGTTTGGATTAGGGCTGAGTGTGTGTAGAAGCTTGTTGAAGTAGATATTTATTATTCGGAGTAAATACTAATTTTCCTCTTCTAAAAGTGCTATTTCAGGAGACAATTAAATGAGCCATATCCTTTGTACTTGGGAAAGTTGTCAAATAATTAGGGAGAATGTTCAGATAAGTTGGAATTGATAAAAAGAGATGTAATTCCTTGGCCATTTTCCTGGTAATTAAAATTTCAATGCAAAATTGGACGGCACTGTCTTGAAATATTTAAAACTGTTTTTATCTAGACAGATTCACAAATCTAATGTTGATAAATGCCTCGCACTAAATCCAGTACCCCTCAGTGACAATTGCCCAGATTCTGAGAAATAAAAGCTTTCGTTTTCAATTTAAAATTATGTTGTGTGTATCACAATATGTAGTTAAAATTATGTGGTGTTTTAAAGAGAAAGCCAGAATCTGTCAAGAGATATCTGTGTTGTATTTCTGTCAGAATGTCTGCACTTATCTCTGTTAAAACCATACGTAACACACATGTTTAATTCCAAGAACCCTTTAACTGCTGCAGGCTTTAAACATGCCTAGCTATAGGCCTATTTTTGCCACTGATAAATTCCACAAATTCAATTATGGAACAGTTGATTGGTCATGCAGCTTATTTTAGAGAGAACACAGTTACGAGCAACAGCTGATTGCAACAACCACTTTTTGCAAATGTCATAGGCCTAAAGTGCTTTCGTCCTGAGGTATGTGACCAATTGAAGGGGTGAGATGCATTCTCATAATCTCTAAGTCCTCTAAGGTACCAGAGTTTAAATGGAGGACTGGGTGCTTTAAAACTCTGCAAGGCTTAAGGCAAAGCTGGGAAACCTGTAGCCTTCAAATTCCCATTTGCTTTAGAGCCCATCTGGTCATAATTTTATTGACACTGTTTTCTGCTATTTTAAACTGGGGGAAAGAATGATACCCTCTTATACACAGTGTCTCAAAATAGACATATTTGAGATGTCTAATTTAAGATACTACCTTTGGGTTCTAATCTCTATTTTAAGTTACTACCCTACCTTTGGGTTCCTCTTAAAGAACTGAACTGTCCAGTTCTCACTGTTTATATAATGGGCCTCCTCCCCAAATATTACATGTAGTTCTTGATCACCAAAGCTTGCCTGCTCTGATCAAAGCATCCCTATTCCCCCCCCCCCCAAAGATAAAAAAAAGTTTAGTCTTATCGTGAGGCCTTCTGGAATGTAAAAACTGAATTTGAAAAAATAAAAATGGTTGCTATTTGCCCACTTCTATTTGAAAGACAATCCAGTTTAAATTTGAACCATAGTCCATAAGATAGAAGACTAGGAAAAGTTAATTTTTTTCATTAATAAGCAGCATTTTGGTAGTACTGTAAGCAAGTTTACAGACAGTCTTCTCTATGATGAGGGAGAATATTTCTCCGCATGTTATAAATATTTCTAAACTTCCATCTATTCACATAAAGTAATAAGCACATTTTAAAAGTGCTCTCTTTATCATCTTTTCTATCATATATTAGAGTAGAGTAGAGTAGAATAGAATAGAATAGAATAATAGAATAATAGAATAATAGAATAATAGAATAATAGAATAATAGAATAATAGAATAATAGAATAATAGAATAATAGAATAATAGAATAGAATTCTTTATTGGCCAAGCGTGAATGGACACACAAGGAATTTGTCCCCAGTGAAGAAGCTCTCAGTGTACGTGCAAACAAAATAATATAATCATAAGAGAAGGTAGTAGAAAGGATGAGAAGGATAATAGTAGTACATCCATGCTACATGAATAAATATCCTTAGACACAAGACAGCACTGTGAGAATTGGGTGTTTAGCAGAGCGATGGCATGAGGGGAAAAAAATGTCTATGTCTGGTTGTTTTGGCAAGTAATGCCCTATAGCGGCATCCTAAGGAGAGGAATTGAAACAATTTATGTCCAGGATGTGAGGGGTCTCTAGATATTTTCTCAGCTCTTTTTATGATCCTTGCAGTAGGTCCTCAATGAAAGGCAGGTTGTTTGCAATTGTTTTTTTTGCAGTCTAACTATCCACTGAAGTGTGTCCCTCTCCTGTTTGGATGCTGTACCAAACCAGACAGTTAAAGAAGTATAAATGACAGACTCAATAATTCCTCCATAGAACTCCATAGATACTCCATAGTATCAACAGCTCCTGGGGCAGTCTGAACTTTCTGACTTGATGTAGGAAGAACATTCTTTGTTCTGCCTTTTTAATAATGGTTCTAATGTTGGGTGTTCATTTCAAATCAAATTATAGAACTTAGAAACTTGAAGGTCTCAACAGTTGATACTGTGTTATCTAATATTGTAAGAGGTGGTAGAATAGGAGGGCTCCTCCTAAAACCCAATTTCATCCCTACAGTTTTAAGTGTGTTCAACTCCAGATTATTCTGGTTGCACCACACGGCCAGTTGTTCAACCTCCCATCTATATGCAGACCCATCACCATATTGAATGAGATTAATGACTGTTGCATCATTTGCAAACTTCAGTACTTAACAAAGAGATCCTTAGAGTTGCAGCCATCGGTGTAGAGAGAAAAGAGTAATGGAGAGAGCACACCGCCCTGGGGGGTGCCTATGCTAATTGAATGGGTATTTGATGTGATTTTATCTAGCTTCATCTGCTGCTTTCTATCTGTCAGAAAGTTTATAATCTACAAGTGGGGAAAGGCACATCTAATGAGTTAGTTTAGAGTGAAGAATTTCTGAAATGATGGTATTGAATGTTGAGCTGAAGTCTATAAAAAAGGACCTTCCATGGGTGCTTGGCCATTCAAGATGTAAGTAGTGGTGCAGTTTTATGAGACCATTGCCATAATCCTTTCTAAATAATATTGAATCTTCTAAAATAAATCCATCAAAATGATGAAAAATTGACTCTTGGTCAAGTATTTATCAGAACAGCACTAGAATGACTTATAATATATCTTTTTTTTAAAAAAAAAAGCAAGAGAAAAGGCAACTCGGTTAAAGAAGATCCTCTTATAATAAAATGATAGACATGTTGCCATTATGCAGTCAGTTTCCATTTTTCTTTTTTCTCTCTCTCTGTTCCCAACCTCTCTTGTTTAGCTCCCCTAAAGTTTACTTCAAATCTTCAGCTTCAGCTTCTTTCCCATTGATAATTAAGCTTCTTACTGAAATTATTTTATCATTCACAACACCAAAATATGTTTACTTTAAATATTAAGATTTTAGATATTTCTGAATAATTATTGAAAAAGTCACTAAGTGCTCCTGATCTTTTAGACTGCTAATGAATTTGCCTTGTGTTAATTTTTAATTTGGAGGTTGTCTTTGTTCTGATAGCACATTAAGGCACTATACCATTTTCTTAACTTTGCCAAAAATGCCTCTTTTTCCCTACTATATATTTAATGTTTCTTTCACTTTCTATTGTTTCAGGGTTTTCCTAAATGTACCTTTATGCTTTTAACTTAATACATATCAAATGAGACAGAGTAGAACCTTTAATAATATTTATGTTTTAATTCTTAACCTTATAACTTGTATTCTGTTCCATTTTCAAGTAATTTCCATTCTCAACTGCCCTAATGATGTGCAGTTCCAAATCTTGTGATTCAGCAAATGCCTCTAATATGTTTCTTATGTTAAGTAAAGCATATAAAATTATGGCAACACCAACTTGGTCTCTTATCACTGAATTGGTATCTTCTTAAAATGAACATTTGCTTTCCAGGCTGGTATTATCTTCTTACTTTTATTCACTTGCTTATCTACCATTATCTGTATTAATCTCCATCTTCACCAGTATAACTATTAATTTCCCATGTGGCCCAATATCAAATAGTGCATTGAAATCCATGTAGGCTAATCCACAGCATATCTGCTATCTAGGTATCTGTTATCTATAAAAGATTGATTAAACTATCAGGATCTATAGCACAACCTTTATATTTTGTTCCAACAGTATTTTGCTTATTATCTTTATGCAAGGTAAACTTAGCCCAAATTTACTGCTGTTTCTTCAACACCGTCCTTTTTTGTTTTATATTGGTATATAATATGTTCTGTATTTTTTGCCATGGAAAGATAATAGATTCCTTTTAAATGCTTTTATTGCAATCATGATTACTATTCCTGGTAGACACATTCCCTACACAGTTTTTTAAAAAGTTACTTTCTACATTGCTATATAATACCTTGAGTTTCCCAGTATTCTGCATAAGCAATATCATAGCAGACTTTTAAATGTGACCAGTTAAGAAAGTTTAGCAGGAATCCAACATGTCAGACCACCATGCTGGCTATGCAGGCCTTGTAGTTTCTCCACCATCTACTGTTTTCGTCAATGCCTTTCCAAGTTATCTCAAAAAATTACGGATCATTCTGGTCAACATTTATAAGATATAGTCAGCTGCCAACAAGTAGAATTGGCAAAACTTGTGTGTGTGTGTGTGTAATAGAATAACAGAGTTGGAAAGAACCTTGGGGGTGTCAGCTCTGGATTCATCTTACAGGGCTGCCATAGTGGGAATGGGAGAGTCGCAAAGGGAGTATATCATAACAGCATTCTTTCACATAAGATCAAGGTCGGGCTGCTGGCATCTGGAAGGGAGTGACCAAAGTTTGGTGGCAGCCGAGACAAGGGAATGATTGGTCCATGTGGTGTGAATGTCAATGGACAGGGCAGGGTGAGAGTTCTAACGTGGGTGGGGGAAAACACGGGATTTCAGATTCGGGGTTTCCCCAGATGTGCCAATATGACTTCTCTAATAAAATCTTACTTTGATGGACTTTGTCTCGGAGTTCTGAATTACTATGAGCAGTTTGTTGGAACACTGACAGGAGGTCTTCTAGTCTAACCCCATGCTTAGGCAGGAAACCCTACACCACTTCAGACAAATGGTTATCCAATCTCTTCTTAAAAGCTTCCAGTGTTAGAGCATTCACAACTTCTGAAGGCAAGTTGTTCCACTGATTAGTTGTTCTAACTTTCAGGAAATTTCTCCTTAGTTCTAAGTTGCTTCTCTCCTTGATTAGTTTATATATGTATGTACGTATTTATGTACATACGTACGTATACATACACATACACATATGTAATTGTTGCAGTCAAGCTTGGGGTCTTTAAAAATATTGATCTTTATATGATAATAGCTATAACTACATCATTAACAATATCACCATAATGTTTTATCAAGAGAAAAATGAGGCTTATATTGAAGCTGTGGCTAAAATCAAACTGCCTCTATTAGATCAAACCATTCCTCTATGAATTATTTCTTAGATCAGATCTAGCGTGTATATGTTGAACTTCCTGCACAGCGCCATCATCCCATTGCTTCAATTCCAGTGATTGAATATTAAAAAGCATTATGTAACATACTTGTTGAAATGTGTCAAGCTTTTAATTTTATAACATTCTTAGTTTCTGAAAATTTTAGAAATATCTATTTTCTGTTCCAGCTCTGTGCTACTTACTTCATAAGATCTACTGAGCTTTTCTATCTGTATTTCCCCCCGAAACAAGCATTATGAGTCCATTTTCATTAAATTTTTTTATGTCTGTTCAATTTGGGCTCACACTGCAAATTGCTTATTGAGAAAACAAAGGTGGTGTGCTTTCAGTAATAGAAGTGTGGAAGTACAGATGATATATTTCAGAGGTACTGGAGCTGCTGCTGCTAGGCATAAAGTTAGATCCCAGAGCCCTAGATAATATCTAAATTCATCACCATCTATAAAAGGATGATGAAAAAATCAACAGAAATACACTTCTGCCCCTTTCGGTGTGTATACAGGACAGTTTCTCCTTCCATCTTCTCCAAACCAGGATGGTTGACAGAGTAATCCTATTTATTTGGGTATGTTCCTACCAACATTTTGATTGTAAAGACCCTTCCTGCATTTCAGGTACCACATAGAGGAACCAGAAAAAGTTTATTTCATACTCTTTGTTTTTTAAAATGATGTGGCAAATGATAGATCAAGTCTCTTAGACCAGGCATGTCCAAAGTCTGGCCCGGGGGCTAATTGTGGCCCGTTTTCAAATTTTGAGCAGCCCGCAGTCTCTTCTCCCCATCAGCTCAGCCTGTCACTCATCCACGCCAGCCGGCGTTTTTTCCTTCACCACAGAGCAGTTCCTGCAGCTGTCCCCTGCTGCCGATCCACAGCTGGCTGATACAGCCCATTTTCTCTTTCCTGATTGGGCAATGCATTCAAAATCCAGAGGCTCTCTGAGGATAAAGATGTCCAAGTCCAAATTGGTTCTTCAGGATTCCCAAGACTTCAGTGCTGTCACCTTGTAAGTGGAAAGCATTAGAGAAAGATTAGGAATGAGAACCCACTGGGGAGAGAGGGGGAGAAAGAGCGCATGCATAAGGAGGAGGATCTAGGGGAGGAGAAATTTGGAGTTTGTTGAATTCCAGATGAATTTCTTGTGTGGGAATTGCCTAGGAACCCTCTGCCTTGACAGGGCCCTAGCTCAGAAGTCTCAAGCAATGTCTCCAAATCTCACTGGGTTTTAGGGATATGACTGATGGGAGTTTAGTTGCTTTACTTGCTACATTGCTAGTTGTCTAAAGGGCTAAGGCTCTTTCACTTCCAGTCACTGAATAACAGAGTTAATCTCAATAGGTAGAGCTAGTAGAGATGCGCAAATCAATCAAGATTTGATTACATTCCAATTTAAGAATTGAAAACAGCAAGGTTCAAATTTATTTGATATTTGCTCAGAAAAAAACATATCAATTGTTGGCTATGAAAATGAAGAGCAGATGGAAGAACTGTAAATGCTGATGAATTTCCATTGGCTATAATGGAGAGTATCTGCAGTATTTTTTTGTGTGCGTATGGAATTCAAATTACAAAAACAATAGGCCCTTTAAAGGTCATTAATCTTGCAAAGTTTCAGCCAGAAAGCTTCACAGATTTTACTGCAATAAATTTTTAATTATTTGCTGTACCTTTTTTTATGGCCAGGAAAGGAGAACTTAGCAGCCTCCAATTTATCTAACAAATAGCCAATGGAGAAATTCTCAATCAATGTGACTTAAACCAACTTTCAAATAATCTTTAAAAAGCAAAGCCTTAGAAAAGATTAAAATGTCCATAAAGGGGGAAACTGAAAGAGACACAAAGGCTAACAGGATCTGCTGTACAGCAGACAAATAGATTGAGAACATAAAAGGAAGATAAAATATATATTTGGGGAAAGGTGAGAGTCACACAAGGAACAAACCAGATCAAAAAAGCACAGCAGAACAAATCTGAATCTCTCTTTGGATAGACCTGACTAAATAAATTCTAACAGAACAGTAAGAATCAAGTCCTCCCCAATGAGTCTGATAGACAAGATTGACCAGATAATCACGTCTAAGTAAATGAGTAGACAGCCCATCCTGTGTTTCACACTCACCTCCCATCAGCTTTTTCCACACACCGAGGAAAAGCTGTAACAATATTTCAAACTTCACAAAGCCTGAAGCACCAAACATCCCACCAAATCTTTTTCAAAACTCTCTGAAGAGTTCTAGAAATTCCTGATTTGATTTGCTACCTTGAATCATCCTGGAGACTGGAATGAATACACTCCTTCAAAGCTTTACACAGCTCTGGCAGCTAGCCATTCAAACTATTCCTGTAGGAATTTCTTCATCTACACAAGTCTAAAAACCAGGAAGAAACCTTTATTTATTTTTTGGTCAACTCAAGACAGCATGCACACTTAATTTTTTCCACAACAGCAACACTTCACTGTAGCTTGGGATACGAAATAGTCAGTCAGTCAGTCAGTCAGTCAGTCAGTCAGTCTCTCTCTCTCTCTCTCCCTCCCTCCCTCCCTCCCTCCCTCCCTCCCTCCCCTCTCTCTAAATTAAATCTCCAGACCAGGAGCATAGCCACTATACCATAGTGCCTCTCGTCTCATTCCACACTTCGCAATTACAATTGTACAGTGCGTCTTTCACATGAATTCTCTAGGGAAGAAGGCTGATTGAGAGATCGAACCCTATAGAGTACTTAGTAATAATAATTAGTAGAGCAGAGGTTAGGAAAACTACACATCTGCTGCAGCTTTCTATATCGCAATAGAAAATGTAGCAGAATAAATCTTTGTAAGGCCTAGGGAAGTTGAACAGTACAACTACTATATTTTCATATTCTCCAATGTCTGTCATTTTTAGAAAATATCATCTATCATAGAAGTTCCTGAAGGTAAATAACCTGACATTTTTCAGATGGATAGTTACAAGGGATTTTATGCAAGATAAGTTTTTAATGTTGACTTTACCCATTGATCTCTCTCTCTCCCCCCTCCCCCCTCTCTCTGTAGGCAGTTTTGGAAAGCTGCTTCAGTCTGTTGAAAACTTAAATGAGATTTTGCTAGCATTCGACATGTGGCACAAAAGCACCCCATTCATGAGAAAGAACCCTCAAATTATTATTATTTGCTTAAAAATTGCAGAAGATTGTACATTCTTAGATAAAATTGCACAAGATCTCAGTGTGTGACTGCCAACATCTTGAGAGCTTTGATTATGTCACTCTTTTGGAGAAGATACAAAAATTTCTGGCTCAAGTTGTTTTGGAATTTGCATTGGCTTTGATGCACACCTTATGTTTATGCTGTTCATTTTATCAGAATCATAACTCAAGAAAGTGCATCTCCCACAGTTGATATATCATGCCTGTTATGAAGACATTACTTTGCCTATCGTAGACTCAGTTAGGATACTTTGCCTATCGTAGACTCAGTTAAGACAATTAAAAATGTGAATGCATAGACATATAATCCTATCACATGAACTATTTGATCCAGTAGTCACTTTTGGGTGTGATTTCAGGGGCCTCTCTCAAGACTTCTGGGTCAGGGACTTCTGGGACTTCTGGAACAGACATAGGCTCCCTGGCTTGAACTTGGCAGAAGCTTTCCAAATACTTTGAATGGCACAACTATTTTCTTTATTGTTATGCTTGAATTTGAAGCAATCATTTGCCCACTACTGTATGACAGCACAGCACAGTCTTTTACAATTTAAATTCAGCATTTATTTTTCCTAACTTTCCCAAGGTTTGGTGGATACTTTGTTGTGTGTTTTTGGTTGCTGCTAAATGACATAGGCAAGCCTCAGGGTATTATCTAAATTAGGCAAAAATCAGTTCCAACCATAATTTTTGATGCTACTCCTTCAAAATGAGACATATCAAAGTAGTTCATCAAAAGGACATTGCCAGAGTTCCAAATAGCATCCAAAATTAAACCAGAGTCCAAGGCAATGTATTGCTCAAAGATCCAATTTATTAAGAGAGTCATGTTGGCATATCTGGGATAACCCAAATCTGAAAGCTTCCCGTTTTTCCCCACCTAATTGAAAGTTCAAGATCTTGCCCCATACCCATACCCACAAGGCCTCACATGGTCCAATCTTCCATCCATCCAGTTTTGGTCAGGTGCAGAGGTGCAAAGATAAAGGATGACCTTGGCTTTCTAGAAATATTTTTGTTATGACTAATCACATCTTACTCGTACAATCCCCCCTCCCATTTTCAATAGGTAATGCATAATAGAATAATAGAAAGTGTGGCGGACCAAAGATCCAAAAGAAAAGATGGGTGCAGGCCTGACAGACATATCAATGTGTCTTTAAAAACTGTGTTATTGTAACAGTGATTCACCACCATATCAATAAGACAACCACTTTGTGGTTTCTTGACACATTAAAGTTTCAAATAAGTAAAAATGAAATCATTAAAAAGATGATTGATTTTGCTCATCGCTCTGATGACAAAAATGCAGGAATCTGTTGTAAATAATGCAATCTGAGTAAAGTTAAACTGAAACTTGAAAAATGCAGTGGTTTTGAACATTAAGCTTGACAGGAACAACCCCTCCCCCAAGGATTTTCTTTTCTCTCAATAATAAAAAGAAAATTTGATGGGTGCTTTATTTAGAAAATTTAAAAACATAAGAAGAAATCATTTGACATCTAACTTGATAGCAGATAGTGAAAATAGGAGTGGTTAGAGATACAATTTTCCTATTTTTGTCTCCCCCCCCCCCCCCGCCCCTCAAAAGTGGCTTTGATATTGCTGACAAGACACAGAGTTAGATAAAACCATTTTAAAAGCCTACTTGGTTGAAAGGTATCAACCACAATCCTAAACTCACTGGCTGCACTTTAGTTTGATTGTAGTTCAACTTTTATCAATTAAATAGGTGTATGCACAAAACATCTGCTTACCCATTTCTGTCTTTTCAGAATTAATTTAGTAAATTTAAGCAATAGTGGCACACTTCTCCATGATTAATAATCCAGTTAATTCAATTGTGGGTATTACAAAATATATTGAACCCTAAACTGAACGCGCAATGGAGTAAGCAATTTTTGCATAGCTTTTTTAAATTCAATGTGTTATGCTGATAATGATAATGGAATAGGAGTTAACCCTAGCAAAGTTGGTTAACCCAATGTTTGTAGTAGGTTTTACTTATGATCTATTTTTTTCCAAGTTCTGTCCCAGACAAAATGAAAATTTTGCATGGCAAGATTATTAATCCATGTTTAACCGTTTGATCATATGGTTGTCCTGAGATCAAAATTGTTGTAAACTTAAAACCAGTTTCCTGAAACAAGTGCATCAATTCTTCAGGTGTGTGAATGGCAACTTCACAAATTCATCATTTAACAGTTGCCATTGCTGAAAATTCTGAGCCTGCGCACCTTTGATTTAAAGCAGTAATGGCTAACCTTTTCGTCACCGAGTGCTGAAAGCATGTGCAATATGCAGATGCCCCCCCACATGATGTGTGCATGACCCCCCACATGCACCCCACACCCTGCACATGCATGTGCACTACATTCTCTGCGCATGCACAGGCCACCACCATGAGCCATGGCCAGTGCATGCGACCCTCATATGCCTGTGCAACCCCTGTGTGTGCGCCCCTCCCTCCACGTGCACACGTGACCCCGTGTATGTGCCCCACCTTCACACATGCATGCGGATCTCACACATGCGGTCGCCCCCTGCACATGCGTGGCAGAGACCCGAAAACCAGCTGGCCCAGCAGGAGGTGCACACGCATAAGTGGTGGAGCTGAGCTGGGGCAATGGTTCGCGTGCCTGCAGAGAGGGCTCTGTGTGCCACCTGTGGCACGCATGCCATAGGTGCGCCATCATGGATTTAGAGCTTTAACAATTAGTCTTATTATTATGTGTCTCTCAGTCAATGTTTGACTCCTGTACTAGTTCTTGCACTTTTCTTGCTAGGTTTTCTGAAGTAGTTGCCATTACCTCCTTCCTAGGGCTTAGAGAAAGGGACTGGTCCATCCAGCTGACTTCATGCCTAAAGAAGGACTAGGACTCATGGTCTCCCAATTTCTAACCTGACGTCTTATCCATTACACCAAACTGGCTGTTGGTTCAACACTAGATAGTAATTTTCCAGGGAGCCAATGATTAAAAGTATGCTTGGATTCAGCTATTCAGTTTGTTTATGGTTGGTTTTTTTCCTCCAGTACCATCAATTACTTTCTTTAACTGCTTGTTTTAGTTTGCAAACATGTGGACCTTGCTTACTCAAAGCTCAGAAAACAATTGCATCATCTATATGGGGGTCAAAAGCGATTTCCATTGAATTTAAAAAATATGGAGATTGTATCTTGTAAATATAAACTGTACAGTGAGTGACTTTATCTCTGACTCCCAGTGGTACAATTTAGTTTTACAACTCCTCCCATTCCCTCAGGCTCAAGATTGCTGGCAAATGACACACAAATGAGTAGTGAGCAAACATAAGGGTCAAGGCTTGTCATTTATTAACCAAAGAATGTATGAAAGCAAGAATGGAGCAGGGAGGTTTAAAAGAATGGGGGAGGGAAATTTTAACTTCTTGCATTAATATTTTGTATATAACCCTAACCCTAACCCTCTTGCATTAATATTTTGTGTTGCACTAATCTAATGAGTTGCCCAGAAGATGAAGCATGAAATATATTGCAGGAATGTGTGTGTGTGTAAATTTCAGAGAAAAATATCCAAATCATCGAATAATGCTATTGTGTGTTTGATAGTAATGAAAAAACAAATGCCAGATTATTATAATATAATTTGCATTATATGCATTACCAATAGAAAAAGAGGAAAACTACAATTATCCAGTCTCCTATTTGATAGATTTCTGTGTCATATTTTATATACTGTTCTTATATATTCTGTGCTATACTATGAGAAAAATTCCTCTTCTAGAGAACAAGAAGTACTTGTTTTCTTATATTGCCTCATATAATTAGGACTTTTTTCAATCTACACTGCTGGCACTTATGTAGAGAATACAAAAAGGAAAAGAAACCTTCCTAGCAATTCCCCTCTCCTCTTTCTTCCCATTCTGTGAATTGAGGTTCCATACATACATACATACATACATACATACATACATACATACATCATACATACATACATACATACATGTGTGTGTGTGTGTTTGTGTGTGTGACATTGTATTGATAAAGAAACTAGTATAGATCTATTTCAAGCTATTCAGCTTTCATCAGCTAGCCATTCCTTTCTAGGATTCAAACTTGGGCTGCTTGCATATTAAGCAGTTGTATTAACCTCTAAGCCACAAGTTCTCCTCACTTTATCACCTGAACCAGGGTGGAGATTAAGTGTTTTTTTCTTCTGTCAGATCACCTGATCTACCCAAATATGGGAGGGAGCATACTGCTTCCCTTTCACCTTTCAGCCCAAATCCATGAGCCTTCGCAGGCAGTCGCTTTCATGACAAACTACACACACACACACACACACACACACACTCACACACAGTTTTTCATGAAATTCAGGTAAATTAATATCAGTCCTCTGAGTTCTGCTCCATGGAATGTGGATTGTGAGAACACAGATATTAGCTCCCTATCAAAATACGGGATTGACTCATAGAACAGATGGGACAGTTTACTGGAATGGTAGAATAAGAGACAAAGTTTGGGAAATACACTGTTGGTATTGGTAGATTTCCTGAAAGGGAATAGTGTATGTACTGGTGTCCTATAATCTAACCCCCCTGTGTAATAGAAGGTACAGATAGTT
Organism: Natrix helvetica; assembly: GCF_964273705.1. Taxonomy (NCBI): domain Eukaryota; kingdom Metazoa; phylum Chordata; class Lepidosauria; order Squamata; family Natricidae; genus Natrix; species Natrix helvetica. Next base: position 191,826,909 of record NC_138552.1, read on the forward strand.
ACTGAATTACACCCATTAGTTTAATGACTGTTCAAAGTTACACCACCACTGAAAAAAGTGACCTATGATCACTTCTCACACTTATTGCTTATATCTTTAAAATTTATATTGTTTTATTTGTTTCCTAGTATAATTTGATTGCTTATTAGTAACCTATGACTGACACTAAGTATTGTATCTTATGATTCTTGTTGAATGTATTCTATTTTATTTTTCTTTATGTACCAAAGACAAATTCCTTGTGTGTCCAGTCACACTTGGCCAATAAAGAATTCTATTCTATTCTATTCTATTCTAACTATTGCAGCACCCTCATAGTTATATGATCAAACTTTGGATGCTTGGCAACTGGCATGTGCTAACAATAGTTGCAGCATCATATGTTGTGGGGTTGTCACTTGCAACATTCCTAAGGAGCTTCTGACAATCAAAGTCAAAGGGAGAAGCCAAATTTGCTTAATTAACAACTTAGTGATTCTCTTAACAACAAAACAGCAAAAGGCCATAAAATGAGGCATGACACATTTAACAACGGCCTTGCTTAGCTGTGGAAATTTTGGGTTCAATTGTGGTAGTAAGTCAAGGACACCTGTAGTTTGCATTCTAGGAGGCCAAGTATCCAATCCAATAACTGTACCTCTTTAGCAAACTGCAGCACAAAGAGGTGAGATATGAAGAGCAAAGAGGTCATGATTTAAATACATTAACCCTTGAATACCTGGAATAATACTGAGCACTCTTCCCATTTCATCAATATTGAGCCTGTTCAAAACTGGAGAGTGAAACCATCAGTCCAAACTGGAGTGACACAGTTTTTCCTTGGTGCCAGAATATTTCTTGCTACACCCCAAGCTCAATCAATCCGTTTATCCTTTAGATAATGATAGAATTGAAAAACTGGTTATATAATTCAAAATCATATCTTTATTAATAAATTCATGAATGCTACATCAAAATGGGACCATAGTAAGGCAAACCCATAGCATAACATAAGTGCCCTCCCTGATAATTTACTTTTCCAGCATAAAGTTTTTAACAGCCAAACTCTTTAAAACACTGATGTTTTGTTTGTGCTGACCTATCTCTATATTATACAATTTTATATATGGCTTGTTTTCACTTTACAGAAACACAAAACACATACAACAAAACCAGACACGCACAGTGTAAAAACCTACATCAGCCTACATATCATTACAGTATCAGGCATCAAATACTTGGCAGAACAGTCAGACTTTAAACAAGGAGGTTCATGGTGGTTTGCATCTTGGGAAGCAACGTGTTACACTTCATAAGGGTAGTTTTAAAAAAATGGGACATTATTGGGACCCTGCTGCCTTTACTTCACGTATGGTAAGAGCCTCAATAATCCCTCCTGCATGGACGTATGGGACAGCTTACAAAAATGGTCCTGTAAATATCCAGAGATCAAGCCATATAATGCTCTAAGGACAACCATCAAAACTTTGAATTAAACCTGGAAAAGCTGGCCATCAGAATTGCAACCATAACAACATAGGTGTCATATGGCTAAATCTGCTACCTCCCACTAGCTGATGATCCACTGCACTTTGGACCAAATAAAGCTTCTGAATCGTATTTAAAGGCAGCCCATGTAGAACAGAGGTGGGTTGCTCCCGTTTTTACTACTGGTTTGCTTCGCGCGCACATGCTCAGTTCAATGCAAATTGTTCTTTGCGCATGCACCAAACAATTTACAACGAACTGCGCATGCATGCGCACTACTAAACAGCATGCCAGCAATGCCAGCGGCGACTGGGAAACTGGTTCGGGGGTGTAGCCAGCCTGGGTTACTGCCGGTTCTGCGACCCAGGCCAAAATACCCGCCGCACCAGGCCGAACTGGGAGCAACCACTTCTGATGTAGAACATGCAGAGCAAAGTAAAACAGGCACAAATCTCTGTAGTCTAGCATCCTGTCTACAGTCCTACCTTAAGATCACAAGAAATATATAATATTAGTTAAGAACCTTAGTCCTTGATTTGTCTTGGGCTTACATGGCACCATGTCAGGATCTATCACTCTGCCTGGCCAAAAGTGATTTTATTTTTATTTTTTAAAATTGATTTTGGTTTCCCAGAAGTAACTTTAGTTCCACGCCTCCTTGCAGTACACAAATCTGATAAAGTCACCTTACTTTAGCCTTTGGCAATGGCTAATTGCGGGCAATCACTGTTATAATATTATTTATACCATTGTTGATGTATTACCTTATGTCTTTTTTCACTTATACATCACCCAGAGTTTTATTTGATTGGAGTGGTTAACAAATCTTGTAAAGCAAATCAAACAAATATCCGGACATCCAAGATATAAACATATGCAGAATCAGAACAAGCATGCAATTAGGTTGGTGTTCTGTTTATTTAGCCCTAGTTTTTTAAAGAACAATTAACATGATTACTGCAGTGGTGGGTTTCAAATTTTTTTTCGAACCTCTTCTGTAGGTGTGGCCTGCTTTATGGGAGTGGCTTGCCGGCCATGTGACCGGGTGAGAATGGCTTGCCTGCCATGTGACCGAATGGGAGTGGCTTGGCAGTCATGTGACTGGGTGGGCGTGGCCAACTTGTAAAATGTGGTGAAAGTACTTAATAATGCTCTTGCTTAGCAACCAAAATGTTGGCTCAGAAACTTTGGCATTTGAAGCATGCAAGTCTTAAAGCTATCAAGTTACAAGACACTTGCACCCCTAACCCTTTAGAAAAAAAAACCAGGGGTGTTCAAACTTGACAGTTTTAAGGCTTGTGGACTTCAACTCCCAAAATTCCTCAACTAGCATGGCTGGTTGGGGAATTCTGGGAGTTGAAGTCTGCACATCTTAAAGTTGCCAAGGTTGAGAAACACTGCTCTAGAGGTAACCACTTTAACTGTGAATGTTTGGCAATGGGAGGGATTAGGAGGGGTAACTCCTCTGCTGTCCCCTCAATCTACTCTTACAAAATCCTCCAGGTTAAGATAACCTTTGTTGTCATGTCTTTACAGTGAGCACACTGGCTGGCATCTATTAAAAATGAAATGGTGTTGTTTGCTCTCAAGAGAAAGTATACATCTACTTTGAAAGAGCCAAAGCCAGAGTCATTTCCACATTGCTTAAAAGTGAACACACTAATTGTGGAGCCTGACGAAAAAAGCCAGGCATGCAGATAAACAAGAAGGAGCAGCATTAATGAAGGCAGCGAGAAGGCGCAGCCACCAGAACTGAGAAATGGGAAAGGTGGGGAGGGAATATAAACAAAAGAAAAAGCTTCTTAGTTGCCGTTCATCTTTTCTTCTCAGCCCTCAAGGGGCTTCCATTGAGCAACACCAAGGGGGTGCCCTAAAGATAGGAACCTGACTCTTTCAGTTTGATCCTCATCATTCACACATCCACCCACCCAGCAGCCACTTCCAGGAGGCTGCACCCAAGCGAGCCAGAAGGAAAAGCCGCACCTACTGCCAGGCACCCTTGACTCTCACTCACCCCCACTCCCCCTAAGGTTTTTACACCTGCCGCCCCAAGGAAAACCTTTCAGCTCCGGCTGGTGTGAGACCGCAGGTGGCAGGGCACCGAGGCCCCTTCGTCTCACTTTGTGACTCAGCCGAAGCGGCGGCGGGGCCGTTTCTCCCGGCCAGGTTCTTCCCTCTCGCTCTTCATCTTGATGATGTCACTGCAGTTGCCGGGCATGGCCAGGCGGAGGTAGCTGGAGCCGTGCTGAGGCGGCCCAGCGAGAGAGAGAGCAAGTGAGTGAGGATCAGGCTGCCTCCATCGCTCGCTCGCTCTTTTGCCCTCCTGGGCCACCTCGGCACCACTCTGGCTACCTCTGTCCATCCATGCCTGGCAGCTGCGGCGACATCATCAAAATGAAGTGGGAGTGAAGGGAGCGAAGGGGCCTTGGTGCCCTGGCTGATCCTCCATCACTCGCTCGCTCTTTGGCTCGCCCGGGCCACCTTGGCAGAAGTCATTTGCTGGCAGCCAGACCTCTCCTCCCTGGACTTGCTTTGCTGAGCATGGGACGATGGGTGGTTATTTGCGCAGCCGGCGCAAACTACCTCTGTCGCCCTGTGCTCAGCAAAGCAAGTCCGAGGAAGTCCTTTGTTGTGGACAGACCGCCCCTCCCTGGACTTCCTTTGCTGAGCACAGGGCAACGGGCAGTAGTTTGCGTGGCACAGCCATCACCTAGGAGGTAAGCTCCCGCTGCCGTCCCCATCCCCACGCCCGTGCTTGCTGGCAGCCAGGCATCTTAGGCAAGTCCAGGGAACTTGCAAAGACCTTGTGAGGTCCCCGAACTTGCGGTCATGCAAGCTCCCGCCGCCGTCCCCAACCTTGCACCCGTGCTTGCTGGCGGCCATGCAGCAAAAGGTCACCAGATTCGCTTATAGTGCAGGGCCGTGGCAGGCTGCTCCAGCTGGCCTGCTGCCGTCCACCCACCCGGCACTTAGTTGCAGCTTAAGTACCTCCTTGGCAGGCAACAATAGAGAGCCAAGCAGGAAAAAAGGTAAGTGGGTTTAGATAGGCCTCTTAGGGCAGGCGGGGCGATTGGCGAGCTAGCCAATCACTGAACAGTGAGAGGGGCAAGTGGGGGGCAAGGGGGAGGGGGGGAGCAAGCGAGCAAGCAGTGACTGGATGGGCGGGAGGAGGGAGCGAGGGGGCCAGGGCAGGCGCTGGAACCGGTTCTAAATGGCACAGTAGTTTTCTGGAACCTCTTCTACCGAACTGGTTAGAACCGGCAGGAACCCACCCCTGGATTACTCCCAATGGATTGAATAATGTAATCTTTCTGTCACGTTAAAGAGCCCAATTCAGCACCAACATTTAGAATAGGTCTAATGGGCCATCCCCCATGGGCCCATAGTTTATGTAACCTGCAATTCAACAATCAAAAGTGAGCAACCTCTTTAGCCAGAGCATAGATGTCAAGATCACACTATTGAGAAAAATCAGGTTTGAAGAACATTGGTGACTGAAAAGAGTCCACGAATATTATTCTGAAAAAAATAATGCTGAGTTATGTAACATGTCTTCCTTTCAGTAAATTCTTGTTCTATTTCCACACAGTAAAGGTTAAATTTAACAGAATGGGAAGACTAAGACTAGCTGAAAAACTACAGAGCCTATTGTGTGTTTATTCCACTTGCAAGCGTGATAAAGAAGAGTGGAGAGAGTAGAACCATATAAATATTTTGCAAAATTTAAGCAGTGGTGAGAGGAAAATCTTTCTTCTCAACTTGAGATGTCTCTTTTCTGCCCCCCCCCCGCTCCCCAGAGATAGCAGCACCGAAGCTGTGTTCATCAAGTTACAAATCTGCTAGTTTCTGACTTATTTTCCATCAAAGATTCTCTACATTTATAATATTAGTTTCATGGTATAAACCTAAACCAGATTTTAAGATTGTTAGGCTGTACAATCAAAACACCTGAAGCAGATTTTGAAAAGTTGCAATTGTAAAGGAAGTTCTAAATAAGATCACCAAGTACTCAAAACAAAATAAAGAAAAAAAATCTATTTCTGCCTACATCAAGATTTAGTTTTTGAGGCAGGTGATCTATTTTAACAAACCCTGTAAAATAACTATAAATGCCCTTTAATCTCCCCAAACTATCACTACTAAAGCTGTAGAATAATTTTATTGATAATGGATATTGCCAAGCTTTGGGCAGAGAAGAAAATCAATGTTATTTCCCAAGAGGTCCGCATTTCTTCAAGCTAATAAATTGTGAGAAATGTGTAGTTGATCTCACTCAAATGGGAAAACATTCTTGAAATAGGACACAGACACAGACAGACAGACACACACGGTGCATGGCTGGTAATATCAAGACTTGGAGAGTTAAATATTATTGTTTAGGACCCTCTATGGGACATCTTTGGGGGCTTTTAAGGGGTCTTTGGGAGTCTTTTAAAAGGGTCAAATTAGTGCAAAGAAAGGGAGTAAAGCAGTCTTTTCCAAACTCAGCAATGTCCCCCTATAAGAATATCAGCTTTCAGCATTTTCTATATCCATCACATGCATTTCTGGAAATACTGAAAGTTCAAGATGACATATCTGGAAGTTGCCAGCATTGGGAAATCCTGATCTGGAAACCCTGAACCTGAACTGAGATATATTTTAAGAGTGGGACAATGCACTGCAGGCTCTGGCAGCTTATGCTGTGAGACTGGAAATTGCCCACGGATAAATAATAAAACTCTAAAACAATAGATATGTGATATTGTGCTATGATAATATTGTAATCTTAAAACCATTTGGTTATAAATAGGTAGTGAGGCTAAAATGCTGACAGTTTAAAAAGATATGCATTAACTCTTCTGTTAAGAAACAGCAAAAATTACATGGTTTCTTTCACCTCTAGAGGTTTTTATTGTATCAGTGAACATGAGATATTATTACTGTTCTACAAGATTATGGACTCAAAAAAGAGAGCAAAAGATTTAGGGAGTAGTAGCACATATAGGTGTTGTAAAATTACTGTAAATCATTTCCAGATTAGTTTGCATCGAGCACACCCCCAGTCAAGTCCTATATCCAGATCTGAGCCATATGCCATATATATAAAATTTGAGGTGTATTTTGAACATATTGAACTTCCAAATAGTTGTCTGGCAAAAATGGGATGAAAAGCAAGGAAAAATAGGGAGGGGAGAGAGAGAGGAGGGGAGGGAGAGAGTGAGGGAAAGGGAGAGTGAGGGAGGGAAGGAGGGAGGGAGGGAGGGAGGGAGGAGAGAGAGAGAGAGAGAGAGAGAGAGAGAGAGAGAGAGAGAGAGAGAGAGAGAGAAGTTAAGATTCCACTTATACCTGTAAAAAAACACAGAACTTTCCAGAGCCATGGGAAATAATTCTGTACATAATTAACATGGACAATTCCATGTTATTTCAGCGTTAAACCTTTTATGTGCATCAAAGCAGCAGAATAAGATGTAAGTTGGACATTATCTGATGCTTTTCCATTCTGCACAAACAAAGAAAACAATTTAGTGGAATGATATATCCAGCAATAGGAACATGTGACTTGTCATTCTTTATCCTTAGCTGAACCAACAAAGGGTTAGACTTCCAGAATGCATCCTTGGATTGATTAAAAGATTGTAACTGAAGAGATTAAGCAGACATGACAGTCTCTCCACCAGTTGCTGAGACTTAATTAGGTAAAGCAGCAAGCTACTAAATAAAGAAAGCTGCACATTTATTAAACAAAATATGCTTATTGACCCTATAGAAAGCATTGACAAAGCAGAAAGGAGGAACACAATGGAGAATCACTCAGGGGTTTTTGAAGAAGAAAGGCATTAACTGCCGAAATGCCACTTTAGTTAATTTATCCAACTCTTTTCCTACATTATTTTGAAAGTTCCACACATGCAGTGTTTCTACTTCAAGGACAAGATAGAAAGTAACACCCAGCAGATCACCTCAGGCTCTCCTCAGAGTGACTCTGTGGGGCATAGCAGCTCACATGATTTACTCATGCTTGTTCATGCCCAGGTGTTTCATTCCAAAGTCCAGTGAGCTAACTGCAATAGTGCCCTTTTTCCAGCTCCCTGTTCTTACTGTCATGAAGCCTAATTAAATTAGGCTTTTCATCTCAAGTAATGCTGTGTGAATAGAAAGACCCATTGGGACATGATTATTTTAGCTTCTTGGATTATGACTAGGCAGGCTATCATGACAAGCTCTTGCCCTTCCACATGTATTTTTCTATACCATTGATGCAAGGTGACATTGGATTGAAGTCAAGCCAGGCTTAGATCTGCCCTGTATAAGCATATGATGAGGAACAGTGATCTGAACATTCTGTCTTTGAGCAGTTTCATATCAGCCCCAGCAGCAAAACAAAGAAGAGATTTTGTGTAACCACTAATTAAAAACAAGGAAGCCTTTTTCCCTGAGTGAAGCTTTTCATGCCAGCTCATCTAAAAGCTTCTAAGTACCAGCATCTCACAGCCAGTTTTGTTCAATATTTCAGTGCAGGAAATAAAATAAAGAAAAATAATAATAATTGGATTATTACCTTAATTAACAAAACATATGGTCCATGGACTTTTATATTTTGAACAATCACTCCAGCGGATGTCTTAGTGCAAGACTGGCTCATTTAAAGCCTGATTTCAGATTGCACATAAGAAATGGAAGCGGGGATGGTGGTGGAGGAAGTATTATTACTGTAATCAGTGACGTGGGGTGAGGTTTATGGCTAGTGAGGCTGGTGACGTCATCAGGAAGGCGGGGAATGGGACCACTGCCTCAGCCTCCAGCACACATGATCCCATTCCCGCCTTCCAGAGTGCGCTCCGCCGGCTCGCGCTCCATAGTCCCCAACAGCAGCTGCTTTTCAGTGCTTTTCAGTGCTTTTCTGTGCGTCTGGCATTTAGGACATCCGGCTATCTACCTAAACGCCAGACGTACAGAAAAGCACTGAAAAGCACTTTGCCTCCAAGCCACTTCGTCTTGATGACGTTGCCGCAGCTGCTGTGCGCGGCCAGACAGAGGTAGCCAGAGTGGCACCGAGGGGTCCGGGTGGACGAAAGAGTGAGTGAGCGAGCGATGGAGGATCAGGCAGCCTGATCCTCGGTCGCTCATCTGCCGGACTGCCTTGGCGCCACTCTGGCTACCTCTGTCCGTCCACGCCCGGCAGCTGCGGCGACATCATCAAGACGAAGTCCAGCGGAGGCAGAAATGTTGATGAAGCCACGAAAGCGACTGGGGAACGACGAGAACCTTCCTGCCTCTGCTGGACTTCGCACGCTCCTTGCGACTGCAATATACGCCCAGAAGCGGCTTTTGTGGCTAATGGGGTTTAGGCTTCCAGCCCAACAGCCCCTGCCACATTTGGACGTCTATTGCAGTCGCGAGGAGCGCGCAAAGTACAGCGGAGGCAGGAAGGTTATTGGCGCTTCCGAGAATCCTCCTGCCTCCGCCAGTTGCCCAGCTGGCACCGCCCCGCGCGCGCACCTCCTCCTCCTCCCTCCTCTTCACTCCCCAAAGGCTCTTCTCCTTTGGAGCTTAGCGGGAGCTGTGTAAAAGGGATGGGAGGAAATATATATTATTATTATATATTATTATTTCATGATGAGAGGTGAGGCTCTGCCTCCCCTGCCTCCCCTGACCGCACGTCCCTGACTGTAATACATCTATCAATATTCAACTTGGGGAGCTGGGACAATATAGGTATATGTATTCTTGTTTTTGTTTTTTTCCTTTAACACACTTTTAAAAAATGCCTTGCTTAGTTTTATTTTGTCTTTGTAACTCAACTTTTTTGAAGTTTATATTATCTGAATAAGATAGATAGATGGACAGACAGATGGATAGATAGAAAGAGAGATAGATGATAGGTAGGTAGGTAGGTAGGTAGGTAGGTAGATAGATAGATAGATAGATAGATAGATAGATAGGCAGCAGGGGTGGGTTGCTCGCGGTTCACACCGGTACGCCAGAAGGGGTTCGTCAAATTTACTGTACGTTTTAGAACCCCTTTGTCTGGTCGGACAGTACTGGAACGCTCCCTACCGCCTGCCCCCCTTGCTTGATTCCCCCACCCGCCGGGTTACCGCTCGCTCGCCTTGCCCATCCACACCATGCTTGCCCCACCCACTCACTTCCTTTGCCCGTCCAGCCGAGGCTCCGAGGCTGCAGGCGGCTGGGGAGATGGGGGGGAATGCTGTCTGTCTGTCTGTCTGTCTGCCCCCTCCAGAAGAAACTGGGCAGGCCCAGGGATAGTCAGCAGCCCATGAACCACTGCCATGTGACCACTCTGGACGCAGCACTTGCCCGGATGTGGCTACAGCAACAGGACGTGAAAGAGAGGCTGTCCAGCAGAGTGTTCTGAGGTCAGTGAGTTGGCGGGGAGGTTGCGTGGGACTGGAGGTGACAGGAAGGTGGGACATTGAGGCCACCCTGGGTGCCTGCAGTGAGACGCGGCAGCTGCTAGGTGGCTGCTCCTTTGTGCCCCATTGCCAGCAGCAATTGTCTTTCTCCTGCCGATCCTTCCTCTTTGGGAGTCCGGGCAAGCCCTGGGTTGGTCAGCAGCCCGTGCGCCGCTGGCATGTGATGCTCTGGAGGTGCAGCTAGGAAGGATCGCTAGGAGAATGCCAACTGCATCCGAGAGTGTCCCCAGGTCGGTGGGGTGGTGGGAGATTGCATGGGGCTGGACTGGAGGTGGCAGGAAGGCAGTGGTCAAGGCTATGCCCCCATACCAGTGAAAAAAAGGATATCCCACTGTCCCAGAACTGCGCTGCGAGGTAAGGGAAGCAGGTCTTGGGAGAGACCTTCCCTGCATCTCCAGAGAGCCCATGCCAAAAGAGAAGATGCGGGCTGGTTTGAATGCGGGTGAGCGGGCGGTTTAGTGGCCTGCCTTTGATCGTTGAGGCGGGTGGAGAAAGAAAGGAGGCATGCAATAGCCGAGGGCGAAGGTGCTCCCCTTCGCCCTTGGTGGCAGGGCTGCTTTATTACATACCACCTTTCTTTCTCTGCCTGCCTGAACAAGCGAAGGAGGCTCTGTCCAGCCCCAAACCGCCCACTTGGCAACATTCAAACCAGTCCACCCCCTCCTCTTTCGGCATGGGGTCTCTGGAGGGGGAAGGAAGGTTCTTTCCAAAGACCAGCTTCTTTCCTTCCCTCCTGCGGCTGCAAAACAGACATTTTCACAGCAGCAGCTGAAGCACAATCCCAGGCTCTCAGTTCCTGCTCTTCCTTTCCAAGCATGTCCCTGGAGCTGCTTTTGCTGAATCTGGTGCGGCAGTGGCAAGAAGCAGCTGCCAGCAATGCTCTCAGCAATGGCAAGAGTCCCGCTGCTGCGCCGGATTCAGCAAAAGCGGACCCAGCAACAACCAGATATGCTTGCATAAGGGAAAGCCAGAACTGGCTGCCCGGGATTCAGCTTCAGCCGCCGCTGTGAAAATGTCTGTTTTGCCAGCTGGGAGGCTGGCAGGGAAGCATCCATTTCTCCATCACTGCCGAACTCTCTGGGGCAGAAGGTCGCTCCCAGCCATGAAAGATCTCCAGGAGAAAGCCAACTGCAATGGGACGTAAAAGAGTTACTGCCCAGCAGAGCTGGGGCTGCAGGCGGCAGGAAGGCAGGGGTTGAGACTGCCCTGGGTGCCTGCAATGTGATGTGGCAGCTGTCAAGGTGGGTAGGTCATCATAGGCCCCCTGCCCACTCCGTGGCCAATTCGGGTCCTGCTTGAAGGGACCACTGTTTGATGGAATGGCCGCTGGGTCTTCCTGTCATTGAGCACACTGCTGCCAGGAGCATCCACAGAAAAATTCCCATTGCAGTTGATTTGGCTGGGAGAACGGGTCTCCAAAGGCAGGGTATGCTCTGCCGCTACAGCTGTTGCTGTCAGACGCATCCATGAGGCACATCTCCCCAGTGTGGCACAATTCTTGCCAAGGCAGGCTCTCCCCACACTACCACTACCACTACCACTGCTGGGCGCATCCAGTGACGTGCGGTGAGGTTTATGGCTAGTGAGGCTGGTGACGTCATCAGGAAGGTGGGGAATGGGACCACTGCCTCAGCCTCCAGCACACATGATCCCATTTCCGCCTTCCTGAGTGCGCTCCGCCAGCTCATGCTCCACAGTCCCCAACAGCAGCTGCTTTTCAGTGGTTTTCTGTGCGTCTGGAGTTTAGGACATCCGGCTATCTACCTAAACGCCAGACGTAAAGAAAAGCACTGAAAAGCACTTTGCCTCCAAGCCACTTCGTCTTGATGACGTTGCCGCAGCTGCTGTGCACGGCCAGACAGAGGTAGCCAGAGTGGCGCCGAGGGGTCCAGGCGGACGAAAGAGCGAGCGAGCGATGGAGGATCAGGCAGCCTGATCCTCGGTCGCTCATCCGCCGGACTGCCTTGGCGCCACTCTGGCTACCTCCATCCGTCCATGCCCGGCAGCTGCGGCGACATCATCAAGACGAAGTCCAGCAGAGGCAGAAATGTTAACGAAGCCATGAAAGCGACTGGGGAACGACGAGAACCTTCCTGCCTCTGCTGGACTTCGCGCGCTCCTTGCGACTGCAATATACGTCCAGAAGCGGCTTTTGTGGCTAATGGGGTTTAGGCTTCCAGCCCAACAGCCCCTGCCACATCTGGATGTCTATTGCAGTCGCGAGGAGCGCGCAAAGTACAGCGGAGGCAGGAAGGTTATTGGCGCTTCTGAGAATCCTCCTGCCTCCGCCAGTTGCCCAGCTGGCACCGCCCCGCATGCACACCTCCTCCTCCTCCCTCCTCTTCACTCCCCAAAGGCTCTTCTCCTTACCGGAGCTTAGCGGGAGCCGTGTAAAAGGGATGGGAGGAAATATATATTATTATTATATATTATTATTTCATGATGAGAGGTGAGGCTCTGCCTCCCCTGCCTCCCCTGACCACACGTCCCTGGTTTGGACAGAGATAGTTAGCTACCTAGCTACATAAATAGAGATAGATAATGATAGATAGATAGATGATAGATAGATAGATAGATAGATAGATAGATAGATAGATAGATAGATGATAGATAGATAGATAGATAGATAGATAGATAGATAGATGATAGATATAAGGGAGGGAGGGAAGAAGTTCCATCTCTTGAATCCATTTTCCAGCATGGGAAATATTCTTCGAAATTTTGTAATGAATCCAGATGGACCCCAAAATACCTTTGATATTTACAGGGTGGACACCATTCATAATCTTTAATATGTCAACATTATAGAAAAATTAGTTGTTATAATCCATCATCTTATATCCAGAAAGGATCCAGTTCAGAATAACTATTTCACCAGCTTTGGATGAAAAGGAAAGGTAAAACTGGCTGTCCCCTCAGATTAACAATGAAGCCCACTTCTGCCAGGTGATCTCTCTCTCTCTCTCTCTCTCTCTCTCTCTCTCTCTCTCTCTTCTCTTATGGAAATAAATATGTTTATAAAGCCTATAAAAGGTGGAATATTATGTAAATACAAGGAATATTTTTTTTCACAGCAGTGAAGTGTCTGTTGCTCAGTTGGTGGGTCAGCTTTGTAATGTGCCATATATTTTATGGTGCATAGCATCTAGTTAGGTCCACCTATTGTGTCCCTTTGGAAAGAAAGAGTAAGAGTAAGAGAAAGAGAAAGAGAAAGAGAGAAATAAAGATAAAGAAGGAAAGAGAAAGAAAGAGGAAGGGAGAGAGACAAGGAAGGAAGGAGGGAAGGAAGGAGAGAAAGAAAGAAAGGAAAAGAAAGAAAGAGGAAGGAAAATAAGAAAGGAAAGAAAGAGAACTCATGATCACAGTTGAGCCCAAAATTTTGGTTGCTAAGCAAGAGCGTTGTTTAGTGAGTTTCACCACATTTTACAAGTTGGCCACGTCCAGCCAGTCACATGACTGCCAAGCCACTCCCACCCAGTCACATGACCACAGAGCCACTCCAACAAAACAGGCCACACCTACAGAATAGGTTCTAATTTTTTTTGAAACCCACCACTGATAGGAAGGCAGGCAGGCAGGCAGGCAGGCAGGCAGGCAGGCAGGCAGGCAGATAGATGGATAGATAAGAAAATGTAGAGTGTATACATAGAGCTTTCCTGATTTATCCCATGATCTAGAATTATATTTTTATAAAGAAGTTAGCTTTTCCCACCCCTCCTGCAGTACAATGTAAATTTTCTTTTGGAATAATGGTAATTGCCTTTCTGAACATTCTGTTTCATCTGGCATTATATCATGCATTCCAATGAGATAGTGAAACACAAGGCATTGTCTTCCTTTGGTTTTTGTTTTTGAAATATATGATGACAACTGTATATGGAGAGCTCCCATCACAAAGAAAACTGTGTATAGTTACAACAGCTAGAGTATAAAAGAACTGATGAATTAGAAACAATTGAAAAAGAACAAAGGGACTATCAAGAGTTGACTTGAAATCCTTGGGGAAAAAAAAGCTAGAGTTGAACATGTATTTTAGTAAGAAGAAAAACTGCAGGAGAAGAACGCTGCATCCTTTATCAAAAACGATAAGAAAATGTACAGTAAGCTTAATTACACAAAAATTAACATTTCTTATTAAGCCATTCAACATTATTCAAGAGCACCAAGGGATAGAATCAGGTTCTCAGTCATTTAGGATATTTTCTCTCCCAGCCCAGACAGTTGGACTTTTTAAAAACATGTTTGAACCATCACTGAACTTTTCCAACTGGCCTTTGAGCGTTTTTGCTCCTCACTAGTTGTTTTTCTCTTAACAAGCATAGTAGAGGCTGTCAACTTTGAATAAAACAACAAACATAATTGTTCTTGTTAAAAGGAATATTCTGTACAAAGAATCAATTCATATTTCTTTCCATAAGAATGATTTTATCCATTGGCTTTGGGAGTGGGGAGAGTAGCCATTTGAGAGCGTTTGTTGTAATATATATTTGTTAAAAATCAGAAACCGTTAGAACATGGGCACAATATGTTATGAAGTCAAATCTATGGAAAAGACATAAATGCACATACTGTATGCATGAAAATAAATTATTAAAAATTAAAGTAAAAGCCAAAAATGCATTCTTTTCCAAACTCCTGCTCAGTGCATTTATTTCAGTCAATATGGTAGAAACAGGAATCAAACAACAACAAAAACCAATTAGGTGAGTAAAGGAGCAAACTTCGTCTAAAGCAGTGCTTCTCAATTATTTTCTGTCATGCCCCCCCTAGGAAGAAGAAAACATTTCGCGCCCCCCGCGCGACTGTAAATAGTATCATTTGTCTATAAAATTGTTATAAGTACACCTCTGCATAACACTGTATCCTTATTAACGTATAAGAGAATAAAAAAAGAAAGAAATGTGGATCAATTTACAACAAAGAATAGCTTTATTAACTGTAGCAGAAAAGATTTAAAGGAGCACAGGATTTAAAGGAACACAATATTAAAAAAAACTTTAACCTGCAAAACAAAAATATATAAAATAATTTGAGCTGAGCCCCCCTTTACAGAGCCTCGCGCCCGCCCTGGGGGGCCTGCCCCACTATTTGAGAAGCACTGGTCTAAAGGAAATCAGCATGAATTCCATAAAGGTAAATTCTGCCTCTCCAATTTTTGATGAGCTTTTGGAGTATAAACAGTCATGGGAGTGGAGGTGTCTCCATCACAGCTGGATACTTGGATTTTCCAAAAGCCTTTGAGAAGAGACTCATCAAGATAATAGGCCCAATATACTGTATGAGTAAGATATAAAACCATGTAAGAGGGTGGAAAATTTGAATGAGAAATTTTTCTTATTTTTTCAAGCCACTGGACTTGGAGCTACCCAGGGGGAAGATCTAGAACCATGATGGCGAATCTATGACATACGTGCCAGAAGTGGCACACAGAGATATCTTTCTGGGAATGCAAGCCATTGCCCGTTGCTCTTCTGGGTTCCGGTGCAATGGCTAGCTGGTCTTCAGGTGTGTGGGAGTGCCAGAAGCTGAAAGAGCAGCTGCCCGGTGCACATGTGTGTGCTGGACAGCTGCTCTTCTGGTTTCCAGCATGCGCATGCACACCGGCCAACTGGTCTTCCGCTTTCTAGCATGCATGCATGCGCTAAGACCAGCTGTCTGGTGCCGGAAGAGCACCTGCATGGTATGCATGTGCGCGTCAGCCGGCTGCTCTTCCAGTTTCCAGCACATGCATGTGCACCAGCCAGCTGGTCTTCCAGTTTCTAGTGCACATGCATACATGAAGATCAGCTGGCTGGTGCCCATGCACACGCCAGAAACCGGAAGAGCAGCTGCCCGGCATGCACATGCATGCCGGGCAGGTGCTCTTCTGGTTTCCGGCATGCATGCGTGTGTGTGTGCACTTCTGTTTCGGCATTTGGCGCTGAAAAGATTCACCAATGCTGATCTAGAATGATCAAAAGATATTACTCTTTCACACATATTAACCTGTGGAACCTATTTCTATAATAGAGCTACCAATTTAAAAGGGGATTGATAAATTCATGGCGCATAATGGCAAAACGAGGTGTTTTTCCATATCCTGTTTGTAAGCTTCCCTGAGGCATCTCTTTGGCCACTGTGGTGGACTAAATGCTCGACTAATACCAACATTAACTTAATTTAGTGTAACTAGGTTTTTTTAAATTATTCTGTTCAGGATATTTACTTTAAAAACAAAGATAGATGACTTCTGTGCTTGAGACTGCACTCCCACCCAAAGGCTTAATTTGAACAGAATGGGATCCTTATTTTCTCTGTAAGGGACCCAAACAGCAAGGTGGGGCCTTCCTGCACCGTGTTACATTATGGAGCAAGTTTTCTGCTGTCCAATACAGTTAGCCAGTCCCTGGGTGCAAGATCTGCCTTTGCTAGAAACACTTTGGCTCCTGTTGCAAGGCCCATTATCCTGTACAGAAGCTCCTTTAAGTTTTATGAAGGATGTTCACTTTGTATTTATAGTTCAAAAAGCAATTGTGCTAAATGAACCTCAGAGAAGCACTTTCCTGGCACTTTGGCTGTTCAATGAGTTATTCTGAAGGTCAGCCCCATCACTGACATTTAGCTTAATACACAATAGCCATATATTTCATAAACAAAATATCCTTAGACAGCAAGGGTGTTAGATCTAGTAAAGCACATTGACCATCTCTCTCTCTCTCTCTCTCTCTCTCTCTCTCTCTCTCTCTCTCTCTCTCTCTCTCTGTGTGTGTGTGTGTGTGTGTGTGTGTGTTGTTCCTCTCTCATACATAAAAGAGCAAATGTTTAGGGTTTCCATATGAAACCCTTATACTTTCCACATTATTTTCAAACAAGCAGGAAGATTCTAGACCTGTTTTTGATTCTCGTTGGCTGGGAAATTGGAATGGTTTTCTTTATTTCTTGGATTTTTTTTAATGTAAACTTTCAATTTATGGAAAGAAAAGTTCCAAAATTTTAAGATCTCCAGGATGGGAATGGCTGAGCAGAAAAACTCATTTAATCTTCAGTTTCAATGTTTATTTCAAATAGAAGAGAAAAAGCAAATATTAAACACACGCTAAAAGAATAGAACAGAATGTTATTTCCACTATTGATACCTGTGAATCAGAAGTTAGGGAACAGAGTGTTATTTGTCTTCAATACTTGATACTAGGAACATAAAACTAAGATTCTAAGACAGAAGATTCTAAAACTAAGATTCTAAGACAGAAATATGCATAAATAAAATATCTCCATGCATGTGCTTACCAAGAGTTATTCAAGCGTTAGGCACATTTGTGAAGTTAGTCAACTTGGATTGTATCTTGCTGCCAGCATAACAGAATTTGGCAAAGCCCTGAAAGAAGAGTTCGTATATAAAAGATATTAGATATTAGAATAACTTGAATATTGTGACAGATAAGGGGAAATAAATCTGATTCTAATACTCCTATAAAAACAGCAATACAATAAAATATTGGTAATAGAGTCTATGTCACCTGTATCACATGGACATAGTTGGGGAGCATACAGATTTCTTTTCTTGTTTCTACCTTTCAAAATAGCCGAAGGCAGGACATTAAATCAAGTGCTAGTCAGTTAGTAATTTCTTACAAGAGAGAACAACATCATTACAAGTGGTTCATTAACAGAGGAAGTGAAGGAATAAATAAATAAATAATAAATAAATTTGGATTTATTAGCCGCTCCCTTTCCAAGTAGGACTCGGGGCGGCGTACAATGGAGCATAAACAACAACACCAAACGTACATACATATACAACACCTATACATACACGTATACATACACGGAGGAGGAAACAAATTGCATCAATAGACAGTTAAGATCAGCTTTAAAATACCCCAATTGTAAAAACCCAAAAAATTAATATTTACGGACAGTTTAAAAACAGTTTGGAGGAATGGGAAAAACAGAGAAAACTAAAAAGAACCAACAGAGCAGAGGCAGTAAACTGGTAAGATACAAAATGTGAGTGAACGATTGATTGATTGATTGATTGATTGATTGATTGATTGAATGAATGAATGAATAAATACAGCTTCCCATCTCATCCCAGCCTGGGTACATAGCCAGATTTTTAAAGCCTTAGGAAAGGACAACAGGGTCAGGGGCCATCCTAATTTCTAAAGGAAGGATGTTCCAAAGGGTGGGGGCTACAACACAGAAGACATGTCTCCTGGTGCCTGCCAGCCAAAATTTGACTATCAAGCAGTGTGCCTTACCTGCGGGACCGAATTGGACTGCTAGAAACTCTTAGGAAAAGAGTCTCTTAGGTAACCTGGCTTTAAAGTGACAACTTTGAATTGTACCCTGAAACCTTGAATTGCACCCCAAAACACACCAGTAACCAATGTAGCTCACGTATTAGTGGTATCACAGGCGTCACTTACCTGACATCTCGTACTATCCATACAGCCGCATTCTATATCAGTAGCAGCTTGAATAGTTTTCTATGCTTATCTTTCTGTATGTTTTTTCACTTCCTTTCTGGATTCTTCATTTCTCAAACTATCCTTACCACTAGATAAGTGGTGAGAGTGTAATTAGCATGGAATCCAACAGAGTGGCTCTGTGTATGCCCATGCAAAGCCACTATCTAATCTTTTCTATCATCTTTCACTTATACAGTGTGGCCAAAACAGTACAAATTGTGACTCCTAGCAGCACAGTTGAAGCACTGCCTGATTGTTTTGTGCATTGCAGGCAAAGCTTTAATTGCACTCATGGCCACCATCTTGATTTAAAAAAAAAAAACCCATATTAGTTGGATACCCGTACCTATCACCAGTCAGTTCTAGAGGAGATCAACCCTGACTGCTCTTTAGAAGGTCAGATCCTGAAGAAGAAACTCAAATACTTTGGCCACCTAATGAGAAGGAACGACTCTTTGGAGACGAGCTTAATGCTGGGAAAGATTGAGGGCAAAAGAAAAAGGGGATGACAGAGAATGAGGTGGCTGGATGGAGTCACTGAAGCAATCGGCGTGAGCTTAAATGGACTCCAGAGGATGGTAGAGGACAGGAAGGCCTCGAGGAACATTGTCCATGGAGTCGCAGTGGCTCGGACACAACTTCACAGCTAATAACAACAACAACCACCTATTAGTGAAATCCGGTCCTTTCTAAAAGATCTTCTGAAGAGTCCAATATATTAGAAAGAGAATCTTTTCCAGCATTAAATGTGTGTGTGTGTGTGTGTGTGTGTGTGTGTGTGCATATTATATATGTATGTGTATGTGTGTGTGTGTGTATGTATGTATTTGTGTTACAACCCCTAGTATGCCCAAATTGTAACACAAATACATACCTATTTCCCTGGCTCAGCTGATAAAAGAGGAGAGCCTGTGGCTTAGTGGCTAACAAATCTGCCTAATATGTAACACAGCCCAGGTTCGAATCCCAGTAAGGGTATGGCTAGCTGATGAGAGCTAAATAGCTTGAAATGGATCCATACTAGTCTCCCTTTATTTATTTATCAGCACAAATACAACGCACACACACACACACATGAGAGAGAGAGAGAGAGAGAGAGAGAGAGAGAGAGAGAGAGAGAGAGAGAGAGAGGAGAGAGAAGAACAGGATATTCCTTGTCATTATTCTACCTTTCTTATAAATTATCCATATATATTTTCATAATATTATACAAACGTCTGTAAATGGAAAACACATGTTTAGCATCACTGAAGTGTTTTCCAGTAATAAGAGAAAACCTTGAAAAAAATAAATAATTAATCTAAGGCACCTAAAGGAACACATTTCAATATTGACTAAAAGCCTCATTTACAATCTCCAGGCCCAACACAACTAACTTTAATTAATGTACTGTAAAAACCTTACCTTTACTGTATGATTCCTCCTAGAAATTCCAAATTAAGAAAAAAAAAGATATAAACTGATTTTTCAAGAGAAATACTCATACCCAAGACTATGGCAGTTCTTAAACAAAGGGCCCTTGATATAAAACTACAAACAAAATCATGGAAACTCCTACTTAGGGTATAATTGGTCCATAACAATGCACACTTCAAAGCAGCATTGTCTCTAAATCAGTTTGCAAAGAATGCATTTTGGCGAGTATTTATATTATTATAGTTCAATATTATACCAATAGCAGAGCTTGAGGGAAAATTTCATATGCGGAAAGACTCTGCCTTTGTAAAAATAGTAATATTGAAACACTTACTCATATTCTGTGGTATTGTGACTTCTATTGGGATATATGTAAAGCATTATTAATGGCTTTTGTAATCCCATTTCCAGAACGGCTTGAAGAATTTTGTGTTCAAATTTTTACAAGCAGATAAATGACTTTCTGTTGCAAAGGGGTTTTTGTTTTTGCGAAATTTGGATATTGCTAAGTGCAAAACAGTGGAAACATGATTGTATATTTTGGGGCGGTTGTATGCCTTATGGGTAGTCTTCACTTAAAAGTAGTAATTGGGACTGGCAACTCCGTAAGTGCCTCATTTATAAAATGTCATATAACCACACTTAAGATGGCAGTTGCAATCGTTCCAGTTGCCATTATTAGTCAAATTCTGTGTAGTCACAGCATCTCCTGGCCATGTGATTGCTATTTCTGATTTACTTAGACTTATTCGAATTGACTGACTAATCTGAAATTTTATTAAATTCTTGTACTTAATATATAATTTTGGTAGCCAACACTGATATATAAGGTATATCAATAATACCTTAAATATCAGCATGTAACAACAATTTGTATTCTGCTCTGACCCTTTTAATACCCAAATATCCTTCAGTTATGAGATCCAGTAGGTTAATGGTTTCAGAGACAAATTCAATGTAAGAAGAATTAGTAACATATATGATTAGCACATTTTCTATTGCAACCCCGTTTTGGTTCAATATTAATTAAAATGTTAATAGGTATTAGAAAGAGAAAGAAGATTCAAAGCTGTTAATGTAATGTTGAACTATATAGAAAAAATCTGGACTTTGGCAACATATGAATAAAGTTGGATTTATCAGGAAAGACTGAAGCTAACTAAACATTGTTTTGTTGTAATGAAAAGATTTCGTCACATTTATGGAATTTCCTCATATCGACACAAAGGAAAATTGGACTAGTTTCAGTTTATCTTCTTAATCTTTATGATAACTTTTTCCTTTCTTTCTTTTTTTTCTGGTTATATTTCTAGGTTCCTCCCCCCACTTTCTTTTTTGTTTATTTTAAGGCATCTTCCTCTCCGTTGTTGAAAGACATATTCATCTGGTTCCATTCCAAGTGGTGGTGGTGGTGGGGGAGAAAGATACTAGAAACATGGAGGCTGATTGGAAAGAGGGTTTAATGGTGAAGCAGAAACATCAAGGACATGGTCCTGGTGCAGCTGACCATCTGGAGTTGAGAATGAGGGTTATTTGTACCTTCTCTTTGGCCTTGCCCTTGAGCTTCCTGTTCCTGTACAAGAAATGTATAATATTGGCTGTAGTCAGACTCCCATGGGGCCATGTGGGGTCATGTTTGTCTGAATCAAATTTGGTTGAAGTATGCTGATGCAAGAAAGGGGCTTCTTGGGCAATTCCTATAGTGGCTGAAGGCGAATCCTACCTTTGTTCAGACCTTGCTGCTGAGAGTAATGGATTACCTGCATTTCTAAAGGCTGGCCTCATTTTAGTATCTGCTTGGGGACAAGGAGTTGAGGCTCTGAGTTTCTGTCTTTAGAAACATGTTTCTCCTTTAGGAAAATATAATATTCTGCTTTTTAAAATAGTTCTCAAAATACTTCATTCTTCTAGGAGGGGTGGGCGCTAACTTTCTACAATATGTATATGTGTTTGGAATATGTATCTGTCAGGGGTGGGATTGAAAAGTTTAGCAACCGGTTCTCTGCCTGGTTGCTGGGTAGGTGTGGCCATGGGGGCGTGGCCTAGTTGGCATCCTGTAACATGGTGGGGGGTGGATGGGTTTCACTCTCCCCAGACTCCAGAGGCCTTCCTCGAGCCTCCGGGAGAGCAAAAATGCCCTCCTCTGGTCTCCGGAGGCTGGAAACGGACTCATTTCTAGACTAATGGTACTTCCAGTAGGCCCATTTTTCACCCTCCCCAGGCTCCGGAGGCTTCCCTTCAGCCTCCAGGAGGGTAAAAACATTCCCCAGGCTCCAGAGGCCCTCTGAAGGATGGAAACGGGCCCGTTTCCAGACTTCTGGTACCTCCAGTAGGCCTGTTTTTTGCTCTCTGTGCAGGCCCTGCACTTACCTGGCATTCAAAATGGGCCGTATGGAGACTCCTGGGAGGGGTGGGGTGGGTGGGGTCAGCCAGTCAGGGAACGCAAAGCAAAAAAGCCTATGTAATAAATAAAGGAATGGTGAAGTAGCTCCCATCTTGACCTGCTTTGGAAATAAATGGTGATTTGCCAGATCAGTCTCAGAAATCCTCAGATAGGAGTGTTATTTTAACTCATGCATTTGTTCTCTAGGTACTTGTATATCCATCTTCCCCAAGTGGGTTCAGCATGTAAGGTTCTTCTCATTTTATCCTTGCAACAATTGTCATGAACTGAGCCACTGAGGACCGAGAGATGGCATTGGTCCAAATAAACCAGTGAGCTCCATGGCTGAATGTGATCTGAAGCTAGTCATGGCTCAACAAGTCAGCTGCTAAATGGCTGTCTCCAAGGAATTTTCAGATTGAATTATGCTATTTATTTAGGACGAGTAGATATAAAGTTATGCCAATTTTTTAATTTCATTATGGTAATGGGCAGATAATAAGGGGGTAGAGTGATAGACCATTTTTTTTCTGTTTCTGTTTTCCTCTCCATTGAGATGAACGTAATTTCTCCCCTTCTGCTAGCAGTGCCACAATTTGATAAGGCAAATGGCTTTCCCTGGAAAACAGTTCTCTAAGACATATGAATAAACTGGTTATAAAGTTATCATTCAGAAATGTTTTGGAATTGAGGTGCTTATTTAAATCAAACCAGTATAATTCTTCTTACTTTTTTTAGAGGAAAGAGAAAGAAAGGAGTAGTGATAAATACGATTAATGTATGGATACTCTACCTGTTAAGAATTTTTACTCCTCCTTCAGTTCTCTTAGAAGCAACTGGCTGGCACCTATTTTAGGCCTTTTATTTATTTCAGACTTCAATGTATTCTATATTTACTCATTATCCCTTCTTCCCACCCTGCCCAATCCCCTTTTAGGTAAATTAGTATGTATTAGTCAGTGTTGTCCAGCTGTACTATAGATTCTCAGCTGACTATTTTTTTAAATAGAGAAGTGTTCCCAGAAAATATGTAAGTGGAACAGATATATTTGGCTGTCTGTGTGGTGTGTAACTTGCTCCAGTGCCTTTGTCCCTTTGATTGCTGTGCTTGCCTGCAGTCCCAGTTCCTGATTTGTATTTGTGATGCATTCTGATTATAGCCAGAGGTCAGCAATGCAGTACTTCCACAGTTTCCTTGATTTGCCAAGGTTTCCTACCTCTGCCAGTTTAATTTTAATTTTTTAAAAGTATACATATATATAGACATGTGTGCCTCTAACCCTCCATCTCTCACATTCATGTTTTGTATGGCTGGAAAATAGTATTGTTGCAGCCATTAAATCAGGAGAGAGAGGGGGGAGGGAGAGAAGGAAGGAAGGAAGGAAGGAAGGAAAGAAGGAAGGAAGGAAGGAAGGAGCTAGCTGGGGATAGGAAACAGAAGAAAAACTCCAGGACCATTTAGACAGCTGATTAATGGGGGCAGAGAGAGATGAGTAAGTTAGCAAGGAGGTGAAGAGGCTGGGGACTTAGAAAACCATTATATGTTTGGGGGGTGGGTGGGTGGAGAAGAGGAAAGGGAAGATTATAAGAAACAATAATTTTCTATATCATTGCTGATCATTCTATGAAATGGTATTTGTTATGGTAATTTGGTGACTTTGCACACATTACTACCATTCCGTGAGGATGTTCAAGCATTTCTTAAAAATCAAAATGTGACTAGAGGTTGGCGAGTTCCTGGATTATGGATTGTGTACAATATATTTACAAACAGTATGAATAAGTAGAGAAAATGAGCAAATCAGTCTTCCTTGGGTTAAAACTAAAGAAAGTTTCATAGTGGTACTGCAACATGGAGCCTGTCTCCTTCATCTTTTTTCTGCTACTCCTCTGGGCCTTTCTTTTTCTCTTTGCTTGTTTATTAAAAATGTATGTCGTCCATCTCACAAGATTCATTCTCTTACATGGGAATCTCACCTCACTATATCCCTAAAATAAACTTTGGTTGATATGACTGTGACGGCCTAGCCAGATGGTGTCTAGGCTAATGGGTCAATCAGCCAATGGACAACGAGGACTTAAATTTCTATACTTGTAGTCCCCTTCTGAGTATTTTACAATAAATGCCATAGTTTAAGATCATACAAACGACAACTTTGTTTGCATTATTATCTTGGCTTGTCAGCATGGATGAGTGAGTCTTCCCCAAACCCCATGCATTTTAAAAGCATCAACTTAACTCATAGTGTAGTTGCTCTTGCTTAGGAAGTTAGTGTGCCCGTTCATGCATAAGAAGTCCCTGGTCCCTTGTTCCCTAATTGCATTTGTAAAATGCCACAGGATCCGTGACATCTTGATTGATCCTGAAGATAAAATGCTTCTTTCACTCCAGGCTCAGTCTACATAGGCAGAAATGTGACTTGCATATTCTCTATTGCTCTATTAATTTCCAAGTGTTTTCTTCTGTCATTTCCACTGAATCGCTTTCTGAGAAGGGATACATAAGCAAACTCATTCCAAAGTCCATTAACTTAGTGAGATGCACTAAAGCCTTTTATAATAGACATATTAATTCATATTTGTGATGTAAAACACAGCATTTCAGAGCTATTATTAGCACATTTATGGAATAGCGAGAATTAGAGGACCAGGACAACATTCCTTAGTAAAAGCCATCAAAAGCTTCTGTCACAGTTTCAAGGTAAGAAAGGATGATATTATATGATAATTGTAAAGTTTCCCCTTGCACATATGTGCTAGTTGTTCCCGATTCTAGGGGGTGGTGCTGATCTCCGCTTCAAAGCCGAAGAGCCAGCGCTGTCTGAAGACGTCTCCATGGTCATGTGGCCGGATAACTAAATGCTAAAGGTGCACGGAATGCTGTTACCCTCCAATCCAAAGGTGGCTCCTATTTTTCTTTTTTCTTTTTTTAAACATTTTTTTTATTTTTGAACAAAGACAAACAAACATAAAAAAAAAACATCTTCCATTACAAATTGTAGAAAGTGTGTCAGTTGGTTACAGTATTTCCATGCATCTCTTCCATAGTCATCACCTGCTTTTCATATCAAATCGCATATTTTAAATTCACCTATATTCATGTATATCCTGATTATTATATCTCAACATTAATTTGACTATAATTGTTTTTACATCCTTTTATATATAATATTCAAAATCTAGAATAGGATTATATGATAACATTCTATTAAATCATCCTAAAATCATCCAATCGCAATACATCTTTATAACATATTCTAGATAAAGTTTTTAAACCTCCTCTCATATTCTCCATGTGTTGTTTATATAAAATTTCATATTATCCAACTACTATATCTTTATGTATTGTTATCATTATTAATCATTATTTAACTATAGCTATTGTCACTTCATTTTATACGTACTACTAGTAAACTAAATTTAGCTTAGTTTTTATTATACATTTTCATTGCATCAACCTGTATCTTTCCAGTAATAGTGCAGTCTTATATCTCTTGCCATTTGTAGCATTAATATTCTAGTTACTTTCTTAATAAATCTTGTATGAACTTCTCTTCACAACATGTTGTTCCTTTCGTATCTCATAAAAGCTCGAAACCCAGCATCTGCTCTTTCCACCACCAGGTGGTTCCTATTTTTCTACTTGCATTTTACATGCTGTCAAACTGCTAGGTGGGCAGAAGCTGGTAATGGGAGATCACTCCGTTATGTGGCGCTAGGAATTCGAACTGCCAACCTTTCTGATCGACAAGCTCAGTGTCTTAGCCACTGAGCCACCACTGCATATTACATGATTACTTCTTATACCTGCATCAACATTTTTTGGGATTTTTCAATTTTGTTGTAAGATTATTAAGAAAGTGGGAAAGTACTATAAACATCGATATTATGTGATGGTTACATTTTCTCTATTTTTTAAAAAGAAACATACTAACTTTCAACGGTGCTTCCAGGATAGCTACAAATACAACATACAAATACAAATACAACAGTAAAAGTATAAGTGATGGAGTATTAAAGAAACATTTAAAGACCTGGAAAGACAAAAGCTCTGCCTGATATTGAAAAAAAATCCAACCAAAAAATCCCAGCAAATCTGGTACTAAATAGATATTGCCAGAATGGAAGTTCCATGAAGGGGTGCCACAACCAAGAAGGTCTTCCTTTTGGCTACCTGTTAGGAGACTTGGGGAAAGCCTCCACAGATAATTTCACTAAAGATAGGCTTCTCCTCCTTGCTAACTTACTATCTCTCTCTGCCCCCATTAATCAGTTGTCCACATCTTCTCTTCAATGAGTCAAGGTGGTATCCATGGCTCCCCTCATCCCTGCCTGCATCCATAATATCAGAATAACTCTGAGGTAGATTGGGGCTATGGAGGAATTCGGATTAGAGAGAACTAGTTTCAACTTCAACTTCATCCATGGAATCTCATCGAATGCCTTTGGGCTAGGCAGTCACATACTGTCAGTCAATCTTCCCATACCAAACATACTATGCATTCTTCCCAGTCATACCATAGAGAATCAGAATAATGTTGTCTGTATTGTGTAACATACTAGTTAAGAGGACTGACTGAGATTCAGGAATATGCCCCAGGGGAATCTCCTATATACTCCAGATATAAATTCGTTACATATATTGTACAATTCTTACAGGTTGAATCTAGACTGCTGTGTGCTTAGTATAGGGCCCTTGAAATAAATAGAATTTAAATCACTCAGGAATTTCTTCTTATTGATTTTAATGGGGTGACACTAAATTATCAGTCAACCTGAACCTACTTCACTAAATTTTCTCAGGGGAAGTAGTGGGTGCAATCTAAGACCTTTGTGAAATATTAGAGTGTTTTTTATCTGTGCACTTGAAATGTTTTTTTTTTGAAGATACTAATATATACAGTAAACTTGATGTATTTCTATGGCTGCAGTACATCACAAATCTTGCTATATAAATTGTATGGTATTTTATATGTTTCTAATTATCTCTTTTTAATTGGTCATTTCTAATTATTTAAGCAGATGCTGCTTATGAATTATACTTGGAAATATAAATTATACTTGAATTTATTCTGCCGACTTTAATTGGCTACGTATAGGGTTATTGTTATCACAGATTAGGTCTGAGTTATTCTCTCTATATTAACAAAATTTCAGTTCCGGTTTTAAAATCCCAAAATCTTTTTTGCCTCAAAAGACACAGAGTAATCTATTATTGAGCGGAAAAGAAAAGCATGATATGACAGGACACTAACATAGAAATAATTGGAAAAAGGACACTTTCCATGTTCCAATTCAAATGGCTATATTTCAATTTTTAGAAAATTCCAGCAGTTCAAAGCTACATCTGGAGATTAACCCATCTAAACCCTCATTTGTTCTTGAAAATATATTTTCTCCATATTAATGTTATCCATATACACATTTCCAAAAAAGATACAAATAACAAGAAAAGCAGCTTGAGATACCATGAAAAGTATGTTACAGAATAAGCAACAAAGATACGCCGAGAAGCTAAAAAGCTGAAGAATCCATTAGGCGGAAGACTTTAAGGAAATGTAATACAAATGAGCAGAAATATGCTGTTGTGATTATGTGCAAAGAAACAACAATATTTTGATACAAAGTGAACGAAAAGTCTTAGCACTTGAGAGTTGCAAACAATAGAACCATCCAAGTGGGAGGAATAAATAGACAACTTTATAAGGGAAAGATGATAAAGTAGCAGAGTTGGTTTATATTCTTCATTGTTCTGCTAATAATCTTTGATAAACATGGGTTGGAGATGCCAAGAAGTTCCACAAGATCCTACCCACTTCTCCCCCAAATCTTTTTCTTTTCTGCAAAACAAAGATATTTGGGCACATTTTAAATAGTATAGGTTAATAAATAAAAAGCTTAGGAAGCATTTAAACCTCCCATGCATTTTGTTTTTCAGAGAGAAATAAGATCAGAAAAAGAGAAAGAAGGAGGAGGACTCTACAGATTTTCTTTACAAAGGCAGAAAGAGAGAAAGAGAGAAAAAAAAAAAAACCCTGGGCGCTCTCTCTTCCAAACTTTCTTTTCATTAAAGACTACATGCGTGAATGGACCATTTCAAATCTACAATCAAAGGACAAATTCTTATATTTCTTCATATTGCTTCATCACATCAGAAAACAAAGAAGCCATTTTGTCTATTCTGATTCCACATGTAGTTAAAATAAAATGCAGAATTCATGTAAATTTGGCAGGTTCTGAGGTAAAATAAAATGCAGAATTCATGTAAATTTGGCAGGTTCTGAGGTAAAATAAAATGCAGAATCCATGATGAAATTATTGATATGCCTATGTAATTTTTCATAACAGCAATATGAAAACCATCTACCACTGTTTTCTTCTGGAATTTTGTTTTTAATTACAGTCCTTGCTAATCTCTCACCCAAGTACTAGCTGTTTAGGCTTTAACAGCAGCCAAGTTCAACTATGTACTGCCACCTACTGTGACAAATCATAGAACATGGTTTATAGTCAGTTTCCCCCTGCAAAAATTCATGCCCAAAAGTCATCAGCATGGGACTAGGGGATGGAGAATAGTACACAATTATTGAATGCATATCTATTCCCCTATTCATGTGATTGACAATGACCTAAGTGGGTTATAGGTCAGCGATGGCGAACCTTTTTTGGCTCGTGTGCCATAAGTGGGAGGAGCGCAGGGGGGTCGTGTGCGGGCGTGCTGCACCCATAATGCAATGTGTGACCCCCAGTACACATGCACCCACTACAGGTGCTCCCCCCCCATTTTTACATGCTTTTTTCGCCCTCCCCAGGCTCCAGAGGCTTTATAGGATCCTGGGGAGGGCGAAAACAGCCCCCCCGCACCCCCTGGATGCCCTTCGGAGGCATCAGGGAAGCCTCCGGACAGTCCCTGAAGTGACTTCTGGTTTGCTCGGAGGTTTGTTTTAAGCGTTCCGAAGGCGTCAGGGAAGCCTCCGGACGGTCCCTGAAGCCTTCGGAGCGCTCAAAACGACCCTCCGAGCAAACCGGAAGTCACTTCCAGTTTGCTTGGAGGATCGTTTTGAGCACTCCGAATGCTTCAGGGACCGTCCAGAGGCTTCCCTGATGCCTCCAGAGGGCATCCGGGGGGGGGGGGAAAGGCTGTTTCCGCCCTCCCCTGTCTCCTATAAAGCCTTTGGAGCCTGGGGAGGGCGAAAAATGGCTTTAAAAAAGGGTGAACTCAGCTGGCCAGTGCGTGCATGTGCGCTGGCCAGCTGACAGGTCAGCGCCTCGTGTGCCCTGACAAATGGCTCCGCATGCCACCTGTGGCACACGTGCCATAGGTTCGCCATCACTGTTATAGGTGGTAAGTCATATGGTGTTCTCTTACAAATCTTATTTCCAGTATGTACTTAAGAATAGATAATTTTAAAAAATAAATCTTGGTTTGTGATCATCTGGTAAAACAACAGGAGCCAATGCCTGATTCTTTAAATAGCTTTGGAATAGAGTTACTTTGTGGAAGAGATCCAAAAGTAGTTGGTTACTTTGAAAAGTGTTTAATGGTTATGAAAATGAAGATGGAAAGAATGCTAGATGAAGTTATCCCAGAATCTTGTCATAAGCATGAGACTGGATGATTGATCCTTAGTATTTGTTTCCTGTATTCTAGTTGATGTTGGCACTGCATCATAAATAAAAATATGGCTTTCTAGCATACTAGTAGGCCTTCTGGAGCATGAAGACACAGCTCTGAATATAGAATAGAAATAGAATAACAGAGTTGGAAGGGAACTTGGAGGTCTTCTAGTCCAACCCCCTGCTCAGAGAGGAAACCCTATACCTTTTCAGACAAATGGTTGTCCAATCTCTTCTTAAAATTTCCAGTGTTGGAGAATTCACAACTTCTGTAGGAAAGTTGTTTCACCGGTTAATTGTTCTAGGAAATTTCTTCCTACTTCTAGATTGCTTCTCTCCTTGATTATTTTCCACCCATTGCTTCTTATCCTGCCCTCAGGTGCTTTGGGGAATAGTTTGACTCCCTCTTCTTTGTGGCAACCCTTGAAATATTGGAACATCGTTATCATGTCATCCCTAGTCCTTCTTTTCATTAAACTAAACATACACAATTCCAGCAACCGTTCTTTATATGTTTTAGCCTACAGTCCCCTAATCATCTTTGTTGCCTTTCTCTGTACTTTTTCTAGAGTCTCAACATCTTTTTTTACATTGTGGTGACTAGAACTGGATGCAATATTGTAAGTGTGGCCTTACCAAGGCACTATAAAGTGGTATTAACACTTCACGTGATCTTGATTCTATCCTTCTGCCTAGAACTGTGTTGGCTTTTTTGGCAGCTGCTGCACACTGCTGGCTCATATTTAAATGGTTGTTCACTAGGATTCCAAGATCTTTTTCACAGTTACTACTGTTGAGCAAGGTACCACCTATACTGAACCTGTGCATTTGGTTTTTCTTGCCTAAATGTAGAACCTTACCTTTTCCCCATTGAATTTCATTTTGTTAGATTGTACCCAATGTTCACGTTTGTCAAGATTCTTCTGTATCTCAAGCTTATCTTCTGGAGTGTTGGTTATTCCTCACAGCTTGGTGTCCATCTGCAAATTTATGAGTTCCCCATCTATATGTTTGGAGCTCTGTCCTACTAATTCTCCTCAGCAAGTATTGGTTAAAGGGAGGTCCCACAAGAAAATGCGGCATTTATAATATATCATGACATCTTCTGATTACATTGTCATAATTTAATGGGCGAGATGGTGATTAAAACCTGCAAACATAAGGTTGATATCAAATGCTTGGAAAACTAACAATCTGTCAAAGAGGAAGGAAGCATTATGTAGTAGTGAGATGCCACATTTATCATTTTTCAATTATTTCCATGACAAATGTTTGCAATTTAAAAAGAAAAAGCTTATTCTTTTATTGACAGTTACCCAAAGTAAATGCAAAAGGCATCCTGCATTAAAACTGCCCTTTCCCCCCTTCCCTTGTGCTATTTTACTTTCTGTAGAATTCAGTGGCCAAGTGGCTCAGCTGTTCAATGAAGTCACGTAATCCAGTACCATCACAAGGTTTTTGGTTTGAGAGTTGCTGATTCCCCCTACTCCCACCCCAATACTACACTTTCATAGGTTGGCTTCAACAACAATTGCTCTCTTACATCAGATCTAATGAGTGGCTTGCTTTGGGGGCTAGTTGAAAATTGTTCTGTCATTGCAATAAATATGGGCCCTTAAATATCACTGTACTTCAGTGCACTCAAATCAGTCACATGCTTAGAATTAATTTAATAATAAGGTGCCCTGTGTGACAGCTACTTTTCAAAACTAAACAGTGACACTAGTACACTGAGCCTCTTTTGTCTTATAGCTATAGCTTATAGCTATGCATTTTTATTCTGTCCCAAGTAGACTTTTTTTGCCTTCTTAATTTTCTTGTTCTCTATGCTTTCCTAGTTTTATTACTTATTTCTCTTTCCATTTCCTCCCCAATCCAATGAAATATTGAAAAGAAGTAATGCAAAGGAGCTTAAGACTGTCTCTTCCCCTCAATAACTCTGAAAACTGAGCAGAATTGAACTAAACGTATAGAAAGGGAGACGATTGGATTTGAAAATGGGAAGAATCTGGTTTTAACAATGCGTTCCTGTGGAAGAGTCAATTGGGCAGTGTCTTGGGATGTTGTCATCTACTCCGTTCTCATGCTGTTATTAAAGTATTTGAAAGATTTCCAGAACCATGCTCTGTACATTTTCCCTACTGAGTTTTGTTTCTTTTCCTGAACCAACCAATTGCAGAAAAGAAAGTGTATAAATATCTTTGGGACTCTTTCCGTTTGCCTATCCAGTAATGGAATAACAGAACAGGTCTAGATCAAGTTACATGTGTAACTTGTACAAATGTAAGTTACAAGTTACAAACCCTGAATTTGAAAATGTGCTGGAGCTGACCAGGAGTTGTAGAGAAACAAATCCTGCATCCATAGGTACAGGCAGATGAATGAGATCTGGGAGTATTGCTGACTGCTTCATTCTGAGCCCCCTCCCCACTCTTGGTAATGAGAAACAGAACAAAGCATATGGAGCCTATGCAGTGCTTCTCAGTGAGTGTGGGGGAGAGAGGGGGGAGGGATGGAGGGAGGGAGGGAGGGAGAAGGGAAGGGAAGGGAAGAGAAGAGAAGAGAAGAGAAGAGAAGAGAAGAGAAGAGAAGAGAAGAAGAAATACAAAAGAAATAGGCATATAGTCTGATTGGGAGAATATTATTACCCCACCCCCCTAGTAGAACTCTTTGGCTCCCAACCTGATGATGTTCCAGAAGTCTTTAAAAACTTGGCTGTTCTCCCATGCCTTGAGGTAGGGTGCTTGTGGAGCCCCTGTCAGTTGTGATTTATGTTTTGTGGAATGTGGTTTGCCTGGATGCATAATATTTTCTTTTTGCTATTTTCTATGTTTTAGGATAAGCTGCCCGGAATAATTCTGGAGTCAGACAGCCTCTAAATCTCTTACATACCTATACCTCCTATGGTCACTGCTCATAACATGGCTGCTGAGAATTGCAGAAGCCCTGTCCTGCTTTACCTATAATCTCTCTGTGACTTGAGCCTTGGCTATGGAATGTTTTATATGCATAGCTGTCTCAACTCTCTGACAGGACACACCAACACTGACTATTTAGCTTTCCCGCATAAACAAAAACAACCCAAAAACAACAAGTATCACATTTGACCCTGTACTGTCAGTGAAGCAGCGGGAATCAGAAAATCAATTTACGTATGACAATGGTGACTTAGTGAACAAGCGATGTTGTGGCCTTCTAAAAGAGGATCAAGTGTCTTTTACAGGAGTCCTTCAGTTTTTTCATTGTGACGATTCACATGAATGTCTTCTGGAAATTGCTGACATGGCAACTGCTTTTAAAAAAAATATATGTATGCTTGATATCCATGTATAAGCAACCACCCATTGTTTTATTCATTGGTTGGAGAGAGTTGATTTATCTCTTCCTGCAAGAAACAACAAACCAAAGTAAGTATTGGTTTAACAGACTGATGGTCTGAACTTCCTTAAAGTGACTTTACCTTTGTCCAAACTAAAAATAATGATGGTTCATATCTCTTCAGAGTCCCAAAGGTGCTTTTTCAAAAGGCAACTGGACTTTGTTTTTCCTTCAAAAACAAGTCTTTTGAAAAAGCACTTTTGGGAAAACCATGACCTGCATGACTGAGAATCTCCATAGATATCTCTTTAAATATTTCCAAAAGCAGTATGTATAAAAGTAGAATTAAAATGTACATTGCATATTCTGCTGGATTTCTTATAACATGGATTATTTTTCTTTATATATAGCAATGATAAATGCGACAGGCAACAAGAAGAATCAGTCAAGGTTATATTACTAAATCTGGACAATGACATACTGGCCAACAGATTAGAAGAGGGCAATTTACATACCAATATCCAGGAAAGAAGACTTATCAGATTGTGCAAACTGTTTTACAATAGCCTTAATTTCACATGCTGGCAAAATAATCCTTAGGATCATCCGGTGCAGATTAGAGCCTTAGAAGAAAACTGATATGCTGAATTTCAAGCTGGTTTTAGAAAAAGCTGAGGATCAAGAGACATTATTGATGATGCATACTGGAAAATCAACAAATGCCAAAAATAACTCAATATGCACATTTTGACAATGGAAAGTTATTTAATCACATTGACCATGTCAAGCTGTGGAATGTGCTTGGGAAAATGGGAATCCCCAAAACATCTCTTTATCCTCATGCAAAACCCTGTGGACAGGACAGTAAGCCACAGCCTGGACAGAACCTAGCAAAGCAGACAATTCCAGAAACAAAGCTGTACCATTCCCTTATTTATTCAAGCTACTGCACATGATGAATATTTCTTTAGGGAACTGGTTTGGAAGAAGATAAGCATGATTTTAAAACTGGAGGAAGAAGGATCAATAACCTACACTACTCTGATCCTGATACTGTGATAGTTGAAAATGCCATCTGAAAACTCTAGTAATGACAATGAAGCATAGTGGGGAAAAAGGAATTACAATTAAATATAATGGAGACCAAACTAATGACAATAAGTATAACAATAACACTTAAAATTGACAATGAAGATATTTAAGTGGTGGCGCAGTGGTTAAAATGCAGTACTGCAGTACTACTTCTGCTGACTGCAGGCTGCCTGCAATTTGGCAGTTCGAATCTCACCAGGCTCAAGGTTGACTCGGCCTTCCATCCTTCCGAGGTGGATAAAATGAGGACCCAGATTGTTGAGGGCAACATGCTGACTCCGTAAACCACTTAGAGAGGGCTGTAAACCATTATGAAGTAGTATATAAGCCTACGTACTATGCTAATGCTAAATGCTCTGACTTCTAAGTTAACTATCAACAATAAAGGAACCAGCCTTCAAGAAAAATATTATGCTTCCCCATCCGTTGCACTGTGTTCACTTCTCAGACAAATCCCTGCAATTTTCTAGGCCAGGTTGTTCAGAAGTAGTTTGCCATTGCCTTCATCCTAGAGGTGAGAGGGTGTGATTGGCTTAAGATCACCCAGTTGACTTTGTGCCTAAGGTGGGACTAGAACTCATGGCCTCCTAGTTTCTAGTCTTAACTATTACACCAAACTGGCTCTCAATAGGAACCATTCAAGCCTTGGAAAAAATATCCAGATGCTGTGACCATGTCAATACCTACAAGATCAGAACTGTGCAGAGAACAGTTTTCCCCATGACACTTTATAGAAGCAAAAGTTGGAGGCAACAATGACTTCATTGTTGGGAGACCTAAAGGGTCAGGTTGCAGACAGATCATCCTGGAGAAGGTCTACTTAAAAGAATCAACACTACCCCATGGCACATAATTAAACAGTAGCAGTGAGGAGAGACATTGTAGTCCTCCAGATGTGGCCAAACTATAATTCTCAGCAACTTTCATTACTGGCTGTCCTGGTTGGAATTACTGGGAGTTATTTGCTCAGCATTAAATGCACAGCTGTGAGTTTCCCACTGCTGAAATATAGATTGCACCAAAATTAAATTGTAGCAATAGTTAAATTGCAGTATGCCTCATAATTTTCACAGGAACTTCTGCTGGAACACAGTGTAGAAGCAATTCTGTCACAGAATTCATCCAGCAAGTTTATGATATGAGCCAATATAGTATAGAGTTACAGGGGCTGACTTGCCTGAAGCCACCTTATGTGCTTCAGGTATGAATGAAGATAATCTGATTAAAACTGGACTAAACTGGATACAATTACAGTAAAAAGAAGAAGGGGACAAAGGGACTGATTGGAACAAGATAATTTTAAGAAGTGCCTGACAGAGATCATCCCACAGTCTGAGGAAGTCTGAAGAATTGGCTCTTGTTTTTGTCTGGTCTTTTTGCCAAATTGCTCTGGATAGATCTAGCAATAAATATCAACCACCTGAAGAACAGAACAATTACACACAAACCACCAGAGAGAAGGGGGGGGGGAGGCAAATACCATATATTAGGAAAGATAAGAATCCTCTTAGCTGAGCATTAATTTCTAAGAACAATTTAGCTTGATCATTTTATCTCAGTTCACCAGCTTATTGTGATTTCCACACTGGCTCCTACTCTGTCTGTGAAGGTGAGTCCAAAGTGCTTCTCTCTCGTGTAATTAAGATGCCCAGAGATTAATGAGGAGCTGCTCTCCCCCACCCTCTCCCTGCTGTGGTCTGGAAAAGTCTTCTTGCTCCGAAAAAGTGCCTGAAGGGATTGATGCACAATCAATGCCAGACTGGTCCGACTACATTTTGAGAAGACAGGAAAGATTTTCATAAGGCAAGAAGGGACCTGCAGGGTATTTCCTGCACTGTGCAACAAATGTTAATATATCATCTAGAAGACAGCAACCCCAAAGCAAAAAAAAAAAAAAAAAAAGGCACTGCCACAAGTCACTGAGGCAACTTGTTTTGGAGGAAAATAATTAGTTAAGTTTTCACAAACAGGACAAGTCAGTTGCAACTTATCGTTATTTTGGGATTTGCAAAAGAAATAGGGGAGGCGGAAACATGCATAAATATAAAGGCAAAATGGTTTTAAAAAATGCTTCTATCTAGTGCAGGAATGTTTGGTTATAAAACCAACACCTAGTTTTTACATTATATTAAGATAAATAGAAGAAATCGTAACCCAGACCAGAACTGGTATGCGTAGGTCGAAGAGAGGGTTAAAACCCAAGCTTATGTTTGTGTCATTTGGATGGAGAGAGATTTGTAAGACTGAATTACAGACATATTTGCAGAATTGGATGGTTTTGTTAGACTGATAATTGATAACAAATGTTGAGGTATTGTGATGTAAGCTCTGCTTCTTATATACATGAGTGCAACTCCCTGAGGCACAGATAAAAGTAGTGGAGCTTGCATGGTAATGTAATGATACTAGTTCTGTCATTCTTTTATTGAGCCATGGTGGCACCGTGGTTAGAATGCAGCACTGCAAGGCTAACTCACTGATCACTCCAGGAGTTCAATTCTGAGTGGCTCAAGCTTGACTCAGCTCTCCATCCTTCCAAGGTTGGTAAAATGAGGACCCAGGTTGTTGGGGGAGGACAATATGCTGACTCTGTAAACTGAGGGCTGTAAAGCACCATAAAGTGGTATATAAGTCTAAGCCCCATTGCTATTCTCTACTCCAAACCATGATGATTAAGATCAAGGAAGAGTAGGAAGGAAGAGAGCCATAATCATTTGTATTCTGGCTTTGTAATATGCCTCCTCTGAAAATATTTTTTCCAATCAAGGTCTCATTGAACGAGTGGACCCGCATATTAGGAAAATCTCTACTTATTTTATTTTGCTAATTATATGATAAGAGGGAAAAGCACTGGCAAAGAGAAAAGCTTCTTGCTTACTGGTCCTGCCTCTTGACTTCAGTCTTAAAAAGCAAAGTTAAACTTATTTCTGATGTGGAGGCCCAGCCTCACAAGTCTTTTAAAGTCTTTATTTAGACTATTGATAATAAAATATCCAATCTTTTCAGACAATAACTTAATAGACTATAGAGTGTTGCATTCGTCAAGCAAGTTGTTATAAATTTGGCTCAATGACTATATGGATTAGATTACTGGTTTCCTTGTAGGAAGGAAAACCTTTTATCAAAAACCTTTATCGAAGACAAGTGCTGAGCTAGATGTTGGAGGACTATAGATTTTAAAAGTTTAGGATTAAACTTTTTTTTATTGATGATAAAGTTGTTATCACCAACCTTGTCTGATTATTGGATGAAGCGATGCCATTTTTAGTAGATAATGTATTTTTATACTGAATCTGCTTGATGGTCAAAATAACAGCCTAATCTTAAATCCATTTAGTTTATAAACTGACTACCTACCGTCTCCTGAGACAAGTCTTTTTGCTCATCCACTGCATCTCAATGTCTCTGAGTTTATGAGGTCAGATCCGAGTTTACATTAATTTCTCACCCATTGGCAGAGCTAGTAAAATCTGTTTTCGGGGTGGAGGATTATATGTAAAAAAAGAAGCTCTGCATTGTTTTAAGAAAAAAAAAAGAATGATCTACACTCTTGTTTGGTTAACAATTAACAGAAAACAATGTAGAATAATATCGTGCTAAGGGTCAGGGTGCTGAACCAAGTGTCCAAGCAATTGGTTCTTTTGAATCCAGAGACAATAAGCACATTATAACTAAAGAAATTTTAAGCTTTATTATTAATCCAAACAAACAGATTTAAACCATAATAAGCAAGATGATACCCAAATCTCATACATGCTATTAGGAGCTCCTTAATAACAGACAGCAGAGATACCAAGGGGGGCCAATCTTCATAGTGCTAGGTTCAGTCCAGTAGCTCCCAATTTAAAGATCAATATTAGGCCTTGCTCTATGGTCACAAAAACCTAACCTTGAAGAGGTACTTAACTTAACTTTAACTTTATTCAATTTCTAGACCGCCCCTCTCTCAAAAGAGGTAGCACATGATTTGAAAGTGTGAGACTTTCACAGATGAAAACTTATCTTTATTGCTACGTGAAGATATCCCCCACCCCCATTTTATTCAGCAAGCAAGAGTGAAAAACAAGCAGGTTAGTTCAGAATGATCTCTAATCTTTTCTTAATATAAGCAAGAAATCAAAATATGTCACTAAACTCCTTGAAGTACAATGGTTTTCTGCATTGCCACCACAAATAGATATAATCTTGAATAATTAGATTATCTAGAAACCTAGAAGTGGATGGCAGACAAGCTGCCCTTTTTTTGCACCTATTAATATGTTTAAAATTACTTTCTTTGTTATTGTGATACTGCCATTTTTGTCACTTTCTTTATTAAAGTAATTTCCCATCATATGGAACTCTTAATTTCCTTTCCTGGATTTCAATGTCTTATTACTACCTGTCTAGCTACAACCAATAAGAAAACTATTGCATCTTTATATTTCAAGGTGTCATTTGGTCTATCAAGAAACATTTAGATCAATTGGACTCATTATAATGGCCTGAACCATGATTTATCCTGTTTTAATAAAAATGTCAATTTAAAAAGACCGAACAATTTTACAAGATGAACAATTGGATATCACATATTTCTTTATATATATTTAATTCTAAACGTGGGAAAATATCCGGCTGAATTTCCTTGCTGTTCAGTTTTTCTTAATTTTGTCAGAAATTGTTTTCCATAGTTTTCTGTGCCAATTTAGCTATGGAGTCAGAGGTAAAGAGCCTATAATATTGGATTTCCATATTACTTTTAACTGAATCAAAATATTCCTAATTCCCTAATACAGGGGTGTCCAAACTTGGCAACTTTAAGACTTGTGGACTTCAACTCCCAGAATTCCCCAACCAGCAGAGCAGAGCTGGCTGGGGAATTCTGGGAGTTGAAGTCCACAAGTCTTAAAGTTGCCAAGTTTGGACACCCCTGCCCTAATAGAATGTTATAAATTTTATAGATTTTCCCCCTTTTCTGAGTGAAATAGCTTTGTGTCCTATTTTGCCATGTCTCCAGTTGCTTGTACTTTGCTGGAACTGCAGTGAAATGCAGAATTTGATTAATTTAAAACCATGAGTGAATCCAATTTCCTAAAGTAATTTGTAATTGTTGTTCTGTTTTAGGAATCTTTTGACCTTTTTTTTTTTAAAAAAACTAGAAGTTCTTTTACTTACCAACCCTGAGGCGCCTTCATTTTATCTTCATGACTATAGTAATATGCTCAATTAGGTACTCAGTTGGAAAGAATTGGCCAAGGATCAAAGGTAATGATCAGGAATCAAGCAGACAATTTGCCATAAGGGTGTTTGGGGTCACAACTCTTTCAGCTGAATTAGTCTCAGACAGATTATCATGGAGCAAAGATTTCTCATGTCTTGTATTAGCATTTCCCAACATTCTACATGCACATCAGGATAATGCCAGTGAAAAAAATGTATAGACTGCCAGGTAAGTTAGTTAGGCGGTCTGTCTTTATCTGCATGCAAGCCAGATGCCCACAAACATAATTGAATGCACCTTTTAAATTAAAATTAAGTAATCAAAGTCTTACATTACCAAATTTTAGGAGATTGTAGTAGTCTCACATTAACTCTCATAAGATTTTGCGCAGACATCTAAAACAATTTTTAAAATTGACAGGGTTTGTGAGTGTGTTTCCTTACATCTTTTGTAACCCATGGTCTTCAGAATGTAATACCTCTATTTTCAATGTACAGGTAGTCTTTGATTTACAGCCATTCATTCAGAGGTGGTATTCAGCAGGTTCTGACCGGTTCTGGAGAACCGATAGCGGATATTTTGAGTAGTATGGATAACGGTAAATACCACATCTATTATCTGCCTCCTGAGTCCCAGCTGATAGGGAGGAAATAGGGATTTTGCAGTAACCCTCCCCAGGAGTGGGGAGGAAATGGGGATTTTGTAATAACCTTCCTCTGGAGTGAGGAGGGAATGGAGATTTTACAGTATCCTTTCCCTGCCATGCCCACCAAGCCACGCCACAGAACCGGTAGTAAAAATTTTTGAATTCCAGCATTCATTTAATGATGATCTGAAGTTACAATGGCATTGAAAAAAGTAACCTATGACCAGTTTGCACACTTAAAACCATTGTTGCACACCCATGCCATATGATAAAATTTGAGTGTGTGGCAGCCGGCTTGTATTTACAATGGTTGCCATTATGCCATACTGTGCTCATGTGATTGCCATTTGTGACCTTCTCTGTTTTCGATCAGTGGGGGAAGTCAATGGGGAAGACAGATTTGCTTTAATGATTGCATGATTCACTTAACAATTGCAGTGGCTTGCTTAACAACTGTGGCAAAATGAGTCATAAAATGGGGCAAAACTCACTTAACAACTGTTTTGCTTAGCAACATAAATTTTGGGCTCAATTGTGGTCATAGGTCAAGGACCACCTGTATGACTATGGTGCCCCTGTACATCCAATGCTCAAAAACATCCTAAACTTCAACCATATCTTTACAACTGTGATGTAAATCTAACACTTTGTTCAAAGTTTGGAGATATATAAAAAAAGCATGGCGATGGTAATGGTTTCATTGCACATATGATTACTGATGTATTTTTCTCCCCAATGAGATGATTATGAACAGGGTCTAAAGCTTTCTTGAGATTTATTTAATAAGATGAAATGGCACAGAGCATTTCAGCTGTGACAATTATCCACAAAAGAATTGAAGAACAAACATGTGGTTCTTCCACTGGTGACTGATGCATTCATTTCACATGAGCAGTAAGTAATAAAAGTTTTATGGCAATCTCACAAAGTCTGGTAAGCTATAAAGATTTTATCACTAGGCATTTGGGATAGCCATATTACATTATCCCATCTCCACTTCATAAACATTCCGGCTCCTTGGGTAGGGTGGCTGAGTAATTCTGTTCCATACAGAGGATTTCTTAAGTTCCAATATTTAGATTATTACAGCACAACATTTTTGTCTGCAGTGTGAATTGAACTTTATAGTTCTTTATAGTTATTGTAGCTCATGAAGAGAAAGAAAAACAACATCTAATCACCAATAACCCCTTACTTATTTTATTATTTTACACAAGGCCTTAGAATTCACATTTGAGGCTAGAGTTGTTAAGCAATACTTATTCAGAAATGATTCTTTATCTAAATCTTGGGATTTACATGATTTATACATTAGATTTACATCCCATCTGTCTTTTAGGAACTTAAAGCATTATCCACAACATCACACATCTTCAATTTTTCCCTACAGCAACAACCCAAAGGGGAAAGGTTAGGCATAGGATATAAGTTATATCATGCATATAAACTTCTGTGGATTTCAATTTGGGCTTAGACTTTACTATTGCACTGTACTGACTGTCATTGAAATAGACATTCAATGTTTAACATACTTTCTCATATTCTCGTATTATTGATTGTTTTGGTATGAAGAGCTCATGTAGTTAGCGTGGAGGAAATACTCAGTAGTATAATGCTCAGCCTAAAATGTATTTTACATTTTGAAGCCAAATGGAACACAACAAATTATTTAACACATTATTAGATGTATCTGTTGTCAGTTTGGGTCTCATATAAACATTTATCTCTTGCAAATATGATCTA
Source organism: Natrix helvetica (assembly GCF_964273705.1). Lineage (NCBI taxonomy): Eukaryota > Metazoa > Chordata > Lepidosauria > Squamata > Natricidae > Natrix > Natrix helvetica. Next base: position 191,868,658 of record NC_138552.1, read on the forward strand.
AAATGAATTGGCCATTTCAAAATCCAGATGCCCAAGAAAAGAAATTATCTAGCATAGGCAGATGTAGGGTCTCCTGCTTGGACAGAGGGTTGTACTAAATGACCTGCAAGGTACCTTCCAACTCTTTTAATCTGTTAGATGAGCTATGCAGAATAGTCTTTCTCAACCTGATGCCCCCCAGATGAGTTGAGAAATGGTAATTTAAAAATATGACCAGAGAAGAAGAAAACGAAAGGACATATGAATAAAAGCAATCTTGATTTTTGGTAATGATAAGCAAAATGTCAACTGAGTTCACCCTAACTTCAGGATTATGGAAATCAGGCTCTTCTTTTGATGCATTATAAATTAAGAGAAAATGCAGAAAACATCAGCCTGAGATGATCTATGAGCATAACATCTCAAGTTCTGGTAACTAATAAATCATTTTTTTTACTGGCTTTGCCAAGCAAAATAGCAAAGGGCAAAAAGATAGCCCTAATGCTTCTAATGATCCAAAGATTATACACATAGACAGAGCTACTACACTGTAGTTGAAATAACCTGCAGGTTTTCTGGATAAATGAACAATTACAATGGAGGTCTCCTGTGACAGTTACAGTGTTTCTCAATCCTCTGAATCTTACCCATTCGATATCAGTAAAGACTGTGCATTGTTGTTGACACTAATACTCTGTTAAGGGACAGAACAAAGAACAAAGCTCAGAACAAAGCAAGACATAACTGAGAATGCTAAAGAGATAGAACAAGCATAACATACGACAATATAGAAATACAGAATATATGGACAAAGTTAATTGTGAAATCGGACAAGTTGTGCTGTTTGGTATTCTAAATATAGCAGCTATGAATGAATCTAATTGAGGAAAATGCTACAGATACAGATACTGCCAAGCTAGAGCCAATCCTTTGTACCAAAAAGTAGCTTGAATATTTCCAATACCATTAATCACCTGACTTCATAGTTATACAATACAAGATTAAAAATCAAGTCCTCTCGCTCATAGTGACCATATAGTCTGCAGAATACAAAACATTCAAAAATATTAGTAATCAAACAGATGAAAACATGGGAGCAACATGTGTTAAGAGTATCCCTTCCTTGCTTCCTTCCTTCCTTCCTTCCTTCCTTCCTTCCTTCCTTCCTTCCTTCCTTCCTTCCTTCCTTCCTTCCTTCCTTTAGATCAGGGGTGTCAAACTTGTGGACTGGATGTGTCACACACTGGCCATGCCAGAGGTGGTATTCAGCAGGCTCTGACCGGTACTGGAAAACCGGTAGCAGAAATTTTGAGTAGTACGAAGAACTGGTAAATACCACCTCTGACTGGCCCCACTCCCATCTATTCTCTGCCTCTCAAGTCCCAGCTGATCGAGACAGAATGGGGATTTTGCAGTAACCTTCCCCTGGAGTGGGGTGGGAATAGAAATTTTACAGTATCTTTCCCCTGCCACGTCCACCAAGCCACACTCACCAAGCCATGCAACGCCCACCAAGCCACGCCCACAGAACTGGTAGTAAAAAAATTTGAATCCCACCATTGGGCCATGCCCACGCCCAGTTTAGCAAAGTAGGATAAAGTCATGATATGTCACATGAGGACGCTGTGATGATGTGAGTTTGACACCCCTGCTTTAGATGGATGTCACATTAGTTATGCAAATGAAAGCAAATATATACGTCTCAGGATAATGTTGCAGGATCTAATCTAAGTCAGTCACTGGGACCAGAGGTTTTTTTCTTCCAGCCTTTTGGACTTGTCCTGGGGCTCATTCTCAGCTACCTCCTCGCTCTCCAGAATGTGTGCATGCATTCTGGAGAGTGGGAAGTTCCTTGAGGATGGGCTCCAGCACACCCAAAAGCTTGGAAGAATAAACCTCTAGTCCCGGTGACTGACTCAGATTGGATCCTGCAACATTAGTTACACTTTGGAAAATGTGCTTTTGTCGGATTCATATTAATTACATTTGTACCAAATTTGGCAGTTTTAACATTATAGAGATGTTTTGAAGAGCTTTGAAAACAGAGGAAGACTATTGTTCAGAAGATCCAACCTGGCCTCAGATGCAAGTAGAGTAAATTAATTCTTGCACCTCTTTTATGAAACTGGGTTTAGCTGAGCACCGAGTTTTCCCAATATGTTTTTGACAGATGGGCAAGTGCAGAAGTTTGATTGAATGATACTCTGGTGTGGTTTTAACATTTTTAAGATTGGAAGGATTTTCCATCTCGATCATGGTCTGCTAGGCACAGGAGAAAGTGATTTATTTGAAAATGATGTATTAAATGATTGCTGCCATCCAATAAAGGAGAAACTGCAGACTGATTTTCTGTGCAGCTCACTCTGATCTGAAATGTAAAGAGTTACATAGATTCTGGCAATGTTCTTAGCCCGATAAAGTTGGTGAAGATGGGATTTTGTGCAAGTATTGAGATTAAATTTCTATAAGGGAAAAACAATTTGATAGTTCAGATTCACTTCCTTGGACATACGCTCTTGTAAATCCTGCTGTAGGCAGGTCTTACCAAAATAAAATAGTTGGGTTCTTAACATTAGAAGGGACAGGTTATCTTCTGTGTGATTCCTTCCTCAAGCTTCCCTGTTCCTTTGGAGCTTAGCTGCAGGCCTCAGAATAGCAAGAAAAAAAATCATTTTCCTATTAATAATATAAATCCATGCGTATGGCACTGAGTTGTAGGCTTTCCTATAGCTAATCCAGGCTGTGCTTGGACTGGTCTGTCTGGATTTGAGTCTTGGGTAACTGCTCTATGAGAAAATGGTGACCCTCTAGTGGTTTTTTAAAAATTATTTATTCAACTTCTATAGCTGCCCAACTCCAACAAGTAACTCAGGGTGGCCTCCGAGTGACTCTTGGTAACTATTATTACCAATGTCCATCTGAGGTGTGCTTGGGTTATAGACTTTTTTTTGCTGACAACTGCATTGACATATTTGATGATGAATGGATTTGTGAATGGGTAAAAGATGGGATATAGGTAGAAGAGACATATACATACAACCTTATAAGGGGGATAGGAGGACATTAAATTTGCCTGCACTAGTTGTGATAAAGGTTGGAAGTATTTTTTTCTTTAATCTTTTTTTCTTTCCTTGCACTTTCCATTTTTTTCTTTTACTTTCTCTCTCTTTTTCAATTTGGTTTGTACATCTTTTATTATTTTTAAAATGTTCAATAAAGAATATTCATTCTATAACGATGGGGATCTGGCCAGTAAATGCTCAGATCCATTCAGTCACCCGGCATCCACCCCAATAAAAAGGTTTACAAAATCATTACAAAAAGATTACGTTTTTTTTAAAAAAGCATACAAAACCTATCTAATAATCCTAAATACCTGAAACTATTTATTTGATAATATAGGACATTCAAATTCTCTTTTTAAAATTTCTGATGTATTCATTGTTGTAAAAGAATAATGATTTATAATAAACTGTAGATTTAGCCTAAGCAAAAACCTTCCCAATATACTCTATGCCAGGGGTGTCCAAACTTGGGAACTTTAAGACTTGTGGACTTCAACTCCCAGAATTCCCCAGCCAGCTCTGCTCTGCTGGCTGGGCAATTCTGGGAGTTGAAGTCCACAAGTCTTAAAGTTCCCAAGTTTGGACACCCCTGCTCTATGCCTTTGGAGTTTCAGAGGCTATAAGGGCACTTAAGCTCATTAAAAAAACTTATGGATACTTATGATAACAAGATGATATATTAATTTTCCCATTTACTTGTGTATGTATGTACACACACACACACACACACAAACACATTCCTTTGGATCAGTTTTGATTCCTAGCAGCTGCCTGGACAGGTCCCTGCAGTTTTCTTGGCAACATTTTCAGAAGTGGTTTGCCACTGCCTGCTTCCTAGGGCTGAAAGAGGGTGACTAGTTGGTCCAAGGCCAACTAGTTGGTTTGGTGCCCGGGGGAGAACTAAAACTGAGTCTCCCTGTTTCTAGCCTGAGGGCTTAACTACAATGTCTGTAGAGATCCTCAGTCATCCAGGTCATGGTTGTCCCAAAGGTGCTTTTTCATGAGGCAACTGGACCTGGATGACTGAGAATCTCTATAGACATTGCAGCTACTGGTAAGCCCCATCAGGCTAGATTTAACTACAATGCCAAACTGGATCTTGGCTCTCAGCTATTTTAGGCAAATTATATTATTTTTGTAAAATGTCAATAGTTTTAAAAATATTGCTGCTTATTATCTGATTAAAAGTAACTGTCCCATTCTTAGCCTATTTGTTAAGGATTAACAGCTATTTCTAAATAAGACTTATTCCAGAGCATCCATTTCTCATGAGAACTATAATCAAAATTTAATTATCTGCCCAATAAGACCCACATATGTCTAATCACTTTCGCTGGAAAAATGAAGAAATTCCTACTGTTCTTAGAGCCAAGAACTTGCCAGGAACTCAATCATGCTAAATAATAACTCAATAACTCACAGTGATAATCAATATCATTTTCATTTCAATGCATTGTTGAAGTTAATATGTATGCTGAGTGATACTTTAAAATTGGAGAAATTAATATCACCATTGTCACAAGAGAAATCCTGGATATTTTCACTTTTCATAAAGATGTAATAATTACTGTATTCTGACTTCATGAAAATATACATTTGAAATCAGGAAGCTCTCTATTTATATAGCCTTAACTCACATTAGGGTGGCAAAGTGGTTCAGTTGTTAAGACACTGGGCATGTCGGTTGGAAAGCCAGCAGCCCAAGTTCGAGACCCAAGCACTACACAATGGGGTGAGCCCTGGTCCTCACCCCAGCTTCTGCCAACCTAGCAGTTTGAAAGCATGCAAATGCAAGTAGATAAATAGGTATCACTTCTGTGGAAATCCCAAAGGTGCTTTTTCATATAATTTGAAAAAAAATCATCTTTGGGACAATGATGATCTGGATGATTAAGAATATCCACAGACGCTTCTGTGGGAAGGTCTCTGTGTTGTCATGGAAATGTCTTTAGACAGTGTTGGCTGAATGACCTCGAAATGAAGATGAGCACCACCTCTACAGTTGGAAACAACTAGCGAAATAAAATTTGCAGGGACTCCTGTATCATTTTTGTTTAACTCACATTGTCCCATTATTTTCTTAAAACCCCAAAGGTTTATGTATTTACTAAGGTCAAATGCAGCCTGAAAGTCTTCAATTTATAGATCAATTTATATATTGGGAATGCAGGTGAAAGCCTTTCCACTTGTAGCACAGATGGTAAAATGACGGCTAGATTACAGGAAAATGTATTGATTGAAGAGGTAAAAAGACTTCATAGCTTTGCTGGCACAGTGAGCTGCTGATCCTTTGATTACATCTCAGTAATTGAGACTCTGTCTGGTTCAAGCTGAGCACTCTGGGATCTCTTTGGATCAGTGTCCTACACACCTCAATGCAAACAGAAAGTCTGGCAATCTGTCTGAGAATTGTCATGTTGTAAATCTTTTAACATCAGCCAGTGATATAGGAACTATTAGGTGGGATGCAAGCAAGTCTTAGTAAGTTCTTTTTTTTTTTTGCTAGCCTTGGATGTTGAGGAATCCATATGCTGCTAATAAGAATTATTTAGAAGCAGAAAAATGACAACAATCTGAAACAGTCCAAAGGTTTAGAACCAGAAGGTCTCATAAGAATTAAGATGATGGTGCAAAAAGAACTTAAGAAGAAGCAAAGTAGGAAGAGTATTGACGCCTCTGAAATTTGGTGTTTGGAGAAGATTCCTGAGAATACCATGGACAGCCAAGAAAACAAACCAGTGGATCATTGAAGCAATTCTCACTCAAGGCACAAATAACCAGGATTATATTATCCTATTCTGGACACAGTATGCAAAGGCATAGCTCCTAAGCAAACCAAAAGACCCAGCAACCCCAGAAAACAGGAGTCATCTACAACATACAATTTCAGAACTACAACTACCACTATGTAGGATAAACAGACATAAGACTGGCCCAATGCATCCATGAACACCAACTGGCAGTCAGAAGACATGATGAAAATTCTTTAATTTCACAATATATAGACAGATTTAGCCATAGTTTCATTTGGGAAAAGCCTAGACCAGGCCAAATCCAAAAATGTCAGGGATTTTCTAGAAGCCTCTGTACCCTGACAAATCAGTCATCAATAGACCCATAGACATTAACAACATCTATAGATTATGCAAAAGAGACAATAAACCAGCTCAAAAGAGAACAAAAACAGACTCTAGCATCACTCCACCAGTAATAGATTAACTCCAAGGTTAACTTCAGACCAACATTCAAGTAAACAATATCTCAATTAAGATACTGTCAAAGAGTCATCAGTAAACAGCCAAACCAAAGAATCTCTAAGATCACTCCTAATATAAACTGACAGCAAACAGCACTCCTTACTAGCACTGATGATGTTACCTAGTAGGGTAATGAAACATCTGCAAGAAAACAGGCACTCTCAAAGAGCACCAAGGACCCCTCATTTCAACCCTGAACTACAAATAGTTTCCTTTATTGGTAAAGGCATAGCTCTCTGGAGAAAGCTCTATATGTGGGACCAGCAGCAAGGTGAATATACTCAGTTGCAGTAGTGATGAGTGCACCATTGGAATGCCTGAAGGCGCAGGTCAGGTGGTGATCATAATACAGAAAAATATATCTATGAAATAAAGGAAAGAGAACACAAAGTCTGCTTTTCTATAGCCAGAATTGGTACCACAGAAAAATTGCTGCCCTCTCTTCCCAAGGTGACCACTTCTGCTCTGCTCTTCATAGCTTTTGGTATATTCTTGGGCTAGGTATCCTGTCAAGCTCTGGCTCCTCATTATCTAGTTGGCCCTCATCTTATATTATTTATTTATTTATTATATTTATATGGCTTCACATCTTCACATCACAAGAGTATTCATACTGGCAGTCCAAGCTGAAAGTTAATCAAGATAGCCTTTTCAAAGTCTGAATCAGAAGAGTCCATAAGAATTGTAGAAAGTTATCACCCAGCCCTCTCCGAGAAAAATGAAATATCCTAGGAAATATTGAAAAGGCAGAATATTTTTCTGGATGTGAAAAGGAAGAAACATGTTTTATAAAGAGAGAATAGCTCCCTGTAGCTTCCTGCCCCCACCCACTTTGACAATGGGCCATTAAGAAGGCCAAACCAGTCCCTTTACATAATAAAGAGTTCTCCCCTTCAGCTCCAGGGGAATGGGATTTTCCTTCTCTTTTTCTCCACCAACTTTGAAGCATGTGATCACCTTTTCTGTTCACGACTCAAGCCATGTGGTCCTGACCACCATTAAAACCATCTTTCCAAGCAGCCTCCATGTCTCCAATGTCTTTTTCCACACTTGGAGCCAAACCCAAAAGGACATTTCTTCCAACAATTGGTGACTACGAACGGACTCCAAGCTAGCCTAACCAATGGATATGGCCCAAGTAAGCCTCCCATGCCGGCACAGACCCCATTGCGTCTGTGGGTGGACTTTATCTTGGCCTTAGCCATTTGGATCTAGGTTTTAAAGGGGTTTTGAGTTTGAGCTCAAAGGCTGCCTGGAAAGAAGGTAAGTACCTAAATTTTAATTCTCTAAAATTAAATTTTAAAGCGTGGGAAATGTGTGTATGCCTGCATGTGTGTGACTAGTGTGTGTGAAAATGGATGGAAAAGTGAATGAAATTTTGTTGTTGTTGTTGTTGCTGTTTTTGTCCTGTGAAAGCAAAAAAAGCATATGCCCATTGTGCGTAAAGAGAGAGGAAAAGAGGAGATGCACATACCTGCTGATGACAGAACCCTTCCTGGGTAGCTGTATGGCCTGTCCTCCCGAGTCTTTCCCCAGGACTAGAAAACTGTTGGAAAGTCCCTGTGAGTAAGGGCACGAAAGACCCCGTGTAGAGGGGCGCAAAGGTTCCCGCAGTGAGGAATGTGAAAAGTCCCTTCGTAGGGTGTGAAAAGTCCCTCCGTAGGGCGCTAAAGAGTCCCCTCCACAGGGCAAGAAAAAGTCCCTTTAAAAAGGGTGTGAAAAGGTCCTCTAAGGACGCGAATTTTGAAGTAGGAAATATGAAGCGGCAAGCCCGGCTAGGACAAAGTGAGCCCCACATCTGAGCGGGATCATGGGAAGCGGTAGCTCAAGGGTGGCCATGGAAGCCCCCCTAGGGGAGCTGTTGGGGGCCTGGGACGAAAAGCAGATTCCCGTCCTGGCCTGTATGAAAAAAAGGAAAGCAAGAAATATGTAAGAAATGGGCTTTGCTGAAAGATGATACAGGAAAACTAATTTGGCTACATAAAGGTACTTAAAAGAAAAGGGAAAATGTTGGTTTTTTTTCCTCTTGTCTGTTTGTCTCCTTCTCTATTATCTATGCAACCACGTGGTTTGTTTGTTAAGATTTGTGCCTTCCCTAATTTAACAGATTTGTGCTGGGAATGACTAGGATGTGTAAACCTGAGAGTTCTCTTCCCCCCCTCTTATTTTCTCCTTGTCCTTGTGTATTTGTGTGTCTAAGTCTTTGTGCACCCTCAAGGTAATTGTAACTATAAAATGTCTCCAATCCAAAAAGACAAGAATTTTAAAGTGTTCAAAGAAAGAAAAGAGTAAACTGGCAGAAATTGCCTTCGCTCAGTTTGTTGGGCCCAGAAAACTGAGTGAAGGGAGAGGGAAGTCTTTACTTTGTGTTTGTTTGGCCAACAAAAACAGAATAAAGAGAAGTATTTTTTCCCTTCCTTCCTTCCTTCCCTATACCTTAAAGTATCAACCCAGGAAATGTTTTAAGTTCATTTACAAGAAAAGTTTCATCCTTGCAGTTATTGTGTGTTTAAATGATTTTACCTGTACATTTCTTTCCTGAAGCATGTGAATCCAGACCGCATTTTTCATCTGTGATATCCCCATAATGTTACCAGTTTATTGATTTATTTTTGAAACTCTGCCTGCAAGCTATCTACCCCCCCTTACCTCTAACCCTCCAACAATGCCTTTTCTCTGGGGATGGAGACCTTATTCTCATCTCTTTCAGCCCTGGAAGATTGTACTCTTCGAGGTGAGTACAGATTTTTTTTTCTCTTTTGGGGGGAGGAGGGAAATGTTGCCTTCTGTGTGCATGTATGAGATGAAGGAAATTCCTACTAAAGGTTTGCCTTCAACCTGAGTAAAAACCCTCTGCACATCTATCTGGCCAACCTACTCTATTGGTACCTGGCCTTCAGAAGGCAGTTTTGATTTAGATTTTGTCAACAAATTTGCTGATTTTCTGGCCACCATCAGATGAACTGAAGAGGAGCTTCACCTGAATTTCTTCTCCAATCTCCTTTGTTGCCCAGACATTAAGAAAGTATGTGGGCTAACTCCCAGACCTCTTCTAAAATTTGTCCCCTTGTCATTAAAAAAAGGGGGGGAAGCTTCCCAAGGTGACTGAGGAATCCACAGGGATACATTAAAAAGCTGTTGCAGCAGTAATAGTTGTCTTTAAAAAGAAAAGTAAAGTTCAAGAGCCCCACCCAGATGCAAACGATGTGTTAATGAAAATTTCCATACATCTTGGTGTTTAAAACTATGCCAGCAATTGATGGGAGATCTAAGAGTTTGAATCTTTAAAAATTCAGCCAGCGCCTGCTGGGAGATCCAACCTAGAACCCTGGCCGAATGCAAACAATGTGTGAACAAACATCTCTATACATTGTCCCTATACATCTTGATCTTTAAAAATATGCCAGCGATTGCTGGGAGATCCAAATTAGAAACGGAACACCCCAGGGCAGAGATAGGTATTAATAATCTAGTGCTTAAGGAGATAGAACAATGGGCGTAACTTTGAGCAAAAGTAAGAAATTTAGCAGGTAATAAGGTAAAGCCTGTCTGAATGGGAAGATCTAGGTAATTGGACTTGACTAATTTGTTGTAATGTCTGTTAAAATTCTTAGGTGTGCATCTATACTAATAATATGTTGAATTGAATGGCATTGGATTGATTGTGATATGTTTGACCAGCTAGCAAAATAAATCAGCTTCTCACCTTGGGCTTGTGAAATTGTTTCCATGCTAATCTGAGTGCCAGATTTTAGGACTGAAGTAGTGGTGATGTGGAGCAATGTGTGCTAGTTAGGATAAATTAAAGGGATTGAGTGTAATGCAGCATAAGAGAAAGCAGTCAAAGAGGCAATAGGGAGAGAACAACTATTAGACTATCAGTCTAGTTAAAATATATAAGTGGAAACAACATAGACTTCCTATATTGCATTTTAATTCCTAATGAGATATAGTAATCTATTAACTTTCACCTGAGCAGAGAGATTAGAATAGTAAGTTACTGTGTAAAGAAATCATTTTTTTCTTATTTAGCCATGTCAATCAAGGAGACAGTAAGTTCTGGTTCTTCCAAGACATAAAAATCAGCCTGGTGACTTTGGGCTAGCAGTGACGTGCGGTGAGGTTTATGACTGGTGAGGCACTGACACAGTGCTGGGTTTCAAATATTTTTAGACTTGTGGACTTCAACTCCCAGAATTCCACAGCCAGGCATGCTCAGTTCCAATTTAAAGCGACAGCATTTGTTTTTCTCCTTTGCTCCTTCTTTCTTTTTCTTTTTCTTCTCCTTCCCCTCCTTCCTTCCTCTCTCCCTTCCTCCCCCTCTCTCAAACACACACACACACACAGAAGTTGGATTGGACTATCTCTCCTACCCCTTCCCTCTCTCACTCACTCTCAAACAAACCCCCCCACACACAAAAGTTGGATTGGATATCTTTTCCAGTGGCTTGAAAGCAGCTCCTCTGCCATTCCCCCCCCCATTCCCCTGCTGCCTTTCCCAAACACCTCCACCATTGCAAATGCAGCCTGCTGTCTGGGTGGGAAATGCCTGGAACACAATAAAGCCCACCCACCACCTCCTGCTGGCAGGCTGGGGTGAGAGGAGAGGCAGAGAAGCCAGAGGGGGGGGGGTGACCCTTCCAAAAGAAAGAGGCTGGGGGGAAGTGTGTGTACTACAGCATGGCTCTTTGCCTGGCTTCCTGCCTCCTCCTGTGGTCTCCTCAGTGCTCACTTGTGCTCTCCCTCCCCAAGTGTAGTTTGATTGCAGGTGGAGCCACGTTGCCTGTTCAAACTTGTAATCAGTGAAGCTGGGCTAGATTTTTATATAGTTTTATCCAGCTGTGTGTGTGTGAGAGAGAAATGAATGGGGGCCTGGGGAGGAAGTCACTACACTTGGGGAGGGAGAGCACCAGTGAGGTTAAGCAGAGTCATCCACGGTGAGGCAGCAACTAGCTCAGCTTTTTCCTTTTACTTTTTTTTTTCATGATGAGAGTGGTGAGGCTGTGCCTCACTTGCCTCACCTGACTGCACGTCACTGTGGGCTAGTCACTTTCTCTCAGTCCAATCTTCCTCACCAACATTTTCCCACGTTGTTGTGGGGAAAACAGGAGTATTTATGTATGTTTACCATGTTGAGTTACTTAAAGTAATAAAGATGGAATAAAAATCTATTAAATAAAAAAATAAAAAAATAAATAGATAGATAGAAAGATAGATAAATAGTTTTTTTTAATATGAAATAGTATGAATAGCCAAATAATTTTTTTTAAAAATGAACTAGGCTCGAACTGATAATACACTCTTTCCAAACTCATTACCCTCCATATGTTTTGAGATTGTAAATCCCCAAATTCCCAATTAGTAAGAAAAAAAGGGATCCTGGGATTTGCAGCACCCAACATTTCTGAAGAGCAATAAGCTTGAGTATTATTGTAGTGCACCTTGTGATCTTAAAGCTTAAGGAATCTGACAGTTGACAATATTAATAATCAGCCTATGATAATGGATTTATTTATTTTGGCTAGCCTGAGCAACTGATAATGCTAATCAGAGCATGCAGTGATATGTCTAAGATCTGGATTTCTGCCGAGTGTATCTCAAAAGCACCATATAGAAAAAGGCTGTTTTATCGTGTTAAAATATATTTTTTCTTAGGGAATGACTTCAGATGAGCAATAAAGCATGTGCTTTATCTGTAGAAGGTCCTGTGTTCATTCTCTGAGATCTGTGGTTGAAAAGGTTAGATAAGAGACTTCTGCTATACAGGGAAGTGCCCATGAATAGGCCACAGTGGATGTGATGAACCACGAATCTGACCTTGTATTCAGCAGATGCCTCTGTTACAACAACAGACAACTCAGAATTCTTGCACTACTTATGGCTTCCAAGCATATTTCTGGCAGCCTGCAAACTCCCATTAGACTTTGCCACTAAAATATAATCTCTTCAACTACCTGTCTATTTCCATTTGGAGTCAAAAGAACATATGTTAAGCCTTCAGATAGGTTTAATACATTTGTTGTGTGTGTGCCAGAGAATCAAAACTCACCAAATGTTCAAAATGGGACACATGGCTCAGTGGCTAAGACACTGAGCTTGTCGATCAGAAAGGTTGGCAGTTCGGTGGTTCGAATCCCTAGTGCTGCATAATGGAGTAAGCTCCTGTTACTTCTCCCAGCTTCTGCCAACCTAGCAGTTTGAAAGCATGTAAAATGCAAGTAGAAATATAGGAACCACCTTTGGTGGGAAGGTAACAGCATTCTGTGTGCCTTCGGCATTTAGTCATGCTGGCCACATGACCATGGAGATGTTTTCGGAGAGCGCTGGCTCTTCAGCATTGAAATGGAGATGAGTACTGCCCCCTAGAGTTAGGAGTGACTAGTACATATGTGTGAGGGGAACTGTTACCTTTTTAAATGTTCAAAAAGGGAACCAACCCTCCCATAATCTCACACAAACACGGATCCATTCCTTTTAACTAAAATAAAAGAGACCCCCCCCTCATTCTTTTGTTCACTTTTTTTTCTTTTTGCTAACATTACCCTGGAAAACATTTCATGTATTTTTATTACTAGAAAACATGAGAGACAGACGACAGTGTTAGTAAGAACATTACATATTCAGTGCTGTTTTTGTTGCCTTTTTTTAAGTAGGAGAAATTCAAAAGGGAACCGTGCCTAGCTCTCTTCCTATTATTGCTTGTGATTTAGAACACCAATTCATTTCCTGATTGGCAAAATTTCATGTGAAGGAACAAAGAAGACAAACAAGAACCTAATTAAAGATAAGAGAATGTGATCTTTGGAGAAAGTATATGAGTTTTCAGTTCTATCAATATTTACAGATAAGCATGATCTATCTCAGTGGTTAAAAGAACATGAAGCAAATGAGGTCCTTATGGAATTGTTGCTGTTAAAACTAAGAAAGTATATTTCTAGGCCTGCAGCCTCATTGGGTGACACACCCAGAGCCACCATGTTAAAAGTGGGAGCAGTCAAGATGAGGCAAAAATGAAATTGGATTAAATTAAATTAAATATTATTCTTCCCAGGTATTTAATAATGTCCTCTTTCTGCCACATTAACAACTGCAAATCAATGATGTTGCTGTGATTGCTGTTGGTGATGGACATATTTTTGTTGGTTAGATTACAGTCTTTATAATTAACCCAAGCTTCAAGCTTTATGGAAAGTCATGTATGAATGGACAGACTCTCAAAAAAATTATTCCCCAACATTACAAGGATGCAATTTTACCTGACCTCTAGCAGTGATATTCTTTGTTATGATATTTGTAAAACAGTCCTCTTTGTAAACTGAGGGTAGTGAAAAGAATTTTCAAGCAAATTTATTTAAGTTGTTTTCCTAATAGTAGATTTTTCAGCCTTTCCTTTCCTTTCCTTTCCTTTCCTTTCCTTTCCTTTCCTTTCCTTTCCTTTCCTTTCCTTTCCTTTCCTTTCTTTTCCTTCTTTCCTTTCCTTGCCCTTGCCCATTCCCATTCCTTCTCCCATTCATTTCCCTTCCTATATTTTCATTTGCTATATATTAATAATTTAGATAACATAATTTGATAGTATTTAAAATGGATCAAACTAATACATGCACACAGCTTTGATGTTAGAATTGCCATCTTCATCATTATTACTTCAGTATAATAAAGCAGTCCCAAGAATCACAAGTCACCATGAATTTGCACAGGGCAGACAAATGATGCCCTAAAGTTGGCATAAAGAAATACAAGACTTGGATGGGTTCCTGTGCCTTCTAGTTGCCAAATCTGACAGGATTATTTCTGTCAGGGTATTGCTGTTTTGGAGTTTGTTTCATGCTAAGAAAAATAATAATTGTGCAATGTGTTGGAATTCCATAATTTCAAGTAAAGAGCCCAAACTTGTAAAATAATAGAGACAACAGTGGGAAGTAGAAGGAGTGTTCCATTTTCCACAAATGTTATGTTGTAAAGCTCCCCTAGGCATTTTGTGTTCAAAATATTTGCAACATGCCCAAGGTGATAGCAGGTTTCCCTCTTTAGGAGCCAGAAAACAAAACTTCAAGTAAAGAATTTGCTTTGAAACAGGATTACATTCAATAAATTGGCAACAAATCTGTTGTTTCCCTGCACTGCCTATAGCATTGAGAGGTCATCCCTACTTCAAATGCTAGGGCTGTCATTTTTGGGCTTTGTAGCTGAAGATCAGAAACAGCTTATCTAGATTGGGTGCAGAGAGGAGGATATTGAAGGGAGTGAGATGGAACCAAAACTAGATGGCTGCTCCTCTCCCTCACTTTCTCCCTTGAACTCTCTCGTTCCTTCTACTTTTGCCTAGTAAGCAAAAGAGGAAGAGAAGATTGTGGTCTTGATTTGCAGAAGTTTTCAAAATAGTCACTCTTCAGAGAGAAATCTCCTCGTGGGATCAAAGAAGGGTTTGTGTCAGGGTTTCAAATAATACCCTTAACGAGAAAAGATTCCAAGGCTTGAGTTTCCTCAAAGCTACATTTTATTAGAGATGTCATATTGGCACATCTGGGAAAACCCGAACCTGAGAGCTTCCAGGTTTTCCCCACCCAGTGGAAAGTTCAAGAGCCTGCCCACACCCACATGTCCATATCTCAGTCCCATCAGGCACCATCCCAACAGGATATGTCTTTCAGCCACTCCCATACAGGTGCAGGGGCAAGTTGTCCTTGACTCTCTGAGAAAGGAATGTTGTTATGGCTATATAAATCCACCAGGCTCCAGACAATCCCTCACCCCATTTTCCCACAGTCTCAAGCGTGGTAAGTCTGAAGGCCCAATTCAAAATATGGCTTCCAGGCCTGACAGTTTGCTTTTCTTCTATCTCTTTCCTCTTCTTTGTGCATTAGAAAGTTTATATAGATGGTTAGTGTGAATAAGAAGAATTACTTGGAAAGACTTAGTGGTAGATACTTGCTTTCTGCTCAGTTAGCCTACTCTCACTGATATTATCCATATTTTCTTCTCCTAACCTGATTAGGTAGGGCCTGCAGAACTATCTTCTCTTTAGTGCAGAGAGGGTCTCAATCACTTCATGCAATGTGATAAAATGATCTTTTTGAACCGATCATGCTTGCTTCTGCTACCTCTTTGCCATAGTGGAGAATATATGCAGCTCATAGTTGAATTGTTGTTTAAATAGTGTTCTCTGAGCTTTTCCCATAGCCATTTAATTACCAGGCTATGTAACTTTATCAGTCCATAAGGGTGGCAAGGGTGAAGTTTGATAGCAATAGCACTTAGACTTATATACTGCTTCACAGTGCTTTACTGCCCTCTCTAAGTCATTTACAGAGTCAGCCTCTTGCCCCCCCAACAACGTGGGTCCTCATTTTACTGACCTTATAAGGATGGAAAGCTGAGTCAACCTTGAGCCTGGTGAGATTTGAACTGCCAAATTGCAGTCAGCCGGCAGTCAGCAGAAGTAGCCTGCAGTATTGCATTCTAACCACTACCATGGCTCTTGATGATTATTTATATATGGGTTATCCATTAGAAAGCTAGTTGATATTCATGGGATATTCTCTCCCAATTTTCTTCCTGCTTGTCTCACATACAGTAGAGGTTTTCAAGTTATTGTGTTATGGATAACTTCTGGTTTGTCTTCTTTGATTATTCAGTCTATTAATTGGCGTTATAAAAGGTACCTAGTTTATGATGGATCTAGACTTGGAATAAAAATGACATCTTCCTGGTGATCCTAAGTGGTCATCTAGAGTCTTTTGACCTGCTCACAATATGTAACTATATATAAATATAATTTAAGGACGCCAAATGTTGAAACTATTCATCATTCATGTTAAGGCTTCAAAGTAGCTCCTGTCCTATCTGCTTAGGAAAAGAATTATCCACACAAGAACCTGCTTGAAATATAGATAATGAGGCCAAATAGTTACTCAAACCTACCAAAGATGTCAGAGATGTTACCAATAATCTAGCTACAAAATACCAATTTCTAGTGACTGGGTATAAGCAATGAGAGATTTACTTTCCCCAAATCCCCTTTAGCTGTATAGTTGACTGATACTGATACTCCAATCAGTATTGGATGAGAGCCTTGGAATTTAGACGGTTTAGAATAACAATCTAAAACAATTTTATTTAGCACTTGGTCTTCTCTGACACTTTGATTATAACATTACAAAAGCATTTTTGAAGCTATAGGGATTGTTAAGCTCTTAGCTTTATTATATACATTTTTCTAAGGCCTACATTATTTGGTAGTGTCACTTTCAATTTTGCAATGAGTAAAATAATACTGTTGAAAGGGAAAGAAATTGGATCCCAGCTTGATTGCCTAATCTGATGAGTGCAAAGCACTTATTTCAGCCTCAATCAAATGAAGAACTAACAGGCCAATCTTATGCATGTTCACTCAAAAGTCACTAAATGTAGTGCTTCTTACTGGGCACTGAACTGGGTAGGTAACTGGTGGAAAGACCACAATTTCCTCAAAGGATGTCTAACTGAATTGGAGAAAATTATTTCTAGGAATAGGATGCAATCACACAGGGCCTGGGAAAATAATAGTCCATAATAATTCATTTTAATGCTGCTGAAAGAGACAGAATACTAAGTAGCAATCCAAGAACCTGGTTGCTTAAACAAACCACCATTAAAGGAGCAGAGCCAAAGAGGAGCCATTGGGACAGGCTGAGCAAGATTTGGAGATGATTTGGTTGGGCAAAAGGCTCACTTGGAGATATCAAATCTTCTAGAACCAACTTTAACTTCATACTTAACTAACTTTCCTTGCCTTTCAGCATCTTAGTGTTCTTCTGCATATGGGCATGTGCCTTTGAAATAGTTTTGACACCTATCAACTATCTAGAGAAGTCCATGCAGGATTTTGGGGCAATTTTCGGAAGTGGTTTGCCATTGCCTTCTTTCAAGAGCTGAGAGAGAGAGAGCAATTGGCTCAAAGCAGTGGTGGGTTCTGGCTCCCGTTGCAACTGGTATGCTGAATTGGGACCGGGTGTCCACCACATGCAAGCATGCAGGGCGTGAGTGCATACCCACCACCAGTGACTCTCCAGCTGCTCAGCGGAGTGTCGGACAGGTGCCGTACTCGCCGTGTGTGTGGTGCAGATGCCCCTGTGGGCTCAAATAGAGGTAAGGAGAGCGGGCAGGCGGGTGGGCCTTCCAGAGCACCATACCAGAATGGTACCTAGTGCTCCCAGCAGGCACCGGTATGCCTGTACCGGGGCGTACTGGTCATATCCCACCACTGGCTCAATGTCATCCAGCCTAAGGTAGAACTAAACTTTATGGTCTCCTGCTTTCTAGTTTAGTGCCTTTAACTACTACACCAAACTGGCTTTGTCCTCCTGTGGCATTTGCTTAATGCTACTGCAGAACTAAACTGTTCATGGATGATTATCAGTCATAGGTGAATATAGCATTTGCTTGAATAAACTGTATAAAAGCCTGAAACTGGCTTTTTATAAAATTATCTTATTTGTTTCTCTCCTGGAATTTTTAATCTAGCAAATAGACTCAAGGTCAGTGAGTTTTATTATTGAATGGACATTTAAATCTAGATGTCCTGGTCTTAGCACTTAGACACTTTAGCTGTAACTGGCACATTTTCAGAAGAACTCTTCAGCTGGTACAAATTGAATAGTCTGACCTAATGCATAATAATAACAACAGGCTCCTTATTAACCCAAGGCCTCTTGCTGAACAAGGAAAATGTAGAGGGGCATGGACTGACAATCGGACACATTACATCATAATGGGACAACAAGGGATCTGAGTTTCTGACCCAGCAGAGGAGATGATTTACAATCAGTTGAGTCCTTGGAAGTGGTTGCATATGTAATGGATAACTTTATAAGGACTTGGCTATACAAAGGCTCCCTCTCTCCTGGCTATACAAAGGCTGCACTAAGAAGAAGATGAAGGATGATGGTAGAAATGGAAGTTAATACGTTAAGAAAACATTTTTTACATTTATGTTACGCAAAGTTACTTTTAGAATACTCAAAGCAAGCATGACATGCTTGAAACTTGTTTGGTATAGAGTGAAATTTGCCTTTCAGGATATTTCATGAAATCTCACTTTTTATGAACAGTTAATATGTCTGTAATTCATAGTTTTCCTTCATATACAGTTCCACTACTGCTACAATGGAAATCAGGAAGCTTGTTTCCAAATGTGGCAAACACTGATGCAGGTTTGGTTCTTTTCCCATATGATATTCTAATGGATAATAGTTGTTGTGGCCCACCAGCAGTCAGCAGAGCTGGCAGCAGATTCGGACAGTAGGAGGTTGGGGAGAAACATGGGTCAGTCCTGGAGTCTGGGGAAGGCTCTGATGAGGGCTCTGTGTCGGAGGCAAAGATGGGGCCAGAGCCGTATGGCAGTTATCAGCTGCCTTCAGAGTCAGACATCAGTGAGGCAGATGAACAGCTGGAGCTTGTTCCCAGTGTGGGCATGCACAGAGTTGCCAGACAAAGGGAACAGCTAAAGTACAGGGGTCAACTTGGGAGTAAGGGCACAGGTGGACGATGAATGCCCCCTCCCAGAGGAAATAAAAGAGGAGTGAAAGGGGAGTGGAGTTTGCAGGAGACAATTAGTTTGCATAATTGGCTTGTGACTCTCCGAGACTCCTTGTCAGGTTTTACAGATATCAGCCTGGCAGTTCTCTAAGCCAGATAAGGTCAGTGATTGTAAATCCTCCCTTGAAAGACTTTGCCATATGTGAATGAGCAGAATAAAAGGGTTTTTTTTTGTTGGGAGATTGCTTCATGCTCTTGGGAAGCCTAGCTCAGAACAATAGTAGAGGTAAAGCATTTATTAGAGGTAGTAAATTTCTCTGACACATTTTGTTGTATAAAACATGGAATTGGATTGACAGGATTGATGGTCAAGCCTATGTGCAATACATACTTTGATTTTTAGAAGATAGATTTTTGTTCAATGTTTTAAAGAAATATAGCCTGCTGGAACATGTGCAGGATATTTAAATGCAGCAACGATTTCAAGATAGTAATGAAAACTAGAATACTAAACTAATAATATTCAATTAATAATATTCAACTAATAATATCCAATTAAATTAATTTAAGGGATGAGCATAAGTGCATCAGAGTGCCTACCATCCCTGTCCTAATATTCCCTTGTATTTGTATCCATTTCATGTATTCATAATCATGTTTATACATATATCTGTTATCCAATTCATGCTTGACAAAATAAATAAAATTAAAAATTAAAAAAAATTAAAACCAAATCAAATCAAGAATGTATCCTATTGCTAATCAAAATTGATTGTTCTATTCAAAGAGGAGAATATATTTATGTTTTTTTTTAATTTGGATACCACTTCTGGGTTTTGTGCTTGTGATGAAAAAAAAATGAAACTTTGATTTTGCTGATTAAATAGATTTGTTGTTAGAGAAATGGCTAGTTATCTACTAATGTGTACAAGTAAAAAGTTGAGGTAATAAGTTGAGTTTGTAATGCTATCTTGTACTGTGCTAAAAAGAGTCGGAAGTCAATGCCTTTTTATTTTTCCCTTGTAACTTTAACTTTAACTTTTATTTAATTTATAAACCGCGCCCTCTCCCACTTGTACCAGTGGTGGGATTCAAATCTTTTTACTACCAGTTCTGTGGGCATCGCTTGGTGGGCATAGTGTGGCTTGATGGGTGTGGCTTGGTAGGCATGACAGGGAAGAATATTGTAAAATCTCCATTCCCACCCCACTCTAGGGAAAGGTTACTACAAAATTCCCATTCCCTCCCCATTCCAGGGGAAGGTTACTGCTAAATGACCATTTCCTCCCAATCAGCTGGGGTTTGGGAGGCAGTGAATAGATGGGGGTGGGGCCAGTCAGAGGTGGTATTTACAGGTTCCCAAACTACTCAAAATTTCCACTACCGGTTCTCCAGAACTGGTCAGAACCTGCTGAATTCCACCTCTGGCTTGTACCTCATATTTTCTTCCCCTTTCTTTTTTCTTCCCTTAATTTCCTATTTTTCTTTCTCTTTGTATTTTATAAATTGATAAAACAAAAGTTATATATAAAAAGACTGCATCCTATTGCCATGACCCTTGTAGAGTGTGATAAACATGCTGTGGCCTTCAAAGAAAATATATTAATAAGTTGAAAAAGGAATATTAAAAGAGGATGTTTGTGCTAATGCTGGTTTTAAGAGTTTTGCTTACCAGATCAAAAGGCTCCGGCGTCTTGTCTGACATTGGATACCTGGTGACGATCATATTAAACCCCTCTATTTATTCAAGAGCAGAGTATGTGCTTGCCTGGTTGAAAAAGCTAAAACACATACCATTCAGCACAAAATTATGAAACATGAAAATTTTAAAGGTTGATTAGAAATGATTAACACCTAAAACCTGACAAGTTTCTGTATTTGAGGCTAGTCAGATAAAAGCTAAATTTACTTAGTTTGAGTGAATCAATTAAAACAAAATAAAGATCCACCTATTGATCTTGGACTGCCTTCCTGAATGGCACATAACTGCAGAGAAACAAATAATCTGACTAACTGTTTACAATCTGTGTTTAAAAAAAGGTCATTAAGGCTAATGAGATTTATCCCATGCAACTAAGAGATCTTTGTGAAAGACAATCCAGTTTAATAGCTGAGCCCAAGAAGCACTAATCAGAGATCATTCACTCTCTAAAATTGGGATTTGAAAATGCTAAGCCTTTGTGGGTAGAGCCTCTATTTTTAAGGTGACCAACCGTCCTCCTTTAGGGAGGACAGTCCTTCTTTTGTAAGTTCTGTCCTCCCTCGAAAAGTGTCCTCCTACATGTCCTCCTTTTCGATATTTGTTGCATGTTATTTGACGTATTTTATTAAACAGTTTTTAATGGTGTTTTTTTTACTTCATCGCAAGTATATTGAACAGAATCTTGTGTTGAATTTTTATCTAAAGAAATGCTAGACATTAAAATAGACGACAATTGTCTCTTTGAAGAAATTAGAAGACTGAATGTATATTTAAATTCTGAAAAATTAATACAATGGGAAAATCAACACGTTGAAATTGATAAAAGATGGGTGGATATTTTCAGCCATTTCAAAAATGAACATATTCCATGTGAACATTTATTTATACTTGTTCAATTTACGTTGTGCTGCCCTGGAACTAATGCAGCAGTTGAAAGAGGTTTTTTCAATTGCCAATGATTTTTCAACAAGTGAGAAATCGAGATTGAATGTTGATACTCTAGCTGCAGCACTTGCCGTAAAATTCAATATGAAGGATATTTCTTGTTCAGATATTTCCAATATATTGTTAGAAGATGATACATTGACAAAAAATATTAATTCAATGGAAAAGTACTCATTTAAATAATAATTAACAGGCATGTAAGCATAATTACAATATAAAATGTTGCAAATGTTTTTATTATGCATATATCATATTTTAGTGTATTATTGTTGCAATGAATAAAATATTTCTTTTATTTACAATATATTTTTTCCAATTTATTTGTCCTCCTTTTCATTGTAAAAAAGTTGGTCACCTTACTATTTTGAAAATAATGATCCCACTTGGGATAAGGCAGATTTTTTGGTACTTACTGATGGAAGTAGTAGGCTCCTTCTCAAAAAAGATTGTAGAGCTATGTTTGAGTATGGGTGTTCTGTTCTGAGATCGTTTAGGAGGATATTTCTACCAAAATAAACCATTTTCTCTTTTTTCCTCTGCCTTTCCTGTTTGTTTTAAAAAAAACATGTTTTATATTTTCTTTCTTTTCCCAAGCCATTCTATAAAACTTTTAAAGTAAAAGAGGAGGTTGTTTTTTTTAAAAAAAAATGTGATGTAAATATTTTGGATTTTGAATTAACCAGCTTTCCTGATAGTAAATTACTTTATTGTTGTCTTTAACCAGCCCACTTTCCTGATAGTATGGTGAAGTTGCGGCCCTTGTGCTTTCTCCAATCTCCTGCATTTTCAATAAGACCAAAGACCAGTGACAGAATCTGTGATAGAATTGTAGGTAAGAGTCAAACCAAGAAGGCATGAACTTGTGTTAGAATAGAATAGAGCTGGAAGGAACCTTGAAGGTCTTCTAGTCCAGCCCCCTGCTCAAGCAGCAGAACCTATATCATTTCTGATAAGTGACTACCTAATCTCTTCTTAGGAACCTCCAGTGATGGAGCAAGATGTCCAATTGATTACTTGTTCTCAGTGTTATGAAGTTTCTCCTTAATTCCAGGTTGCTTCTCTCTTTGATTAGTTTCCAACCATTGTTCTTGTCCTGTCTTGAGGTGATTTGGAGAATAATTTGACCCCCTCTTCTTTGTGGCAGCCCCTCAAATACTGGAATACTGCTATCATGTTCCCCCCCTAATTCTTCTTTTCTGTCTGCGTGCTTTCTGTCTTATCCTAATTACTCTTGAGGATTCATGGAGTGAAAAACATGCTCTACATAAATTCCTACATTCCAGAAAAGATATTTATGTCAAGTCCATCACATTTTACTGTGTTTAATACCTAGGATAAAGAGAGATCATGGCTTCATTTTAATCTGTTTGAACATGTAGCACGGTGTACTATTTAGGACCAATAAAAACAATGAATGCTTCATAATTTCCTTTCCCTTTTATTTACGATTTAGTCCATGCCACATTATTGCAGAGTTTACTATTTTTACATTATCTTCTTCACTTCCCTCATTCTTCAGATGTCAGCACCCGCACCCTCTTGTATTCCCCATCTCCAGTTCCCCATTTATAATTTCCTGTTTTTTCCTCATGAGATCCCTGCAGCTTTTCCAATACCTTGCACACCCTTTTTTTGTATATACAAAAATGTTGTACTCCATCAAAAACATATTCAAAGCCTGGCTTTCTGCAACTGTGATCTTGCATGAGCTGGAAGAAGGGGGCAAAGAGATGACTCAAATCCAAGGCAAAGAAGATTGTAATTCCACTCTGAAGACTGCAATGAATACTCTGCTAGGAAATGGTTCCCCTTCCCTAAGGTTTCTAGTGGTAAATAGCAATTTAACATTGTAGCTGAAAATTGCCACATTCTAGATGGGACCCCCACCAAAGACATGGCTTATTTTCTCACAAATCTAAAAAGATCATCCAGGCAGCCTGCTTCAAACAGGGTGAGTGGGTGGGACTCCCCACAGGTTCACGTGCTATATTTTAGCTCACCAAGGACTATAGAGGGGATGTTCTGCCCAGTGGTGGGTTTCAAAATATTTTAGAACCTATTCTGTAGGTGTGGCCTGTTTTGTGGGAGTGACTTGGCAGTCATGTGACCGGGTGGGCATGGCCAACTTGAAAAATGTGGTGAAACTCACTTAAGGACGCTCTTGCTTAGCAACCAAAATTTTGGGCTCAATTGTGGTCATAAGTTCTCTTTCTTTTCCTTCCTTCCTTCCTTCCTTCCTTCCTTCCTTCCTTCCTTCCTTCCTTCCTTCCTTCCTTCCTTCCTTCCTTCCTTCCTTCCTTCTTTCCTTCCTTTCATTCATTTCTCTCTCCCACTTTCTTTTTCTTTCTTTTCATTTTTTTCTTTCTTGCTTTCTTGCTTTCTTCCTTTCTTCCTCTTTCTCTCGCTTTCTCTCTCTGTCTCTCTCTCTCTCTCTGTCTCTCTCTTTCTCTCTCTCTCTCTCTCTGTGGCTCTTTGTCTCTCTCCCTCCCTCCCTCCCTCCCTCTCAGACTCACTCTGTCTGTCTGTCTGTCTGTCTGTCTGTCTGTCTGTCTGTCTCTCTCTCTCTGTGTCTCTCTTTGTCTGCCTGTCTCTGTCTCTCTCCCCTCCCTTCCTCTCTGTATGTCACTCTCTCTGTGTATGTGTGTGTGTGTCTGTCTGTCTGTCTCTCACTCACTCACTCACTCACTCACTCACTCACTTAATTACTCACTTTGTGTGTGTGTGTCTTTGTCTCTGTCTGTCTGTCTCTCCCTCCCTCCCCCCTCCCCTCTCTGTCTCTCTGTGTGTGTCTGTCCTTCTCTGTCTGATTCCCTCCCCCCTCTTTCTGTCTCTCTATCTCTCAGTCTCTCTCTGTCTCTGTCTCTCTCTCTCTCTCTCTGTGCCTCTGTCTGTCTGTCTGTCTGTCTGTCTGTCTGTCTGTCTGTCTGTCTGTCTCTGTCTATCTGTCTCTTTCTCTCACTCGCACACACAGACACACACATACTGTGGTCACCTTTTTGAGTGTTCTAATCACATTTGAAATTCTCAACAACTGGCCTGCATTTATGGTTTTTTGCAGGATTCTGCAGTCATAGGACCAAAATATATGGTTAAAAGTATCTGGCAGTGGTGCCTTTCACTGTGGGGCTCTGCAGAACATCCCAAGACCGATGCCACCACATCTGTCTATTTAGGGACAGGTCCTCTTCAGAAGGGCAAGGCCCTGCTGGTCCCCTCTCATTTTCTCGTCTTCCGGCCGTGGCTGCACGCTGTGGACAACATTGGTGTGCGCATGCCCTGCACAATTACAGCCCGAAGCAGGACCAAAGCCCCTCTCCCAACTGGCCCTTCCTCTCTCGGAGGGAAGCTTCTGCAGAAGGCCAGGCAAGTGAGAACAAGTTCCTGCCATTATGAAGTCTCCGAGGCTGTAATTGTATGGGGTGCGTGCACGGGCCTATGTTTTCCATGGCGTGGAGCTGCGGCAAGGCTCTGCGTGCCTGGCGATGACTCCAGAGCCCATCCAGGAAGACGAGGAATGTAAGGGGGACTCCCCCCCATGGGTGGGCTCCGGAGTCATCGCCGGCTGTGCAGAGCTTTGCCGCGGCTCCACACCATGGAAAACATAGGCGTGCGCATGGAAAAATGCTGTGGGGGTTGTTTTTTGTCAGAGAGAAGAGGACAGCATGCACCCGTGGGCTTGTAAGCAGTAAGCAGCCAAAGAAGGAACAGGAGGCAAGGATTTGGCTATTGCACAAGCCCATGTGGCGTGCGCTGCCCTCTTCTCTCTGTCAGCAGCCTCGTTTCCAATGGAGGGGGAGGGGAATGCATGCATTTTCCTCCCTCTGCATGGATTTCCCACCCCCTATTGGTAACAAGGCGGCTGTTGGCGGGGCAAGCATGGTACGGACAGGTGGGGCAAGCGAGCAGCAACTGGACGGGTGGAGGAGCAAGCAAGGGAGCAGGCAATGGGAGAGAGTATTCCGGTACGCGGCCTCTAGAAAAATGGGTACCGGAAGACACGCTAAATTTGCCGAATGGGTACGTGCGTACCGGGGCATATTCCCACCCATGATTCTGCCCTATCCCAAGATGCCAAACTTATCTAGAGGCACATGAAGACATGGAAACAAGAAAAGGGATGGCAATGGAAACCTCTCCATATGCATTAATACTAGCACATTGTGAGGCTGGGATTCCCAATCTGAGAAAGTCACGTCTTAAGTATTGCTCTGCCTAGTACAGTCCCCATATGCTTCTACAATATTTTGTGTGCACCACAAGGAAATGTTTAACACCGGCACAAATTGATATGTTACCTATCCAATTGATAATTCCTTGTATATATACCATACCTGCTTAATACCTGCCCTCCTGAGCTCCATTTTCTCTGGCAGAGGGTTGCAGGATCATAGCCGAAAACAGAGCTCGGGAGCCTATTTTTGCTGGCAGAGGCACCGCGAGCTGGTCCTTTGCTGTTTCCAGGGTGGCCCCACAGGCCAGATCTAAACACCCTATGGGCTGGATCTGGCTCCCAGACCTTGTGTTAGCACCCCTGGGTTAGGACATGGCTACTTAGCAATTAATCCATCAATACCTTTAAGTCAGTGTCAAAGTAGATATTGCTGGCAATGGCTTTTTCAAGCAGTCTGATTTTCATGTAAAGTAAATTATTTTCTGGCTATTTGACTCATACATATTTCCTGATTTTATGAACTGTTGCAAAGGTAATAAAGACAAAGGAAGTAAAATGGCAATTCCCCTTCCTCTTTGCGAATTAATGCAACCAAACAGAGTTTGATTGCAGAAGTGGGTTCCTACCGGTTCGGACCAGTTTGGCAGAGTAGGTAGTAACTTGGTCGGCCACACCCCTGAACCGGTTCTATTGGCGCCGCTATAGGCACTGCTATCTTGTTATTTACTTCTGTGCATGCACAGAAGCAATTTTCTAACTACTGCGCTTGCGCGCATAGCATGCGTCGAGCCCCCGCACACCCAAAGCACATCCCTGAGTAAACTGGCAGTAGAAGAACCTAGAACAACGATGGTGGCTTGTGTTAGCTCAGGCAGAAGGCAAAGGCTGACTTTGAGCTAATTTTGTTAATTTGGAAGATGGGGTAGCTTTTCAGCATCCCACCATTTCTGAGAATCTGGATGCATATGCAGCAGCTAAGTGTTTTTTATCCAATGGGATGGGTCTGTCAAGGCAACCTGGTCTACCCAATTATGGGACGGAGATTACTGCTTCTGTTTTTGCCTTTCAGCCCCAGTCCAGGAGCCTTCACAGGCAGTCGCTTTCATGACAAACTATTTTTGTGTTAAATTTATGTTTTACTGACAAAGAAATAAAGGGACAGTAGTATAGATCCATTTCAAGCTATTTAGCTCTCATCAGCTAGCCATACTCTTATTAGACGCTAATGCATCTACTTAATATGTAAGCAGCCCAGGTTCAAATCCCATAAGGGTATGGTTAGTTGATGAGAGCTAAATAGCTTGAAAAGGAAGTGGGTGGGTGGGGCAAGCAAGCAGGCAGGGCAGAAGAGCGAGTGGTGACCAGGTGGGCGGGGGGAGTGAGCGGGAGGGGCAGGCCAGGGGAAGGACCGTACCAGTTCGGGGCCCCAGTACGCAAACGGACGCCCAATTTGCACCCCCAGTATGCACGTACCGGGGCGTACCAGTCGGAACCCACCTCTGAACCAAAGGCAACGATTCACCTAACAACTGTGGCAAGAAAGGTTGTAAAATGGGGCAAACTCACTTAACAAATGTTTCACTCAGCAATATACATTTTGGGCTCAATTGTAACACACTACCTGTGTTATAGCAGGAAAAATGAAGACGTGTGTGTGTGTGTGTGTGTGTGTGTGTGTGTTTGTTTTTCCTTTTTCTTTTTATGGAGCATAGCTTGTGATGTTCTACAATGCAGAGGCATTCTGGGTGTCCCAATGGACAAGAAGCTTCTTTAGTGTGAATTACTATCCACTAAACATGCAGATTAATCCAAATGTTACCA
Organism: Natrix helvetica; assembly: GCF_964273705.1. NCBI lineage: Eukaryota > Metazoa > Chordata > Lepidosauria > Squamata > Natricidae > Natrix > Natrix helvetica. Next base: position 191,896,114 of record NC_138552.1, read on the forward strand.
ACTTCCTCTGGGAGACATTGCTAAACCCTGCAGTTGGATTTCTCTGGGCAGAACTTCAGAGTCATGGATTAGCGCACTCTGTTTACATGGACATGAATAATTAACCTGTTCTGCTTCAAAGCCAATCAGAACTGCCATTGCCTGCCTTTTTAAAGGTGCTATTTACTTAGGTATTTTTAGTCCCCAATAAATACATGGGACTGAATAAATTATTTCCCCTTTGGAGAAGAGTGGAGTATGCCCTCATTCTTGAATGCTGTGGAGTAGAATTTGAGTATTTAAATGCAAGCCAGCACAAAAGGGAATGTCTGTTTAATTCATGCGGTTATCACCACTGAAATAGTCAGTGTTGCAATTTGCTTTGTTGAAGGTTGCTAAAGCAAAACCAACAAAGCATGATAGAGATTTTTGATAATGTTATGTGGCAGAGAAGGAAGTAAGGAGAAAGAGACAGGACACTCTGAAAATAAATAGAGGTGCTGACTTGCCTAGCAGTATAAGATCACATACAATCTATATAATCAATATTTGGTCAACTTCATTTTAACTGACTCCTAGCTTTGCTCGGTGTCTCCTGGAAATAGATGAGAAGAAAAATAATGATCTTTTTCTTTTTTTGTTTGCAGTCTCCCCCCAAATATTTTTCTTTTCTTTCTTGTGCTTTGCTTTTTTCTTTCTTAATTTCTTCTCACTTGAGACTGCAAATAGTTATTTCTGCAGTTTCCAGATGAAATTAAATGAATGGGGAAATGTAACTAAAGAGAGAAGAGCAGCCTTGCTAAAATGAAGGCATTGCAACTTAAGTTGATGCACAATGGGAAAAGGTATTGCACAGTGGTGGGTTTCAATTTATTTTACTACCGGTTCGCTCGTGCGTGTGTGCTTGCGCATTGCTTCTGCACATGCACAGAAGTGTCCTGGTGGGAGGGTGGAGCCTCCTGCTGTCACCACTACTGGTTCACCCGATCCAGGGCAAACCAGCAGAAACCCACCTCTAGTATTGCATCATCATATAGCTGGGTCCCCCGGATCTAGTGGTATAAGCAAGGTTTCCAGCCTTATGTATATAGACTCCAAATCTGATAACTTCTTGATTAGGTAGGATATTAGCACCATTGAGAATTCTGAGATCTGCAGTTCTGAAACACCTCCAGGTTTTCAGATTGGAGAAAGCTGATATAGTCCTTCACACAAAGTGAAAACGCAATGTGGTTTAGTTCTGAATACATACCAAGAATGATTTTCAATGCATGTATTTCTTGTTTGACTAGATGGGGAAACAGCACTCCAGCTAGCCAACTAGTGAGATGGTCAGTCTTGTCAGAGGGAGAAAATTTCTGGGACCATAAGTATACTGCAGTCTGCCAGGTATATTTACGCATCTCTTCCTTACCATGTTTATGCCAGAATAAAAACTCACATATTGTGATATTAGTTTTATCCTTTTGTACTTGCATCATGATCATATTTATTCATCCTTGCCCTGTACATCGCATGTGTAATTTCTGTTGTTCTTCGGTAAGTTCTTTATGAAGTGCCCTAAAAGTCTGAGGAAAGAAATTAATATACTTGCTGGTTCTTGCCAAATATTTGATAAAGTTGATGATTCTTGCCAATTAAACTAAACAGACCCTTGGCAAATCTATCAAATTAATCTTAATACTGCTCAATGCATTGTGTTTTGGCTCAAACCTTTGGGCTACTCGGATGGTAAAGTACATATTTACCATTCTTGTATTGGCACAACATGTGAAGTTCATACTCAGATTTGCTCTTAGACCAAATGCAAATTATTTTAGTTTACCTATTTCCATTTGAAGGTAGAATAAAAGATACATCTTTTGCAGTGCCTTGCCTATCGCAGCAAAACATTCCTTCAGGTTCAGTAATCTCTCTTATAAATATTTTGGATCTGATAAAAGTCTCTCATCACAAAAATGGCTTTTTTCTTTTATCAGAAATCTTTAGCTGAATATAAATAAATCCTTGGGCAGTTTTTATTAATTCCTATAGCACTTTAAGAGGGCAAAAATGCTTTATTATCATTTAGTACTTTGCTTTCTCTCTCTTTTTATGAAAAAAATGTATTTTTGATCCCCACCCTCCAAACAAGTATAAATGTTTGTCACGGGGAGGAACACAATGGTGAGATGTGATATTTTTGGGCCAGGCTCCAGAATGAGGGGAAAATAATTCCAGTGACAGACTAAATTTGACAATAAATTTATTTATTGTCACAGCATGCCACAGATGCTGTGACCAATTTGAATGCTGACTTCTGTAAAGACAATGCCTTGTAAGAAATTGCACATTAGTGAAATAATTTCCAGTATGTTTCATTCTTTATTTTTCTCTTACATAACCTTTCCACAGAGGCAAGCCATGCAAACTGATTTTTCCACTCTATAGTTTGAAATACCATGGATTGTATTCTTCCATCTTAGGTTTTTACAATATCATTCTGATGAATGTGCATAATAAATCCATTCCATTCCTTGCATAATAAATCCATTCCATTCCTTGCATAATAAATCCATTCCATTCCTTCTATCCCTCTCTCTTACTTAGGACTAGCATCTGCCTTCACTGTCATTTTGCAGAAAGCCAACATGCCAGCCCAGCATCAACAGTAGGCATTTTTAAGGCTCTATTATGACTGTGTCTGCCTCACCCAACCTAATAAGTCCAGGGTAATACAGCAGCAGTTACCTTTAGTATTTGCTGCCACTATCCTCTTTTCTGCTCATCAATTAGGGTTACATGAACTAAGCTGTAAGACAGGAATTACTTTCCCTTGCTGCTAAGTAAGAAATTCAGATGCATCTTAAACTAAGTATCTGTACATATTCAATCCAGAGAGTCTTGGTCTTCTGAGGTATGAGATCACCTGTGATGACCCCCCCCCCAAACATGTCCCCAGATACCTCTCCAGATGTCATTACAGAGGAGGATGAATCAGGCCCTGCCATGTCAGGATGGGAGTGATTTGGCTGAAGCACAGCTGTAGCAGGACAGCCCTGAGGCTTCAGATGGGAAAGCAGGCAGCTGCAGCTGATTAACAACGGTGAAGATGAACTGCTTTCTGCACCTGATTGGAGAACATATAGGGCAGAGAAAAAGCAGGAGCAGTGAAGGTCATCTTGATTACTCCTGAGGAGGCAGCCTTGTCCCTCTTGAGGGTCTGCACCAAAAGCTGGTTATTTAGCACAGCAGACAGATAGTGGTGATGCTGGGAATAACATGTTCATTTCCTAGCTGTTTGTTTCCTAGTTGTTATGATTCCTTGGTTTGGATTGACACCGTGCCTTGTCTTTGGATCCTGCCTCGTGAATCCTCTTGTGTTGTGGATTCAATTTTGCCTGGTGGATTTGTCTTGTTTGGGAAACTTTCGGGTGCCTTGTGAACTCTTTGGCCATTGCTCTGTGGACTAGCATCAATCTGCTTTTGGCTGGACATCACCACCACCAAAAGAATTTATTGATTAGAAACACACGATCACAAGGACATGAACATAGACTTGAGGAAAAAAAATTAAACTTCAAAAGAGGAATAACCTAAGATGGTAATTAGGCTTCAAAGAAAAACAAAAATTTGAAGGAAATTGCATGGTTATTTCTGGGAACATTCAAAATAATGCCAAACCCTAACTCAAGGGGTGAGTTTAAAAAAGTTCAGCAACAGGTTGTCTGCCCCTTTGGAGGCTTTCTTTGAGCCTCTGGGAGGGCAAAAACTGCCTCTCCTGGGCTCTGGAGGCCAGAAATGGGCCTCCACTTCTGGGAGGCCCATTTCCCCTCTCCCCAAGCCTCCATGCAGGCTCTGCACTTATCTAGCATTCAAAATGGGCCATGTGGAGACTCTTGGGAGGGGCTGGGTGGGCGGGGCCACCAGGGTGGGATTTGGAGGTTCTCCAAAGTGGCCATAACATTAGCTGTGAGTCCTCCTGAACCTGGGCGAACCCGTTGCAGCCCACCCCTGCCTAACTCCATTCTATTCACTGCACCAAGAAGCCGGGGTGCATTAGATTCTTTCTTCTGTTCTGGAAAACATTGCTTTACAACTTGGGGGAGGGAGGTGGAAGATAATTTTTTTGTGTCCCACAGGTGCTTCCACAGATGTTCTAAAGGACTCCCCCTCCCCCTGAATTTTTTTCCCCTTGGAGTGATGCATTTGCATTCAGACCTATCTTGATATTTATTGTATCTGCACACATCTTTCTTTTATACCACTCCATTCACACTCTAAGGAAGTACAATGGTCTGGTTTCATCATCTGTTTCTTCCAGGGTTTCAGCACAAATCTTTTTTTCAAAGTGCAGTTCTACTACAGCTTTACTTTAAAACATAAATTGGTTATGTCTAAATAATGAGGGCAATAAATGAAGTACAAATTAACCAAACCTTCACGTTCTATACAGGTGTCCAGTGTAGCATCTGATTCCGGAAACAGTCTATTATTTAAAGTTTCCTACAATATCCTAATATAGTTTGGGACACTGTGGGAAATCAAAATGTTGGTTAGTATAGAAACGGTCTCATCGTGCTGAGTTACTAATATCAATTCCGTTCCGTGTGCGGTTTCAGTAGCATTTGAGCATGAACTCTGGCAAAAGAAATGCAAAGAAACTGTGAGGAAGGCAACAAGAAAAATGTCAGGAGCATCTTGCCAAAACTGTGAAGACAGATAATAAAAGATTGTTCAAATTCATTAGAAGCAGAAAGCCAGCCAGTGAGGCTTTTGTTCCCTTAGATGAAGAAGGAGTCACTGGCGTTCTTAAAGGTTAAGAAATTTAACATAGTTGTTCTTTCTGTATTTATAAGAGAAAAATTAGGGGTGATCCATGAGCCTGAGTGTATAGAACAGGGGTGTCCAAACTTGGCAACTTTAAGACTTGTGGACTTCAACTCCCAGAATTCCCCAGCCAGCTCTGCTGGCTGGGGAATTCTGGGAGTTGAAGTCCACAAGTCTTAAAGTTGCCAGGTTTGGACACCCCTGGTATAGAATAAGAAAAAATCATATTGATAGAAATAGGTCAGCTCCATTACCAAGTTTTCACTAAGTGAAAAACATAGTTCAAGCCCAAACCAAGCAGAAGCAATATGAACGCAGCCAGGAGGTTACCTCCCTAATCCATTGGATTATTAGTTCGGGGTGGGGAAGTAAAGTGTGGTCAGACTTGCAAGATGTCTACAACTAATCTTAATTACAGTAATTTTAGATTTCTTGTGGAATTGATTTCTTTACCTGGTCTACTTGACAACAATCTTGCAAGTCTCTTGCTCTCTTCTAAAAGAGACTGAAGATCTTACTTTTGGTACTAGTGATGGCCTCTGATCTTCAGGGCATGTCACTCGGGGTGGGTTCCGGCAGGCACTATTGCCAGTTCACTTCTGTGCACGCATGCGCAGCACAATACAAATTGTTCTGTGCATGTACAGAAGTGAAAAACAAGATGGCGGCACCTATGGCGCCACCTGGAGAACTGGCTCAGGGGCATGGCAAGCATGGGTCACTGCCAGTTCCAGCAACCCAGGCCGCCAAACCACTAATGGTTCAGCCGAGCCAGTCCAAACGGTAGGAGCCCACCATTGATGTCACTGTTTGCCAAGCATTTCACCACAGTATAGTTTTAACACTCCTGTTCTCAGGAAGAGAATTAGATGAACTGAGTCATATAGTTATGACAAGAGAAGAAGTGCTAGACCTTACTGACAAATTGAACCACAACTAGTCACCAGCCCTGGTGGCATCCACTCAAGGGTTATTAAGGAGCTGAAAGCTGAGATTGTGGACCTTCTAAATAAAATATGCATTTGTCTCTATTCTTGACCCCTGAAGTTTCAGACTTTAAGGTGGGCAGCACAACTTTAATTATAAAGAAGGGCTCATAGGGAGATCCAGAAAAATAGAGACCTGACAATTAAACAACTGTTCAGAGAAGATAGTAGAAACTGCAATTCAAGATGAAATTACTCAAGATTTGAAGACATAGACCTTGCTGAAGAATATCCAACAAAGGGAAGTTCCTAACTAATGTTCTACAGTTTTTGAAGGTGTTAAAAAACATGCCAGCCAGTGGACATAATCCGCTTAGATTTCAAAAAGCCTTTCATAAAATCTCCCGTCAAAGAATTCTTGGTAAGCTAACCAGCCACATTATATAAAGACAGGTCCTTTTGTGGATAAGCAACTGGCCAGAAAACAAAGAGTAGGAGTAATGGACATTTCACAATGGAGAAATGTCCTCAGATTCTGTCCTAGAATCAGTGCTTTTTAAATATTTATAAATGATGTGGAATTGGGTGAGAATAGGATAGGCATACTTGCTATTACACTCAATTTTTCAGAATGATAAAAATGACAAGGTACTACAAAGAGCTCCAAAGGGATTTATGCTCATTAAGGCAGAGGGTGTCAAAATGGTTGATTACATTCAATGTGAGCAAATGTAAATCGGTACCAAAAATCCTAACTGCTCACACCAACTAAGTGTTAGTGATGACTGATGAGGAAAAAGATCTTGAAATAATGTCTGTAGTGATTTGAAAAGGAAAAAAAAACCCAGAAAGTCCAGTTGCCTTCTGAAAAAGCACTTTGGGATTTTGAAATAATGGTAAACAGTTCAATGAAGGTGTTGACGCAGCATGAATCTGATATTAAAAAAAGACCAACAAAAATGGTATTGAAAATAGAGGTGCCAATATCACAATACCCTTATGCAAATAAACAATGCAATTGCATCTGGAATATTGTATGCAGTTCTGATTGCTGAACCTAGAAAAGGATATAGTGTAGTTAGAGAAAGTTCAGAGGAAGTCAATTAAAATGATCCAGAGGGGCTAGAGAAGCTTCCATATGAGGAAAGGTTTTGATATTTGGGACTTATTAGCCTAGAAAGGAGAAAATTAGAGGGCATGATTGTGATATGCACAGTTAAGTGAATAAGGAAAAGTTATTTTTTCCTTCCCAATATAGTAGAAGCAAAGATCACACAATGAAATCCAATCCTGGAAGAATCAGGACAGAAAAAAAGGATTTTGTTTTTTATACAACATGTAATTAAATTTTGGAATTCCTACCATAAGATGTGGTGTTGACTACCTTGGTTGGTGTCAAAAAAGGTGTGTGTGTGTTTTGTGTGTGTATATGATTAGAACTCGAGCTGTTAGGCTACCAACCAGCCCCAAAAGCTGTGAATCTCACCAAAGATCAACATAATAATAATAATAATAATAATAATAATAATAATAATAATAATAATAATAATAATAATAATAATAATAATACAAACTCCGCCGTTGCCGGTCCCAAGCCCGGATGAGAAAGGAGGAGGGTTGGGGTCAGGTTGGCAACCTCGCCCCATAAAAAAAAACCCGCCAACCCACATAACATGGTGAAAGAAACAAATAAAAATTCTATACTGCATCGGTCGTCGCGCGGGTTAACAAGGGCCGCGGCAGATGTTGAGGTCCCTGGACATCCATTGACAAGTGGGCTACAAGTGGACCAGCCAACAAAATGACAAAAATATAGTGCAGATGAAAACCGTGCCATAATGGCTTGTTACTACAACTCAGAGCCTGGAAAAAGAGGTTATTTAAAGCGAATGTATGAATTATGGAAACAACAATATCCAGATTCAAATGTTAGTGAACAACGACTTGCAGATCAAAGGCGATTTATTACACGGAATAAAGTGTTTAGTGAAGTTGAACTTGAGGAAATTCAGGCAAATTGCAAAACTAAGAAAACAACATCACAAGCAGAAATAACTGATACTCAAGACACACCTAAAGACATTGTAGTAGAACTCCCAGAAGAAGCTGTTGGGGAGGAAATAACAACACTATCACCAGAACCAGTTATCACTGAACCAACTGATGAACTAACTCAAAAACAAAATGAATTGAAGGACAAGATCATGGAGCATTTTCTGTTTAATAAGTAACGGCAACGTTTACCATCATTAAAAACTGTGCCTAATAAAATTTTGGCCCCTATCATGAAAATGGTTAATGCAGAGCTTTCAACAATTGAATCGGGATCCATCTTGGAAACGAACCAGTTAATGTACAGCGCAGCTGCAATAATCACTAATGAACTAGGCATTAAAATCGAAGCACCTAGTTACACAATGGAAAAAGCATCAAAGCCAAAGTGGAAAGTCCGATTAGGGCAACAAGTAAAAAAATTAGGGGCAGATGCTAGCAGTGACGTGCGGTGAAGTTTATGGCTAGTAAGGCAGCAATTTTTTTAGACTTGTGGACTTCAACTCCCAGAATTCCACAGCCAGGCATGCTCAGTTCCGATTTAAAGCAACAGCTTTAAACTTATTTAAATAAGTTTTCTTCCTTCTTTTTCTTTTTCTTTTACCTTCCCCTCCTTCCTCCCTCTCTCCCCCCACCCCCTCTCAAACACATAAACACACAAACACACACACACACACACACACACACACACACACAGAAGTTGGATTATAGTGTTTCATTCCATGTAGCTGATTTCCAGGGCAAAAGGAGGAGTTATTTTTGCCCTGTCCAATAGCATTTTCTTTGATAAAAGGGACGGAAAGATGGTCTTTGGGTTCCCTCCTTGAATGAGAGAATCCGTTTTAGTCAAAACGTTCAAATGTAATAAAATGATCTTCCTGTCTCGATCTATTTCATTGGAAAAGATGCCCGCCTGAGGAAAGAGCCTTTCATGTCTCTGAAAGCCAGCCCAGGGTGGGATCTCTCCAGGATGGGCGCAAGACCGATCCATGTTCACCAGCAAAGGGCAAAACTCTCTTCCATGGCCTCATTTCCCACCCGAAGCTTCCCCGTTTCTTCTCAATTCTTTTGCTTTCTGCAAAAACAGGGACACGCTTTGGGAAGGCAGGAGCCCAGAGCAGCCCACCGGCGCCCGCACCGCCCGCTCTGGAAGCCAAACTGCCGGCCGGGACTTCCCAGCTCAGCTGCTTCCCAGGCGGGTGGCGCATGCCAGACAGGACGACAGGAGCTATGAGGGAGCACGGGCTCCAGGGGCTCTCAGCATCCACCTGCCTGAGCTATGCCGCGGGCGAAAGAAAGCGCTTTAGTCAGTGGGGTGTCAGGGGAGAGGATAGAATCTCTCCTCCTCTCCCCCGACACCCCACTGACTAAAGTGCTTTCTTTCGCCCGCCTGAGCTCTTCCGCAGGCAAAAGAAAGTGCTTTAGTTAGTGAGGTGTCGGGGGAGAGGAGGAGAGATTCGACACCTCACTGACTAAAGCACTTTCTTTCGCCCATGGCACAGCTCAGGCGGGAGAAAGAAAGCGCTTTAGTCAGTGGGGTGTCGGGGGAGAGGAGGAGAGATTCTATCCTCTCCCCTGACACCCCACTGACTAAAGCGCTTTCTTTCACCTGCGGAAGAGCTCAGGCGGGTGAAAGGAAGTGCTTTAGTCAGCAGGGTGTGGGGGAGAGGAGGAGAGAATGCCTGAGCATTCTCTCCTCTCCCCCGACATCCCACTGACTAAAGTGCTTTCTTTCGCCCACGGAAGAGCTCAGGCGGGCGAAAGGAAGCGCTTTAGTCAGCGGGGTGTGGGGGAGAGGAGGAAAGAATGCCTGAGCATTCTCTCCTTCCCCTTGACACCCCACTGACTAAAGCGCTTTCTTTCCCTCGCGGCAGAGCTCAGAGCTTTAGAGGCTTTTTTAAACAGGCAGTCATTCACGGTGAGGCAGCAGCTAGCTAACCTCACTTCAGCACTCGCCTTTTCCCGTTTACATTTTTTTTCCTTTTCATGATTGACAGTGGTGAGGCTCTGCCTCCCCTGCCTCCCCTGACCGCACATCACTGGATGCTAGCAACTTGAAGAACATGCGTGAGCAACGGCTTAAAAACAACAAAATTATAGATCAGCTAATCAGAAGGTATAGATTGGATACAAGAAACATCAATGAAGCTGTAGAGATTGTAAAACAGCAGAAAACAGCAACAGCTAGGAAAATTGAAAGCTATGAGGCATGAATCATCCAGTATAAACAAAATCAGCAATTTCGATCAGACCAATGGCATTTTTATCAAAGTCTTAATGTGAATGATGACACCAAAAGTCAAAAACCAGAAAAGCAGACCACAGTTGAATTCTGGAAAGAATTGTGGGAAAATGCAAAGGACTACAATAAGGAAGCAAAATGGATACATGACTTTGAGAAAAGCATTGGCAACAAACAAATGCAAGTATTAGAAATAACAACTGAGATGGTCAAAAATCGAGTAAAAAAAGTAAAGAATTGGACATCACCTGGAAAGGACCAATTACATGGTTTCTGGCTCAAATATCTGACCAGTTTACATGCAATATTGGCCAGGCAACTGAATGAGATTTTACAAAATGGCTAAATTGACAACTGGAAAAACATACTTGATTCAGAAAGATGCAACTAAAGGAACAATACCTGTAAGGTGACCAACTTTTTTACAATGAAAAGGAGGACAAAACACGTTCTATTGTCCAAAATGCTAAGGTGACCAACTTTTTTACAATGAAAAGGAGGACAAATAAATTGGAAAAAATATATCGTAAATAAAAGAAATATTTTATTCATTGCAACAATAATACACTAAAATATGATATATGCATAATAAAAACATTTGCAACATTTTATGTTGTAATTATGCTTACATGCCTGTTTATTATTTAAATGAGTACTTTTCTATTGAATTAATATTTTTTGTCAATGTATCATCTTCTAACAATATATTGGAAATATCTGAACAAGAAATATCCTTCATATTGAATTTTACGGCAACTGCTGCAGCTAGAGTATCAACATTCAATCTCGATTTCTCACTTGTCGAAAAATCATTGGCAATTGAAAAAAACTGTTTCAACTGCTGCATTAGTTCCAGGGCAGCACAACGTAAATTGAACAAGTATAAATAAATGTTCACATGGAATATGTTCATTTTTGAAATGGCTGAAAATATCCACCCATCTTTTATCAATTTCAACATGTTGATTTTCCCATTGTATTAAATTTTTCAGAATTTAAATATACATTCAGTCTTCTAATTTCTTCAAAGAAACAATTGTCATCTATTTTAATGTCTAGCATTTCTTTAGATAAAAATTCAACACAAGATTCAATATCTGTTCAATATACTTGCGATGAAGTAAAAAAAACACCATTAAAAACTGTTTAATAAAATACGTCACATAACGCGCAACAGATTAGCCTTCAAATATCAAAAAGGAGGACATGTAGGAGGACACTTTTCAAGGGAGGACAGAACTTACAAAAGAAGGACTGTCCTCCCTAAAGGAGGACGGTTGGTCACCTTAATACCTGCAAACTACAGACCAATAACATGCTTGCCAACAACCTTCAAATTACTCACAGGCATTATTGCAGATAACATTATGGATTATTTAGAAACAAACAACATCTTGCCAGTAGAGCAGAAAGGCAACAAAAGAAGGAGCAGGGGCACAAAAGATCAGCTCCTAATTGATAAAATGATATTAGAAAATTGTAAGAAAAGAAAAACGAACTTGAATATGGTCTGGATTGATTACAAAAAGGCATTTGCCTCATTGCCACATAGTTGGATCATAAAATACTTAGAAACAACTGGCTTTAGCAAAAATATTACATCCTTTACTGAAAAGGCGATGAAACAATGGAGAACCAAGTTGGCAGTAGGGAATGAGAACTACGGAATGGTTAATATCAAGCGAAGAATTTTCCAGGGTGATTCACTTTCACCTCTTCTCTTCATCATCACGATGATCCCACTATCAGTAATCTTAAAAAAAATGAAATTAGGCTACCAAACAGCCAAAGAAGCTGAAAACATTTCGCATTTATTATATATGGATGATTTGAAACTCTATGGAAAGCCAGAAATAGAAATCCAATCATTGACAAACACAGTCCGAGTATTCAGCACCGATATTTCAATGCAGTTTGGCATGGAAAAATGTGCCACTGTATCCATAAAAAGGGGCAAAATCACTACATATGAGGGAATTGAAATGCCCAATGGCCAACTAATTAAATGCAACAAAAATGAAGCCTACAAATACTTAGGCATTCTGCAGTTGGATAACATCAAGCATGGAGAAGTAAAAACTATTGTCAGGGGAGAATACACCAACAGAGTTAGGAAAATTTTGAAATCTAAATTGAATGGTGGAAATACAATCAAGGCCATAAACACCTGGGCAATACCAGTTATAAGATACACAGCTGGTATAGTTAACTGGACACAAGCTGATTTGGACATTTTGGACCGAAAAACCAGGAAACTAATGACAATGCACTACAGTTTACATCCACGTGGTGATATTGATAGACTATACCTACCCCGAAAATCAGGTGGCAGAGGATTATTACAAGTGAAGCAAATAGTTGAAGAAGAAAAACATACACTGGCTGATTATTTAAAAGAAAGTCAAGAACATCTATTAATCGAAGTAAAGAACAAAAATCTATTGAAGGCCCAACAGACGAAACAAGAATACAGAAAAGATGTGATAAAATTAAGAATGGAGAGTTGGCAGAACAAAGCATTGCATGGCCAATTTCTGGAAAACATAAAAGATAAAGTGGACAGTGAAAATCTTGGTTATGGTTAACAACAGGTACATTAAAGAAAGAAACAGAGTCACTAATCCTGGCTGCGCAAGAACAAGCTATCCGCACAAATGCCATTAAGGCCAAAATTGAAAAATCCTCTGATTATGCCAAATGTAGACTTTGCAAAGAGGCTGATGAAACTGTTGACCACATACTCAGTTGCTGTAAAAAAATCGTGCAGACTGACTATAAAATGCGGCACAATTTAGTGGCACAAATGATCCACTGGAATTTGTGCAAAAATTATAATATTAAAACAGCAACAAACTGGTGGGAACATAAGCCTGAAAAAGTCATCAAGGGTCAGATGGTCAAGATCTTGTGGGATTTTCACATACAAATGGATAAAATACTGGCGCATAATACACCAGACATCACACTGGTTGAGAAAAATAAGGTTACAATCATAGACATCGCAATACCAGGTGATAGCAGGGTCGCCGAGAAGGAATATGAAAAAATCGCAAAATACCAGGACTTAAAAATTGAAATTCAACGATTATGGCACAAACCAGCAGTGGTAATTCCAGTGGTAATCGGCACACTGGGTGCTATTCCAAAAGCACTGGAATTACATTTAAAACAGTTAAAAATTGACAAAATCACCATCAGTCAAATGCAAAAGGCTGCACTGCTTGGATCCGTACACATATTACGAAAATACGTTATGACGTCCTAGGCCCCTGGGTGGGGCCCGACTAGTAATTAATGCCAAATCCAGCGAAACAACTGGCCGCTGTGATACAATTCTGTTAATGCAATAATAATAATACAAAGTTAAAAATAATCAGTTCCCAAAGTATCATTTAAAACAAGAATAAATTATGTACCTATGCAGAGACAATCCATGTCCAATACAGACATAACGAAGTCTTGAGTAGAAATACATTTAATATCCATATTTAGTACTTCTTTCCAAAACAACATTTGCAGAGAGAGATAATTGACTTGAGATTTCATTTAAACAGCATGCTATGTTCTTCTTAGACATTTAAAACCTCGGGAAATTTGAGACTGCCCTTGGCTTGAAATGTTAATGGTAATTAATGATTTTCCAATTTGCTATATCCAGATAGAGAGACAGAAATCCATCTTTCGAAGTGATTGGGTAGAAGGATAATCACTTTAGTAACCTAGATGGCTTAGATTAAAAGATGGGCCAGCAATCAGTGAACCACAACTGGTCTATTGAGAGGTCTTCTCTGCTGCCTTTCTCCATGTTTTGGATTTAAAGCTAAAATAGTATAATGTTCACAGCAATAAAAATTTATAGCAAAAAGGTTAGTGGGCCTGAGTGATGTAATTTCTCTTCCCTCTTTTCATAACTGGTCATTTAGGAAAATAAGATGCTGAATAAATCATTTATGAACTTGCTAATAACTCATTTATTAACTCATTAGAGATGGATGCTATACCTGAGATTGATTGAAGTTACTACAACTTTATTTGTTGTGATTAATATGTTCCATTTATTTTATAGGATATACTTATGACTTAACTTTCTAACTAGACTAAGTCTTGAAGCAGGTAAACAGGTAAATATTTAATTTGGTCTATTTTTATTACCTTTCAAGGAATTCATATTGTAGGAGGAGAGCGCAAGAAATGAAATATGTTGGAGTAAATAAATCCTTTACAATGTCCCTTAGATTCATGCCAAAGGCTCATGAAGTAGCCTTTTGGGCTAAATAAATGTAACTCTATAATTTACAATAAAAGTATTTGAATATCCAGAAGTTTAATGTGCTTTCCCAGGGTTGTCTAGAGAATCTCCCTCTCCTCTCCCTGGGTGCTGTGCACATACATGCAGATGTATAGATGTACAAACGTACGTACGCATGTACATACATACTATGTGCTTGTGTCCCTCAAACCTTAACACCACATGCAGAGCAACTAGCAATCCAATTTAATACACTGTGGACATTCCACACTGTGCAATTTTCTTTTATCTCTTTGGCAACTCTCCCAAATTGAGCCCTAGACATATTGTATGTTATTCATAATTCAGTGACTACAATATGAACCAAAAACTTTCATACTCTCCAGACCTCTAGGGTCTTTCTACAAATGAAATTCAATCTTCAGGTGAAATAAATAATGTGTATGTATATATTAGGGGTGGGTTCCTGCCAGTTCTAACCTCTTCTATAGAAGAGGTTCCACAAATCTACAGTGCCGTTTAGAACCGGTTCCAGCTCCCTCCCCCTGCCCGTCCACACATCATCAAGATGAAGAGCGAGAGGAGGAATTCTGGGAGTTGAAGTCCACAAGTCTTAAAGCTGTCAAGTTTCAACACCCCTGGGTTTTTTTTTCTAAAGGGTTAGGGGTGCAAGGGTCTTGTAACTTGACAGCTTTAAGACGCGTGCTTCAATGCTAGAGTTCCTGAGCCAACATGACTGGAGGAGGAATTCTGGGAGTTGAAGTCCACAAGTCTTAAAGTTGCCAAGTTTGAACACCCCTGGGTTTTTTTTCCTGAAGGGTTAGGGGTGCAAGGGTCTTGTAACTTGACAGCTTTAAGACTTGCATGCTTCAATGCCAGAGTTTCTGAGCCAACATTTTGGTTGCTAAGCGAGAGCATTGTTAAGTGAGTTTCATCACATTTTACAAGTTGGCCATGCCCACCCAGTCACATGACTGCCAAGCCACTCTTACTCGGTCACATGGCTGGCAAGCCACTCCCATCCAATCACATGGTTGGCAAGCCACTCCCACCCAATCACATGGCCAGCAAGCCACTCCCACAAAGAAGGCCACACCTACAGAAGAGGTTCTAAAAAAATTTGAAACCCACCACTGGTGTGTATGTATGTGTGTATGTATTTATGTATGTATGCATGCAGGTATGGTATGGTATGGTATGGTATGGTGTATGTGAATCAACCTTTGATTGTCAACTTCACATTCCCTGAGAGTGTCCTGAAAAATTCTAACTAAAGGCTTATCATAGAGGTCATGCAAGGAAGCAATTAACCAAAGTTCCCTGGGTATGCCCAACAGTATATTGCTCCTGATGCAGCCTGATATTTAAGATGGATCCCTTTTAATCAAGGTCTGTATTCCCCCTCACTTTTCCTGCCCTTTTGTTTGTCTGCTTGTCTGTTTGTATTCTGCCTGCCTGCCTGCCTGCCTACCTGCCTACCTGCCTACCTGCCTACCTGCCTACTTACCTACCTACCTACCTATTGTATTTTTGCCTCTCCCTGGAGCACAGTTAAACTGGTTATTGTAAGTGATGTCTTGCTGTCACCATAGATAAACATCGTCATTTTGATTCATCTTGGAAAAACTTTTTCATGGAGATTTGCAAGGATTGCCAGAATAGAAATTTTTAGAGCTATCTTCCTTTTAATGGTCACACTGACTACTTTCTCTTCAGGGCTAAGGGAATTATGATCACTAGTTGAATTGAGGATGGGTTCTGAGGACACATTTGGTAGCAAGGGTTTTTCCTTGCTTAAAAGTAATAAAAGGTAAGTTAAAATCAATCGATCACACAAACAAACAAACACATGTCACAAGGCAGACAATTCCGTTTCACATCGTTTATATTTGCATTATAGCTATAATTAACATAGTTTGCATCAAATGTGTAGATGGAATGTGATTATTTCTAATTGATAGATCACTACCAATAATGGAAAATATTTGGAGCTCAGGGCTGAAATTGATAGATCAATGGTCATTTTACTATATTGAGATTATTTGATCAGAATACAATATAGTAGAAGTTGTACAGTGAGGAAAAACCCTACCAGTTTTGTGGTGATTAAAATAAACTAAACATTGGGTATTCTACCAGAGAAATATGTAAAGAAGATTCATATTTGATTGTACAAATAATAACAGCAGCTAGAATTGTATTTGCACAAAATTGGAAAGCAGGCATAATCCCATCGGAAGGGGAGGTAATAAAAAAGATATTAGACTGTGCGATTGACATTGAGAATAAAGAACAAAGAGGAATCAGTGTACTACAGGACATGGGGGCAATTTTATGAATGGCTTGAAAAAAAGATATAAATAGAAAGAAAAAGGAACAAAACATGAAATAAATATCTCAGATGACACATGATTAAAATAGGGGGAGGGGAAATAAGAAAATATCAAAATGTAAATATACAGGTGGAAAAATGATATGAATTGACATATGTTAAATAACAATTATAAGAATGTACACTATATTGCCAAAAGTATTCGCTCACCCGTCCACATAATCAGAATCAGTTGTGAGCGAATACTTTTGGCAATATAGTGGCAATATAGTGTATATCTAAGAATGAATTTGAAAGGAAAAAAAAAACTTCTTACAAAAAAAAATATAAACTAAACAACAAAAAGTAAAAAAGGCATACTATTCTAAAGAAAAAAATTATATAAACTCTGTTTAGTATCAATGTAAAATTAGTTCAATTTAGCTTATTAAATGTAGACCATATGGAAGTATATTCCTTTAACTTCTCATTTTTAGGACATAGAAACTTTAAAAATAGGTTCATAGCCTGAATCCATTCCTCAATATCAGGGGAATAAGTCTCTTTCCATTTACATAACATTTTCCTCTGTGCCAAGCCTTAGGTTGAGTAGTGTCAAACTGCTAATACATAAAATGCAAATTATGTATTTTAAGAATATCGTTTAACCACACATTTATATTTCTATTATATTTATTTACAAAGCTATACTAGCCTATGCTGTGATATGAAGATAAACAAATCTGTGTTTGGACATGACTAACTCCTGTGAATTGAAGAACCCTTAAATATCTTACAATGCCAGAACAACAAAAAAGCTATGTCCAAGCCTTTTTAAATGTTCTTTGAGAAATCTAATGGACACTCAATGTTTTGTTGAGTTAATTTCATTCTTAAATAAAACGAAATATGTTTTACATTTCTTAAAACTTGGATAAGAATGTCCACAATAGATGCTTGACCAGGATTCTCATAAAATGTAGGAAAGTGCTCAATCTCTCTAGATCAGGGGTGTCAAACCTGATTTTATTGAGGGCCACATCAGGGTGGTGTTTGACCTCAGGAGCCTGGGCTGGGCGTGGCCAAGGTGGGCATGGCCAGCTTAACGTCACTTGTGTCAGGACTGCCTGTGGTGGCCTGAGCGCTCTGCCAGTGAAAATAGGCTCCCAAGCTCCATTTTTGGCTGTGTCATCCTCCTGCAATCCTCTGCCAATGAAAACAGAGCTTGGGAGAGCCACATGCAGCTCTCGTGAGCTCCGTTTTCTGCTGCAACAGCCTCCTGCAACCCTCCATTTTGACAGGCAGAGGCACCATGGGCCAGTCCTTCATGTTTCCAGGGTGACTCTGCAGGCTAGATCCTAGTACCCCACAGGCCGGATCTGGTCCCCAGGCCTTGAGTTTGACACCCCTACTCTAGATGGTTGGCTCCTTTGCATTTTTAAAATTCTTCTAATGTCTGAAAGGCATGCATCATGGTGGCACAGTGGTTACAATGCAGTATTGCAGACTGACTCTACCCACTGTCAGCAGTTCGATCCTGACCAGCTCAATTGATTCAGCTTTCCATCTTTCTGAGATTGATAAAATGAATAAAATGACTCTGTAAACCTCTTAGAGAGGTCTGTAAACATTGTGAAGTGGTATATGTGCATACGTGTAAATTGCTATCTCTGTCTAAAACTATTAGATTTAAGCTTGAATGGTGGAGCAGTAGACAACCTGTCTTCTCTTCCATATAGCAGCTTTTCAGATATTTAATGTGCTAATTTATATCCATTCAGACTTCTCTCTTCAGGGCTGACTGTACCCAGTTCTTTCCCGCATAGTCCTTCCATCTTGCTGCTTTCTGAACTTCTTTTTTTACTTATCTATATCTTTTCCCAGAAGAGGTCCCATGCAGAGTCTGAGGAATGTAGAATGAAGTAAAATTATTATCATGACCTAAAAGTAAGAGAAATTAAAATTGCATTAGCATGGGATGTCAGTGTGTGTTGAACTCTTCTTTGGCTTATTCATCTCACTGTTGTTAAATGTTCACTTCGCTATCACTTACTTCCCCAGGGTCCTGTTGTGACGTCTTTCCATTGGTATATAAAATACTTAGATTGTAAATGTATTTATTCAGGACACCCGTGTTTATTTAAATTCTTTGCTGAAATTCCACTGCATGGCCAGGGACTAGGTAAAAAAACAGGAAGGGCTGCTTAGTATTGATTCCCTGTTGAAGGTAATGCCTGAGTAATTCTACAGTTTTTACAAAAGGAAGAGCCTTTGTCATTTGGTTATTTTGATTTATTTATCAAATTTACAAGGCTGCTCAACTTCACAGATTCTGAATATCATAAAAGCAGTACATAAATAATATAACGAAGAAGAAAGAATAACAGCCAGACAGGGTAACAAAACATACAACCTAATGTACATACTCCCATAAGAGATCTGCCATCCATTTTAGCTCAAAGCCTGGGGGAAAAGTCACTATTTAAAGATGTGCTTGAACAAAATTCAGGGGTTAGACAAATATTTGGGCGAATGCTATTCCAGTGTATTGCAACAGAGAAGGCCCACTTTTTAGGTGTCTCATTATATGGCATTTTTTGATCAATGTGACCCAGAGCATGACCATTGTGTCCGATCATGTAAGTAGAAACTACTTTAGCCAGTCAGGCCCTGTGTCATGAAAGGCATTATAGTAGGGGTGTCCAACTTGGCAACTTTAGGACTTGCGGACTTCAATTCTTTTTTTAAAAACATTTTTTATTTGTTTTTGAACAAGGACAAACAAACATAAAAAACCATCTACCATTACAAATTGTAGAAAGTGTGTCGGTTGATTACAGTATTTCCATGTATCTCTTCCATAGTCACCACCTGCTTTTCATATCAAATCGCATATTTTAAATTCACCTATATTCATGTATATCACAATTATTATATCTCAACATTAATTTGACTATAATTGTTTTTGCATCCTTTTATATATAATATTCAAAATCTAGAATAGAATTATATGATAACATTCCATTAAATCATCCTAAGATCATCCAATCACAATACATCTTTATAACATATTCTAGATAAAACTTTTAAACCTCCTCTCATATTCTCCATGTGTTGTTTATATAAAATTTCATATTATCAAACTAATATATCTATATATATTGTTATCATTATTAATCATTATTTAACTATAGCTATTGTCAATTCATTTTATACATACTACTGGTAAACTTAATTTAGCTTAATTTTTTATTATACATTTTCATTGCATCAACCTGTATCTTTCCAGTAATAGTACGGTCTTATATCTCTTACCATTTGTAGCATTAATGTTCTAGTTACTTTCTTAATAAATCTTGTATAAACTTCTTTTGGCAACATGTTATTCCTTTTGTATCTCATAAAAGCTTGAAACCCAACATCTGTTCTTTCCATTAGCTTATCTTTGGTTATCGCTAGTGCTTCTGTCAAGATTTCTCTCCTTATCTCCGTCAATTTTTCTCTCTTTTGTTCTTCTGTGCTTTGAAGCCTGGGGTAGAGTTCCAATCCATCTATCTCCCCTTTCCATATTCCGCTCTTGCCATTACCAACCACGCTCATTTTGTTGTCAGTATCCACAGTTTTCTTATCTCTTTGCTCATTTTTTTCTTCCATCTTTTGAACTCTGTCCTCCACTTTCTTCATTTGGTAAACATCCTGAGTTTCTCCATCAGATTTTTCTGTTTTGTACTCCATATTCTCCAATCCTTTTTCAATTCTCTCTGTCACAACTGATAGATTTTGAATTTCAAACATAATCATTTGCAATGTTACAGTTTCGTTTTCCTGCTGAGCCGTTCTTTCAATTTTGCAGACACTGCCACTATAGGGTTCAAGGCTATTTTAATAAACTTCAAACAGGTTCATTTATTATCTTTCAAGTCAAAATGTTGTCTTCCCTCCAATAGCTAGTGATATAACTTCCAAAAGGCACCTGTATAAACAACTTGTGCTCTTCCTACTATCACTGTCAGTAAACAAACTGAAAGAGCCTTGAATCTCAAGTGATCAAAGAGAAAGAAGAAAAAACAATGTATCCAGCCTCCAGCCTCTAAGTAGCAGTGTAACTGCTTTTCCCCTCTGTTGTTACAACCCTCTTTATAATCCTTCTTATTATCTTCTTTATATTCCAAGCTTAAGAAAGAAAGAAAAAACCTTTAAATGGAAATAAAAAACAATCCAATTAATCAAATCAAGCATTATTTTAAAAAGGAGAATTTTAATCCATATGTATAAGCAAAAGTGAAAAAAGAAGAAGAAAGAATTAATCCATTCAGTTTAAAAAATAGGGAGCCCCTGCAAAAGTTCCATCCGTGAAAAAAATTAGAAACTGGATAACACACTAAAATCAATCTCGCTGCCTACAGTCTTCTGTCTTTAATCTTAACTTAATTTTTTTTTCTTGGGTAGTCTCTTCCTCTAATAATAAAATTTCCTCACCATTTCAACACACTTTCTCTTTCCGCTTTCTTCCCGTTCCGGAGCTGTCCCAATTTCAGCAGTTTCATTAGCTGCGTTTCTGTTGCCAGAAAAAAGGGCTATTCCTGGATCTTTCAGGGACTTTGCGGTGTCTCTGAGATCAGCAGGAGGTGCCCTTCTCAATCACCATTTCTGCAGGACAGTTTAGGTCCAAATGGACCGTCAAGCAGCAGAAATTCAACTGCGATCTCTGGGCACCAAGATCGCAGGTCAGGCCGTCGCAACATCAGCTCTCCTCTCCTGGACTTCAACTCTTTAGTCAGCATGCTGGCTGGACAATTCTGGGAGTTGAAATCCGCAAGTCTGAAAGTTGCCAAGGTTGGACACCCCTGGTTTCTAGAGAAGAAATCAGTACTATAAATTGCATGCAGAAGTTAACTGGCAACCAGTGCAATCATTGATGTTGCATGGGTGTGGATTGGTACACCCATTACTACCCATGCCACTGCCTTCTGGATCAGCTTCAGCTTCAGCATGGCCTTCATGGCAGCTGCATGCAGAATGTATTGCAATAGTCTACAAGCCAGGTGACCAAGGGATGAGTGACCAGAACAGGAATGGATGCAGTTGGTGAATCTATGGTTGCATCTGCCACCTCTTCGTTGAGCAGGACCTGCAAGCACAGAGGAAAACCTTGAGTTATGCAACCATCCTGAACAAAGAAATGCAACCTCATTCATGATTAAACTTGTCTCCCTTTCCACAAAGAAGCATGATTAAAATTATTTCTACCACTCTCCCCTACCCCTAAATCCCAGTTTTTTCCATAATCTCTTTTGTTCTTGCTTGACTCTGGGCTTTTAATATATTCTTCTAAGGCTGGAAATATTGAAATGAAAGATCTGTTTATACCACTGTTTTGTGATATGGCTGTGTGTGTGTGATTCTTTTTTAAAAAAAATTCAATCCCTTATTAATTTTGTACTTTTTGTTCGCTTGCATCCATGCCAGGAACGTGAAGGATAAAATATGTCTCACTTTTTAAACAGAAAACACCCTATGAGTGTGACTATTTCTCTCTTGGAAAGCTCTTGGAAGAATGCTAGTAGGCAGGAAAACAATGTCTCGTACCTTTCTATCAGTAACTTTGAATAGGAAAAGAGTGTTAATAAGGATATAAAGGCAATGAATGAAGGAGAAAAAAATCTTCTACAGACATATTCCGATTCCAATCAGCCATGTCACAATATTGTTGCTGTTTTTTAAGATAGTAAAACTTGTACCGGCAATCTTAAGTTGTATCCAAAATCTCAGACCATATTCGTCCTTTGCAGCCATGAGTCTTGGAGACCTACAACCTTTGTGGACAGCAGCAAAATTTACTGAACTTCAAAAAATCCGTCTCTAGTATCTGCTCTAGCTAATTTTTGGGATGGATAGGGAATTGGGATGAATGTTCAGTAAAACTGCAGAATTGTACTATGTGGGTTAGTAAAGTTGTGTCCTAATTCAGCTTTTAAAATAGATTCTTGGAAAAAAGCCCTCTCCAAACTCTTGACTTCTTGTTAAGAACTTTCATTAACAGGTCAAGGTTTTGTACGTAACTTTCTCTTCTGTTGTTCTCCACCAGGGTTGGGTTCCTGTACTAGTTGGTACCGGTTCACTTTGCACATGCTTTGTGCGTGACTGCTCGCTTCGTTCACATGCGCGCCCACCACACATTGCTCATGAATGCACAGTTGACTGAAAATTGTTCTATGCATGTGCAGAAACATGCCATCAATGGGAAAATAGACCAGGGAACCGGTTCGGGGGCATGGCCGGCCTGGGTCGCTTCCAGTTCTGCAACCCATGCCAAATCACCACTACGGTTCGGCCAAACCAGGCTAAACCAGAGCAACTCACCTCTGGTTCTCCATCATTTTCATATACACTTTCCTGGCATAATTATTCCTTAAGGTAAATTTAATTGATCTATGATTTAAAGAAACAGTTTCCCTGCTGAAAAATCTATCTAAATGCCCCATCAAGGATTTCATTTATATCCTTTGCTGCATTCAGAAGTTTCAGTTTGAAGGTAATCTGAATCAATTTCTAATTTTCTGAGTGGATAGGAGATGACCAAGTTTATTTATGAGGCAGCAGTCTGATGTGAGCCACAGTTCTTTGAACTATTTTTATTTAAAGAACTATCAAGCACACAATGACTATGAGTGCTTAATGTGCATACAGTTACTTAGAGCTTGAGCAGCAGATGGTCCATATTTGCATATCAGGGTTACTTGTTGTTGTAACATTGATCTGCTATTGCCCCAAAGGGACAAGATAATATAAACAATGTGAGAGTGACCAGCAAATATTAGCATTCTAGAGGGTCTACATTTATCAGTAGCATGATGACAAGGAGTTGAAAAATGAGAAAGCTCAATGAAATAAGGTTAAAAGCTTCTCAGAATATAAAGCCAAAGATTGATATGGGGGAATAAATTCCCATGGAAGTAACTTATAGAAGTCATGGTTAAAGAACTTAGCTATAATTTATTACCGTGATCGCCATAGAGGGTTCCATAATTTTTGTGTAAACCTATTATATAAGGACAGATAAAAATGGCTGCTTAATAAATGGGAGCTGTTGAATTAGTAAAGTGGACATATATGTGAATGAAATAGAATAAATAATATGAATTCATAAATCATACAAATCAATAAAATGGGTTTAAATATGAAATGTCATCAAGAGCAATAAGGCAAAATTACGATGATGTCAACCTATGGCAATATTACTTCTAGAAACGTAGCTCCTCACAAACAATATGCAACAAGGAATATGCACAATGATGCAGCATTGGTTGAGGCCACATAATGAAAGCTTGGAAGTCTCCATCGCTTCTCCTAGAAGCCTTTTGGGTCTTTGCATGGGCCTTGCTTGCTCTTTTGAGATAGTTTATTCCTGATTTTACATAAGGTGGAGATATAAGAGAACAGAACTGATGTCCAAGGGCCAACTCAATTATGTCTTAAGTGGAACTATGCAAATCATTTGGAATGAAGCCTTATGTTGTCCCTATGTTGTGCATGATGTGCTATTCTGAAAGTATCAGAATAGAAACCCTCATTTCAAAAGTCCTCCAGGTGTTTCAAAAAATCCTTCTTTTGGACATTGATGATTTGCAAAATGAACAACGTCTGATTTGCTTTGGCCATGTTATGAGTGCAAATTCATTGGAGGAGGCAATGATGCTAAGAATGGTTAGGAGAACAAGAAGAAGCGGCAAGCAAAGGACATGCTCAGTGGTGGGCTTCAATTTATTTTACTACTAGTTCACTCGTTCGTGCGCTCACGCAACACTGCGTATGAGCAGAAGTGTCCGGGCAGATGGGCAGAGCCTCCCGTCACCGCCACTACTGGTTTGCCCAATCCGGAGCGAACTGGCAGAAACCCACCTCTGGACATGCTGGCTTGATAACATAAAATCTGATACAAAGTTGAATATCCAACGATTGAAAGAATCTGTGCCTGAGAGGATAGCATGGAGAGCACTTGCCTATAAACTCACCAAGAGTTAGACATGACTAAATGATTAAACAACAACAACAAGATTCACAACTGAGTATTTTGCTTCTTGTTTTTGTTTAGGAGTAACCAATAGCTGTTCATCAGTTCTGTTGATCCCAGGCAACCTTATCCTGCTCATGAAATGCTCTGGCAATTAGTTTTTTGATATGAAAAGACAAGTCTACTAACTGCAACTTTCTGGAACAAAACTGATCAGTGCTGTGATATAATGACTGGCTTAATAAACCCAACATTTGATGAGCCGGGGTGGTGCAGTGGTTAGAGTGGCTACAGCAGGCTACTTCTTCTGACTGTTGGCTGCCTGCAATTTGGCAGTTCAAATCTCACCAGGCTCAAGGTTGACTCAGCCGTTCTGCCTTCCCAAGTGGGTAAAATGAGGACCCAAATTGTTGGGGGTAATACACTGACTCTTTAAACCTCTTAGAAGCACTTTAAGTGGTATATAAGTCTGAGCGCTATTGCTATTTGAAACACTGCCCTATAAATTGAGAGTATTCTGTGAATTAAATAAATTAGTTTCAAATCATTTTACAATACTGATATTTTAGTTTTCTATAGTATTTCTCCACCATCATTTTGCATTATTCTGGTCATCCAATGAACCTTGGCAAAATAGCTAATCAGCTTTAGGGATGAACATTCTTTCTACTTTATCATCAACATAATCCTAGAACCGTGATGGTGAACCTATGGCACATGTGCCAGAGATGGCATGCAGAGCCCTCTCTCTGGGCATGCGCACCATCTGCTCTTCTGGTTTCTGGTGTGCACTGACCAGCTGCTCTTCGTAGGTGCTGGATGGCCAGAAAACAGCTTGAAAATGGCCCCAAAACCAGCCTGTAAATGGCTCAAAAATTGCCCGAAAATGGTCCAAAAACAGCCCCAAAACAGCCAAATATGGTAAAAAAAAAAAAACCAGGCATGTGCTCACCGGCCAGCTGGTCTTTGGGTTTCTGGCATTCCAGTTTGGGCCCTCAGTGCCTAAAAGGTTTGCCATCACTGTCCTAGAATGTATTGGATCAAGATCACAATTTATTATTATTTGTTGTATTGTTCTGATTCAGATAAGTGATTCACACTAAATGATTTCATATTATTGACTTTTTAATTTAATAATATCCATATTATAAGGGTAATAAATCTTTATTTAAAACATGGGAACAGTGGACTTTTGTGATAGACTGTTGAAGCTATTCTTTTTGAAAAATGTAATTCATATGAATAAAGTAAGTTTCAGAAAATGTATTCTTTTGAAATTCTGGTTCAGAACAAGGTTTAAAAGAAAGGTCATTGCTTTCATTATGAAAACGGATAAGGTGGTCTTGACTTTAGTGAGATGTCTCCAAGTGAGATTTTAATAATCTTGCAATTCCGTCGTAATCAGAGACAATTTGGCTGCTTTCAAATGGTTTTTTTTAGTATGTAAAGTGCATAGATAATTATAGTAATTTTATGTTACACGCAGACAACATTTTCATCCTTTAACCATCATCCAATTTTTATTACTTTCCCCCTTTTATTAACATCAATATATTGTTTAGAAATAAAGGCTTGAAGCATAAATCTCTATATTCAAAAGTTACTTGATGAAGCTCTATAGATGATAGAGCTTCATTAAAGTAAGTTTTGAATTATGGATTCAACAAACTCTCACTTTCTCTTCCTGTTAATTCTTCTAAAACCCTAGTTGTGAAAGTGTATAGAGACATTTAATAAAATGGTTTCTGTACTTTTTAATTCTAGAATCCCAGAATTTCAAAACTTTATAGCCACAACATTCAAGATTAGATTTTACTTCTAGCTACCTTCATACATACCTTTATACAGAATAGAAAGAATAATTCTCCTATATATAAACCGATAAATTAGATTTGTTTAATAAGAAGAAACTTCTTTTAACTAAACGACAACATCTGTTAGGAAACTGGGAGAATGAGTTGTAAAGAAATAATCAATCTTGTAGTAAATAATGGCCAAACATTTACTTTCCAGAATAATTTCTTTACACATTAATCAACCTGAACCAGCATTATTATTCTCCTTTTGTGCCTTTGTTGCTTCAAGAAGCTTCTTTGTCACAAAACACACAAATATGGACATCTTGAAATAATTAGATGGCAACTTAGAAGTGGGAGGGAAGAAAAGATCAATCTGATTGGATTTTTTTTTAAAAAGTACACTAATCACAATGAAACTAACATATAGTAGTTTTCTTAACAGTAAAATACTCAACAGAAATGAATGGTGTGGTTGGTAAATTGCAGTTGTGCAAGCAACAAAACATAAACAAAGAAAGATATTACCTTTGCTCACAACTACAAAATCACCAAAGAATAAATTCAATTTATTCAATTATTCCAAACAGACTTTCTTAGGAAATAGATACACAACTTTAATTTATGTGTATCTCCTTTATCTGGAGGATTTCACTTCCAGCAACAACATGTTCCAAAGGTTGGGGGCTGTGGCAAAAAACACTCTTCTCCTAGACCCCCACCAGTTGAAATTCCTTAGCTGATGGGATCAGCAATAGGCTCCTTCTGCCAGAATGAGTGCGGCAGACAAATCCTATTGGAGCAAGACAGTTCTTTCTTATAAACATACTATTTCCAGAAAATATTGTTACAAGAGAGCATTTCAATAGAAGAGAATATACGTAGCTCATGGCTGAACTGTGGAGTCCTTAGTGCTCTCTGAGCTTGGTTGTTTGCTTGCGGATGTATCATTACCTGACTAGGCAACATCATCAGTGTTAGTGAGCATGGGGGTTCACTCCCTGTTTTATATACAATAGGTTGCATTTGCCAGTGCTGGTTAGGGTGTAGTTTTCTCCTTGGTAGTTCCTGGATTAGAGTATTGTTTTCTGCTTGCTTGTTTTTCTGGTCTTAATCCCTGCTTATCTGGGTGTAGGGATGTGTTCTGGTCTTTCCGTTTCCTTCTTAGTTTGTTATTGTCTCTTCTGGATTGTGTGTAAATGTGATTTATCTCTAGTGGTTATCCTCCCAGGGGTTGTGAGGTAGGATCACATATTTTGGAGCACTTGTGCACAAAAATACAGATTTGTCCAGGCAAAGCTAGGCCACTGTCAGAACTCATTTCTGTTCTTCCAAGGCTAGTCAACAACAAAATTGGATTTTCCACAATTGCTGCTTTTTTTAAAAAAAAATACCAGTGCAAAATAAAATGTAAAACAAGAAATGAGAATAGTTATCTCAGAAATAAAATCCAGATTTTAGAAACTGCAAATGTAAATGTTTGTGTCTTGTTAAACATAGTTTTATATGTGACTATTTAGTTTCCTTGCAATGAAAATATTTTATTTTATGAAGTTGCAAAACTCCATCATTTTATTTGACATATAATTTAAAACTTAACTATTAAGAGTCAGGCGTGTATTTGCTCCTAAATAACATTGAATAGTCAGTATTTTCGTGACAATCAAATTACCATGTAAAATAAATGATATCATGATCTGCTTGATACAAAATGCAATTTCTAAGAATATTAGAAGTAAATTTCCTTTAAATATTCCACACAGAATATTGCTCCCAATTATCCAGTTATTGTTGGTTATCACCTATAAAGTCCTACATGGCATAAGATGTTAGTTGAAGGATTACCTGAATCCATATATTTCTTCCTGTCCAGTCACACATCTGGGCATACTCGAGGTCTTATCTATTGAGCAGTGTCATCTTGTAGGACCCAGAAAGCATGTTTTCACAGTGATGGTTCGTGGTCTGTGGAATGGCATCTCCTTGAAGACTATTACCACCAGCTTTCAGAAACTGTTTAAGATCTAGCCCCTTAACTAGAATGGTGGTTGAGGCACTTAAGTTAGTTAGTTGGTTATTGACCTGTTGGGTTTTGGTTCTGTTTGTTTTTTTTCTCTTAATGTATTTTGTTTTGTTTTTTAATCTGTAAGATGCCCAAAGTTGCTATAGAGTCAGGCAGCCTTGGAATTGAAGTAATAAACAACTTTTTTTTTTTAAAAAAAGGTAAGCTAATAGATCAGAAATGGGGGAAAAACAAGATTTTTAATTCTTTAAAGTCAGAAAAGGATGACAGTTACATGCAGTCCAGGATGGGGTGATCTACTTTTCTTGGATATTTTGCTCTTGGTTCATTTGGCAATGAATAAACCTACAATTACTATGGCAGATGATGTGGATCACAACGACTCAAAATTTTCAGGAGAAATTATAAACTCTTTTGGTGGGGATGGGCAAAAGTATCTATAATCTTGTCTTTTCTCGGAGATATAAGGGCTCTTTTTCATTTTAAGCAGCTGTAGGAATTTTAGGAGCTTGACTTGTAGTTTTCAAGCACAGAATCATAATAAAGATAACAGATAGCAATAAGATATCAACAACAATAATAATACTGTAGTATTCTGAGTTCAAAACATAATGTGTTGTGCTCAAAACTGATATTTTAAGTGTGAAGCAGTAAAAATACCCAAAACAGTCAAAACAGACATCTATTTACATTTTCTGAAGTTTCATGCCCAAAATCTTGTGAACAAAATATTTTGTGCACCTCTAATATTTTTATCTTTTTCTGACAACTCTTAATTTGATACTTTCTGGTTCTTTTCATCTTTTCCTTTCTTACTTCTGACTCCATCATGCATTAGAAGCATTAAAGGTTTGTTGTGGCATAGGGTAGCTGATTTAGCTGTGGATTTTATCCATTCTTAAAGCTAGTTGAGATCTAGTGCCTTTGTTTGAACCAAGAATTCTAATAAATTACAACTTCCTCGGTTTAATAATGTAAACCTCAGCTTGATACAAACCTTTTCCAGACCAGCCATTTGAGACAAAATTTGCAAACAAATCTTTCATCAGAATTCTGGGCTTTATTGGCAACTGGATTTAAGTTGGTTCAGTCAGGATTCATTCTGTTTCAGCTCTGCAACTAAATTTCCCGAGAAATTCAAAGGCAGACTGTTTAGTTCTGCTTTAATGGAAGGTATTGGAGACCCATTGATAGCAGGATTTTGTCTCTCGTAGAAAATACTGCTAGCCATGACTTCTTTTCTCTTTCTCTTCTGTGGCTAACTGGCAATGTCCAATTCTTACAGCATTGGTAGATATTCAAGGTCAGAAGGAGACATCCATATTATATAAAAAAAGCTGAAGGTGAGATTTTTTAAATACCAAGGAGATTAAAAGAGAAATGACACTTAATGTCATACTTGCTCCTCACCATGTCTTCCTTACAGGGACTGTCAAATTAAGTTTTGTTAAAAGCAGCTGTTACCTTACACTTTTTGTATTGAAGGTTGTTTGTCACTCAGACCCTTTGCACTGATGAAATACTATTCCCTGAACTAATATTTTTTAGTAGGCGAGAGGAGGTGAAATCATATTGAAAAAGTACTAGATACTCAAGGATGACAGAAACGGTTATGATTATGGCTTACAGTAAAAACCAGCTTATCAGAAAATGGATAAGGTACATTTTTGTGAAAAAAGATATTTCACCTAAGTTAGCACTGAATGGACAAATCTTTTGTGATGTGAAAGGAGGATTTCTCTGGGGTAGGTTTCCATAAAAATGCTAGGAACTGACAGGTAAACGATTGATCAAAAACAACCCTCCTTTTTAAAACCAATGTAGCAGTTTTCATTTAGGTTTTGCAGGTCTAATGCTATGCTGGCTTAAAGTTGACAAGAGGTTTTTATCAAGAATAATTAAATCAATCAATTATTTTAATATTTGTTTTCTATAGCATGCTACTGAGACTTTTAAATGGGTCTGTTGCGATTGTCTTTGGAGAAGCATCATTTGCTATTAGGCTTACACTGTATTATTGACTTCCAGGGTTAATAGCTTCCCACCCACTGTTGCATTCAGGCAGTCTGTGTGTTTGTGTATGTGTGTGTTTCATAGTTGACTGTTGTGTCTTCTTGTTGCTGAGCATTGTTTGCCAACATTCCTTCTCTAAAGAGAGAGAAGCATTTAATAGATTTGCTGACAAGAAAACAGAGGGTTGTACAAAAGAAGTCATTCATCACTCAGATCAAATCCAAGATGGCACTGCATTTTTAAAAGAAAAAAAGGAGCTTTAACTATAAAATGGCTTGTAATCTGCATATGATTTTGCAGATTTGCAAGAGCTCTCCGATTCCAGCCTCTTTGAACCGAATGACAAATGGTGATTATACAGCTAGTAGCAGTTTCTCATGAGGTTTTAACAGTGGTGGGATTCAATTTTTTTTACTACCAGTTCTGTAGGCGTGGCTTGGTGGGCATGGGATGGCTTGGTGGACGTGGCTTGGTGGGTGTGGCAGGAGAAGGATACTGTAAAATCTCCATTCCCATCCCACTCCAGAGGAAGGATACTGTAAAATCTCCATTCCTTCCTGATCAGCTGGGACTTGGGAGGCAGAGAATAGATGGGGGCGGGGCCAGTCAGAGGTGGTATTTACCGGTTCTCCTAATTACTCAAAATTTTCGTTACCAGTTCCCCAGAACTGGTCAGAACCTGCTGAATACCACCTCTGGGTTTTTAATAACCTGAAGGAGGTTGCATGCAGTGGTGACCATAGAGAAAACCAACAGGTTCAGCATGAGGTAAGTAGCATTGTAAAACAATAATTGTTGTGAGTGAACAGCAGAAACAGATGTGGCCATTTAGATCTCTACAACTAGGGAAGCAACTGGTTGTTACTTCTTGGAACAACGGTAAATTCTTATTATGTGTTTCATAGAGTATTGTGAACGCAGCCTGTCCAATTTTTTGAGATTCTGGTTACCTTTCCTCAATTGCTGACAAGTGATTTACCGTTGCTTAAATAGTAAAAATTGATACTCCTGAACAAACTTTGCTGATCAGTTACACCTGTAAAAGGGACCAAGGGGAAATGCAGAAAATTATGCACCCATTCAGATTAATATTTATGGCAGGCAGATTGTAGTAATAGTAATCTCTGAAAAAATAAGTAGGCCTATGGAGGAGCAATAATTGCTGAAGGAGAATCAGCACAGTTCTGCAAACCTCCTGTCAACAACCCTTCAAAGATTGGTCGTTATAAGCAAAAATACTGGAATATTTGGGTCTTAGCATGGTCCAGCATGGTTTTTGGAATAGGCTTTCCTGCTTGAACATGGGGTTGGATTAGAAGACCTCCAAGGTCCCTTCCAGCTCTGTTTTTCTCTCTGTTATTCTGTTAATTGCATTGTGTAGCCACAATGTGCATTGTGACTGAATGGACATAATAATAGTAGAATAGGTAGAATTACTGGGATATAATAATAACTTGCTATTTCACTCCTGTAAGAATTGCTTTGCTCCTGTAAGAATTAGAATTGCCTCTGCCATTTGCTTTCTACTAGTGATCTAACTCCTGTTATCTTGTTTTTGTGTACAGCTCAGTGCCTGGTGTGGGGTATGACATGGCCTGGCAGGGTTACATCGGGCAAATACCTGTGCTGCTAAGCACACAGCCCTCTGTTTCTAAGCACTCAACCTCCCTGTTCCTTGCTGCACGGCCAATGCAGGGCTACAAGGAAGCCATGGGCCAGGGGGCCAGAATTTGATAATAAGCTGAAGGTATGAAAGGACATCATACCTTCCCCAAGGTGTGGCCTTCCTTACACGCACCTTGTCAGCATGGTCATGGAATGGTGTACCCAGTTCTTTGCTTTGACCAAAAATAAAAAGCTGTTTCGTTTTCAAGCCACCACTCTTCTTTTGGCCTATTGTTGACTTAAGTGTATCGCCAAACCTTACATGACATTACATGCACACATTCCAAAGATGTGGAACTTGTGCTTGCCACACTTCTCTTACTCTGACAGAGGCAGTGGGTGCCTGCTGTTATTGCTCGTTTGATGTTTCAGTTCCTTTTTCATTTTATTTTGCATCCTTTTCATTTCATGCCCTTCTCACTTAGGCAGCGAGGTTTCGTCCCCTGTGCAATGTGGCCAGTCATCGAATGAAAAGATGAGCTAAGGTTTTGGGTCCAAGAAAGACAGCTGTCCACTTTGAGGACATATGATGCTGCTGTTAATTACAGCAATAGGCTAAGAAACACCCCCTTCCCCACCCTTTCAAGGAATGATCTTTCCATGTTCTTCTCTTACCTACATTTTGTCCTTAGCTGCTTTTTTTTCTTTGATTCCTCAAATAATTTGCTCCCTCCTTTTCCAGAAGCTCAAGGAAACATCCATAATATTACCTCTTCTCCCCACAAAATTTGTTGACAATTCAGTATCTTAATTGCTGCACCAAACAAAGTTCATAGCAATAGCAGTCAGACATATACCACTTCATGGTGCTTTGCAGCACTCTCTAAGTGTCAGTATATTGTCCCAATACTACGAGTCCTCATAATAGTTCTTTATTGCACTAGATCAAGGGTGTCAAACTAGAAGCCCATGGGTCAGATGCATCACATGCAGTCCACACCCACCTCATCTCCCCAAAGGAGAAAAATATTGCAATACGTCACGTGATATCAACATGACGCCAGGAGTTTGACACCCATGCACTAGGCAAATTTTCACGTGTGACTAG
Organism: Natrix helvetica; assembly: GCF_964273705.1. NCBI lineage: Eukaryota > Metazoa > Chordata > Lepidosauria > Squamata > Natricidae > Natrix > Natrix helvetica. Next base: position 191,929,241 of record NC_138552.1, read on the forward strand.
GGCTTATGAATCCTTGATGTTTTATCACTGAACTGTTGCTGACCATGCTGGTGTTGGTGTGCCTGTAGGTGAGCAGCTACATGCATTATGGGAAATTTAGTAATAAATCTGAAAGTAATAAAACTGTTTTGATGAATTAAAACATTAAAGGCTTTTGTCTTGATCTGCAACCACTTTAAGGTCCAGTGTCAAGTGTTGTAACGCAGGTAGAAGAGGAAGGTGTATGGGAAGGACAAAACAAAACATAACACTTCACAATATTACAAAAATCGCGCCTTCAATCTATACTTTGTTGTTTTGAGTTACATATAGATTGGGCTTTGCCATTCCTCTCCTAGTGCTGTATTAAAACCAGCAAATACAGGTAGTCCTTGACTTACAACAGTTCACAACAGCACTGGAAAAAGTGACTTATGACCATTTTTCGCACTTATGATGATTGCAGCATCCCCATGGTCACATGATTTACATTCAGATGCTTGACAACTAACTCACATAATGATGGTTGCAGTGTCTTGAGGTCATTTTTGCAACCTTCTGACAAGCAAAATCAATAGAGAAACCAGATTCACTTAGCAACTGTGTTACTAATTTAACAACTGCAGTGATTCACTTAATAAATGTGGCAGCAAGAAAAGTCGTAAAACAGGGCAAACAACAAATTTCTCACTGAGCAACACGAATTTTGTGCTCAGTTGCAGTTGTAAGTTGAGGACTATCTGTATTAGCCTGTTTTTCTTTTTTGAGGTACTACTTCCACTCAAATGGTCACACAATGTAATTGGAGGAGATTCAACCTGGAAAATCCAATCGCTCCTCCTTGAAACCTCAAATCAAATGCCAAAGTGGGTTGGCTGAATTCTGTTGACCCCTTTAATTTGTGGAAGTGTCCAGATCAAAATGGAGAGGCCGTTCTATTGCAGTGCTTCAAAAAAAAAAAAAAAAAAAAAAGAGTGCCACTTCAATTCACTGCTTTGTTTCAAGGGGCTGTTTCAATCCAAACTTCATTATTAGTAATGAAATACTAGTAAGACAAAGGAGATGGTGCTAGATTTCCGGAAGCACAGAGGGGAGGTTGCCCCACTATATATCGAGGGGGGTGGAGAGGGTTTCCTCTTTTAATTTCTTGGGAGTGCTTATTAAGTCAAGATCTCACCTGCAAAAACAACATGTCCCTAGTGATTGGCAAGGCCCAACAGAGACTTCATTTCCTTAGAGTCCTGCAAAAAAATCAGGTGGAATAACGGCTGATGACCTCTTTCTATCATTCCACCATAGAAAGTGTCCTCACATTTACGGTATGGTATGCTGGTTTAACAGCTGCGGACAGGAAGGCACTACAGAGAGTGATCAATTCGACACAAGAAACCATTGGTTGCCCTCTGACACCACTGGATGACATCGCCAGATCCCGCTGCTTTAGCAGAGTAAAGAAGATACTCAGAGATGATTCACACCCTGGTCAGTGTCTCTTTGCACTTCTACCATCAGGCAGAAGGCATCAAAGTATAGCCAGCCGAACAAACAGGTTTAAAGATAGTTTCTATTCTTGGGCTGTGAGACTTTTAAATACAACCACAATCACTCCATGCACACTCTAGTTTTTTTTTTCTTTTTCTTTCTTTTTTCGTTTCTGTTATAATTTTGCAACAGTGAGGTTAAAACCAACTTCGTTGTATTTAAGTACAATGACAATAAAGATTATACTTATACTTATTATGCTATATCTTTTAAAAGTTCCATCCAGTTTTATTAACTTATCCTGAGTCTCCCATTTGGACATGAACATGGACTGCTCTACTTTCTCTTCAGGTCATGGATTCTTCCCGCCCATTTGAATAATACTGAAAGGAGGTGCTTATTATAGGGATGTCTTGTAATAAGAATAGGAATTATGGCTTTCTGATTAATGGAGCAGAACATAATTTAATCTGCTAATCAGCATTTGACTAACTTGTTATAGGCTGCATTGTTAAATTATCTTCACTTAAAGTCTATTGTCTAAATATCCTTGTGTTAAAAATTCTACTCCCATCTTTTTTCAATTACAAAACCATGTCAGAAAAAATGGACTTTAATCCACAAAAATATGTTTTGTAACCAATTTGTTAACCATTCAGATGGTTCTAAAATAACCCAGATGTTCTATCAGAAAATTGGTAGGTTTTTTTTTTTTTAGGGACACGGGGATCATGATTTTGTCCAAAATTGCTTGGGATATTGAAGTGATTTTGAAACAAAAAAAATTCTCCACTCCCAGGTCCATATTTATCAAGTTTCTCAGAAATTACTTGTTTGAAAATGAGATTTTGTTTTACAGAATCAACTGATTGGGACCTCTAGAGATCATCTGAGTTGCCCTTGAATTCTGCTTAAGGTAGTTGAAGCCGGCAAGTACCTCTGAAGAGAAGAGAGGCCTCTACACTGCGAGGAAAGTTAATACAATTTTTATAATAACAGCAAATTATTTTTGGTTAACACTCAGCCCTGTGGCTGTGAGCCTTTCGGGGAATGTTTGTGGAGGTCCACAAGGAGGCAAACAGAAATAATTGGAAAGACTTGAAGGCAGGAAACATTTGGTGATATCAGATATATACCAATAGCTCAAGTGGTTGTGATATCTATGCATTGTTCTAAGATGGCTTCTCTACTATATTGTTTCAAGTATGTAGGAAACAGAAAAACTGCTATTGATATAATACAAAGGTGTGCATCTAAGAGAATAATCAACAATGTTTGTCAGGAAAGAGTGATTGGTAGTATTTAATTGTTAAACGTGGTTTTAATTACCATATTTTTCAGAGTATAAGTATAATCTTCCCCACCAAAAGAGGGTGAAAATTTAGGTGCATGTTATACACTGAATACAGCATTTTCGGCCTCCTGAAACTCCGCCTCCTCCACAAAAATAGACATGCATAGCCTTTAGGAGCCCTGCAAAGTGCTCCTGGGGGCTGGGGAGGGCAAAAATGACCAAACCATGGGCCTTTTTTTGCTCATTTTTGTCCCCCCCAACCTTCAGGAGCACTTTGCAGGCCTCTCAAACTCTCCAAATGCCCCATTTTTCACAAACAAATGAGGCGTGCAGAGGGTTTGGGAGTTTGCAGAGTGCAAAAACTTTTTTTAAAAAAATTTATCTCTTCAAAATCTTGGTGTGTCTTATACTCCAGTGCGTCTTATACTCCGGTGCATTTTATACTCCGGTGCGTCTTATGCTCCAAAATATGGTAATTTTATTTTAGTTATTGTAATCCACTGGGAACCCTTATGGAGTTTGTCATATTTAAAGATTAGGTGGATACCTGTGCTTTGCTACAAAACCATGTGATCAGGTCAACCCGCAGGCTGGATGAGTCACTTGCTGGCCACGCCCATATAAGGCAATTGGCAGTTGGAACAGAGTTCCTTTCAGGTGGGGAAGGGGAGTAGAACATCTAACTCCTTAGCATCGATGCGTGTTAATATAACACTGTATAAGGAATACTGATGATTTGATGGTCATTTCGAAAAATCCTTTCTTAGCAAGCACCTAGAAGCCAAGAGGAACATATGTGCTGAATTTAAAGTTTGTAGATTTTACAGTTCTGGAGATTTCGTGATGATGTGTGAGTGGCATTTCACTTTTATATAAAGAGATTTTAATAAATAAATGGATAACTGGAAAAATGGTGTCCCCCTTCTTCCTAGCTTAGTGCAGGTACACTATTTCTGTGGCAGCACATATTGTTAGTGATGCTGGATTTTTACAAGGTGCATCATGAGAGAGCATTGTTATGATATGGTGCGGCCTGGAAACTTCAATTAATGCAGAATACAGCAATCAGGATGTTGGCTGGATCCAATTATTCAGAGCATGTATTTATTTCAGTTCCTGGTAATCATAGGCCTAGTTTACCTGGTTGGTTATGAAATTCACCTTGCGGTTTTTCAAAATATTTCTCCTTTTGCAGAAAACGATCGGTTTTCTTACCTTATTCCCCAGTATAGGTATTTGCTTCCAATGATGATACCCACGTGACAAAACTCCACTTTTTCATGCTTGCATTACAATGGCACACCTAAATACATAAATAGCAGAGTCTGTGTCCCAAACTCACAAAGCATGTTTCATTATTTGCCTGTGCTTCTGCAGATGCCTGTGGGCCTAGGACTTCTGAGAGATGACCCTTTCAATTTATTCTGCTAAGAAGAATGTAAAGCTCTAAAGGTGTGTTTATTTTTATTCCTGCATCAATATGAGAATGGCTATGCCTGGCTCATGCAGCTTCATCCAAGCACTGCAGAGCTAAAGCCAATATACTTAAGAGTTTTGACCCTAAGCCAAAGTTTGTTTGATCTGTTCTTCAAAACCCTTGTTTTAAATCAACGTCTTCTGCCTACATTCCCTCCCCCTCTTTCCCTTTGGGTAGAATAAAAGAAGGCCCAGGAGTCTGCATTCAACGAGATACTTAGAAGCAACGTACATTTTAGCACACAAAATAATGTACAAATTGTTCAATTGCTCTTTTGTATTGAACCACAAAGTTTATGTTCACATTTGTTCCATGGGAGCAGAATTTTGTATGAGACTGGAAATGTACATCCAAATGCACACAAAACAATGTACAAATTGTTCAACGTGGCTTTCAAACATATAAGATAGACATACCAAAAAACACTATACCCGAGGCAAAAGAAAGATTGCAAGAATAGAAAATTATCAGCACAGGTACTAAAATTCCCTTAATCTTTTTCACGAGTGACTGGTATTTTGTATTACAGTCTGAGCTAGAATCAATTCAGAAGTCTGTGCATAACCCAATCAGAACAGGCTATTTTAATGCACATAATGGATGCAGAGCCAAAGTTGGTGGCTCTTCCTCTTTTGTATTGAACCACAAAGTTTATGTCCACATTTGTTCCATTGGGACAGAATTTTGTACGAGACTGGAAATGTGCATCCAGATGCTGTCTAAAATGGTAAAAAAAGATTTATTTATTTTTTTGTAAGGAGGCAAGCAGAGGAAGATCAGAGAGAACCTGGAATAGATGGCCTAGTGCCCCCATTATGCAGGAGAACTAGGCCATCCATTATGCATATTTATTCCGGCTTCCTTATTTGCTTTTGGGCTATAAGATGCTGGTGATCTCAAGCCAAGGTCTAAAGCAAGAGGGGTTAAGCGGCTCTTGTAGCAGCATTAGCATTGTGGTCTGCAAGCGGCCATGGAGCTGGCAGCAGAGTCGGACAGTGAGGAGTTTGGGGAGGAGCATGGGCCAGTCCTGGAGACTAGAGAAGGCTCGGATGAGGGCTCTGCATCAGAGGCAGAGACGGGGCTATGGCCATCTTACAGTGATCAGGTGCCTACAGAGCTAGACAGCAGTGAGGCAGAGGAACAGCTAGAGCCTGTTCCCAGTGTGCGCATGTGCAGAGCTGCCAGAAGAAAAGAACAACTCAGAGATCAGGGTAGATTTGGGAGTAAAATCACAGGTGGAAGGTGATTGGCCCCTCCCATAGGAAATAAAAGAGGAGCGAAAGGGGAGTGGGCTTTTGCAGGAAACAATTCATTCATTTGGTCATTAGATTCGTTTCAGGAGTTTGAACATCTGTCTGTGAATCTCAGAGACTCTGTGCCCAGTCTTTCCTTGCACAGCACCTCATTTGGAAAATATTTACCATGGCAGCTTTCCAAGATAGATAAGGTCTGTAGTCATAAATATTCCTTTGAAAGACTGTTTGCAGGCCTTGCTGAATGTGAATGAGAGGAATTCACATTTGTTTAATAAAAGGGGTTTTGTCGAGACCAAGACTCTGCCTCGTGCTTTTTGGGGAAGCCTAAGTCAGAACAGTTAGGTTCTAAACCTGATCTTTTTCTATTATAGCACTATCACTATAAAGAAAAAGAAGAGGAAGTCCTCTCTCATAATTGTTTTTTTGAAATAGCTTTCATAAGAACTACAGTGTTTAAAAATACTACAGATGTATTCTGCACAAGAAGAGCAGTGTCGTGGTTAAGGCAGTAGTCTAGTACAGGGGTGTCAAACTTGTGGTATCATGTTGCTGTCCCGTGACGTTTCATGATATTTTTTTCCTCTTCTCAGAGCTGGGGTGGGCATGGCCTGCGCGTGATGCATCTGGCCCGCAGGCCACCAGTTTGACACCCCTCGCCTAGAAAGAAAGAAATTTTGAATTCTAATCCTGCCTTAGATCAGGTGGAGGACCTTGGGCCAATCATTCTCTCTCAGCCCTAGGAAATGGGCAATGGCAAACTGCTTCTGAAAAAAACTGGCCAAGAAAAATGCAAGGGACGTGCGCACACGCGCACACATGCACACACACAAACACAAACACACATTTTGGGCAAAGTGTAGCTTGAGAAGGCAATTGCAAACATGGACAACATTTTTTTTTAAAAAAATGTGTCAGCCCTAAGTTTTACTTCAACTATTCTTCAATATACAGAGGTTAAAATTATTCTAAATGAAGCAATCGTTCTTGCTTTCCACTAGTGCTAACTTTTTATTAATGCATATTTTTCCAGCATTCAGATTAAAAGAGGCACATTCCATAGTGCATATGAAAGGAATGAGAACCTACTTAAATTACCGGAATGCATTCATATTCTTTGCAGGGAAAAGTGTCAGGAAGGAAAAATGAAGCTCATTAATAAATTTGCACAAGACTAAAGGTATTTGCAACAAATTATTTTCTTGTCAGGTATAATCATTATTTTAACCTCTAAGGTGTAACAGTCTCCCTTCTTCAGTTTCTCTTCCAGTTGAAAAATTAAATTAGAACATATCCAAAAGAATACGTCAATGATTTTTTAAAAATACATCTACCAAAGATCAACTAAAGTTCAGCTAGATGTTGCTTCTGTTCAGAAGAGGTTCCTAGTACCAGTTTAATAAAGGTGATGGAAAACCTCTATTGTAATCAGTAAGGTAGCTTCCTATTAAAGGTAAATATATGCTAGTACATATATGCTAGTCGTTCCCGACTCTAGGGGGCAGTGCTCATCTCCGTTTCAAAGTCGAAGCAACAGCACTGTCCGAAGACATCGCCATGGGCATGTGGCCGGCATCACTAAACACTGAAGGCGCAGGGAACTCAGTTACCTTCCCACCAAAGATGGTTCCTATTTTTCTACTTGCATTTTTTAAGGGCTTTCGAACTGCTAGGTTGGCAGAAGCTGGGACAAGTAATGGGAGCTCACTCCTTTACATGGCACTAGGGATTCAAACCATTGAACTGCTGACCTTTCTGATTGACAAGCTCAACATCTTAGCCACTGTAATAGTTTCCTATTACAGAGAGTCAAAATCCTAGCTAAGATTTGGTTGTTGGGTTACATGGAATAGCATCATCTCTCTTCCTTTTCTCCTGGACATAGCTTTTTTTCTCCAACCAATTAATCTCAGGTAATCTGGGAACATCAGTATTTAACTCTTCATCTTAATTTTACCACTGTTCATTCAACCCATGGATGTGTTGGAGGAGAGCTTTTCCCCTGGCGTAGCAATTACTGAAGGAAGGTATCTTAACCCCCTGAATAGCCCCAGAAGGAACATTTGCAAACAAAACATTTCTCCCGGTTTAATGAAAAGACAATTACTCCCAGGACCTCTTGAGATCCATAAAGATTTCCCATGATACTCTAACTATTTCATTTAAATATAAATTATACTATGTTATTTCAGGGAGTATTATTACATAAATGTAATGGTTGACAATACATAGTGGTATAAAAATAAATAGTCCTAATATAGTTTGTACAGGAATAAAGAGTTGAGTGCCATTAAAATCTATTGTTATGTAATTGTTAGTTCTGTACATTTCCAAAACAGTTTTGGACTTCATGCAAACACAATTTTTCTGCTATTCATTAAAGCAGCATATATAAGAAGAGAACCCGTGGCTTAGTGGTTAAGACTCCTGCCTAAGATATACACAGCCCGGGTTCTAATCCCAGTAAGGGTATGGCTAGCTGATGAGAGCTAATTAGCTCGAAATAGATCTATCCTAGTCTCCCTTTATTTATTTATCAGTACAATTACAACACAAATATAAAAAGGCAACAGTAAAAATAAAAATATGGTTTTCTGCCTGCATGGTCTTTGTGATAAGCCGAAGG